>NW_028270173.1:42695339-43015518 GCF_037043375.1 Chiloscyllium plagiosum
ACTGTGCTCCCGATTTGTTCAGCGACTACCTTTCCAGAGTAGGTGATCTATGAAGTACACTCTCAGTGTAATTGAACACATTTTCGTATTTATCTTTGACCCAATTTTCTCTTTGAGACTCCTGCGGTGTCCTCTTCTATCACCACAATACTCTCCTCGACTATGCCACCAATCATCCTTCTTTCCTTCATTTCCTATCTCTTCTGAAAACCTTGCACACAGGTGTAATTAGCAATCAATTCTGCTCCCTTCGGGGCTAGAATCTGCAATGGGAATCAGACATCAGATAAGACATATGAACTACAGCCTTCACTTTCCCAGACGTTTTTAATTCTTTAAGAAGTGTCGGAGAATTTCTAACAGTTCTTCTCTTATGATTAACAATTTGAACTATTCACTGAACACATGGCTGTTTCTGATATAGTCTCACATTGAACTTTTGAAGATGGTGGAGAATAGGCGGAAAATTATCGAAATGCTCAGCAGATCTGGCAGCATTTTTCAATTCAAATGGAAGATTATCAGCTTAAAAGTCGAACCCGCTTTTGATTTCACGTTGCTGTACATTTCCTAACAGCTGTAGATCATTTTTGTGTGAAGCTGAATGATTGCCGTTGATCTTCTTTTCTCTGACATGCATCAGCAGCGTTAGGAGCAAACTAACTGAACACCCTTTGCTCTTTGTCTGTGAAGACAGGCACAGGGTGATTAATCAGGTTTATTTTTGACATGTTTACGTTTCAAAGTTCTAGACGTCTGTCTGCAATAGGCGAATATTTACTTTTCTAATGATATCCTCTCTATATACGTTATTGTTAATTCATGGAAAATAGAATTTTCAACGGAGCAATCAGTTCAAAGTTCACCTAATTTTCACATGTAACATATTTGCAGCTTATAATTAATGGCATATGTATTCAAATTATTTTAAAAATGCTGCAAAAATACACAATGTTCCGAAAATGCTTCTTTGGCATTTGCAGAATCGGCATATTACACCCAAATTATTGACCGCATGTATGAAGGCACTCTGGTGGATCGCAAATTCATGACAATGGAAGCAAATCCTCACATCCAGAACTGTCAAAGAGCTGGAATTGTGAAACGTTCCCATACATTTCAGAGTCTATATGTCGCATTGTTTCAACTGAGCTTATTAATCTCATTCCCTTTCTTTGTTTTTTTTTTTCTCTTGGTCCACTCTGAACCGCTCTCTGGTGTTAAAAGCAAAGTCCCTCTGGAGTATAACATTCTAACAACAGATTCCTTTCCATGATTAGATTACCTACAATGCCGAAACAGTTCCTTCTGCCCAACCAGTCCACACTGACCCGCGGAAGAGTAACCAATCCAAGCCAATTCATTTAATGCGTGCATCTTTGGCGCAGACACAGGGAGAAGGTACAAACGCCACACAGACAGTCGCCCAAGTTGGGAGTTAAAGCTGGGTACGCTGGTGCTATGAGGCAGTAGTGCTAACCACTAAGCCAGGAAAAATACCTGGCATGCTTTCTTGAAAAAACATTGAAAGATCACTATGGATATTGGAGACTTTTGATTGTTTAACTACATGAAATGTGGAGCAGCAAATACCACTATTTAAATATCCTATGACGTTTCATTTTAAAACAGTTGCATTGAAACATGAACAAAATGTGAATGTAATCGATATGACTTTAATTCATCAATCATCCATGCAGGTATAGATGGTAGTCATGGGCCATCAAAGATGCAAAGCATGCATACGCTCAGAGAATATGCAGCCTTTATCAGGACAGCAGTGATATATAGAGCATTTAGAAAAGTATGAAGACCATCGCCAACCATAGCATAGCATCGCCAGCTTGTGCTGGTCATGCCCCCATCCCTGATGAGATGAACAACTTATATGCATGGTTTGAGGCATGAAATGATGTGGAAGCAAAAAAAAAGCCGTTCTCTTCCCAATGACCATCTGTTGAATCTTATCAAGACTGATATGAGAAAAAGTCTATGCAGTCTATGTCAAACCACGTAAGGCTGCTGGACCACATAATATCCCACACAGAGTGCTCAGAGGATGCTCTGACGCGCTGGTGCATGTTGTCATGGACATTTTTAACATTATGCTGAGTTGTGCCATAGTTCAAACGTGCTTCACGGGCGCTACCATCGTCCCTGCGCTGACGAAGCCTTCAGTGTCTTGCCTCAATGACTACTGCTCCGTTGTGTTAATGCTCATCATCATGAATTGTTTTGAGTATCTCGTGAGGAGGCATATTAAGACCCTCCTGACCACACTCCCCCACCCACTTTCACTGAACACTCTGCAGTGTGCGAATCATTCCAACCACTGAACAGATGATGCCATTTCCAGCACCCTGCATCTGGCCCTCACTCACCTGGTGAAGGACACTTACATCAGATTACGGTTCATTGATTTTAGTTCTGCATTCAACAGTACCATTCGTTAGCACTTGTTTGGAGAGCTGAGACTGCTGCGCTTGAATACATCTGTCTGTCACTGGATCCTGGACCTCCTGAATGGGAACAGCATAACATTGAGCACAGAGTATGCCGGGGCTCTGTGCTCAGTCCACATCTGCTCACCCAGCTTTCACGCGACTGAGCATTGATATCCGGCTTAAATTATGTTATTAACTTCACTGTTAACATGACGGTTTTAGCTCTCATTCGCAGGAACGAAGAGTCAGCATTCGAAGAGAAGGTGCTGTGTTTAACAGACTAGAGCAGAGACAACAACCGGTCCATGAACGTGGACAAAACGAAAGAGATGGTTGTTGCCTTCAGGAGGGCACGGAGGTACCTCTGTCTGCTGGATATCAATGGCTCCCCCATGGAGATTGTGAAAAGCACCAAATTACTTTGCATCCAACTGGTGGATAATCTCATCTGGTCACTCAACACCACCTTCACAGTCAGGAAAGCTTAGCTGTGACTCTATTGTCTGCGTGGGTTGAGGAAAGCACACATGGCACCCTCTCTTCTCATCACATTCTACAGAGGGTTAATGGAGAGTACACTGAGCAACTGCATCACTGCCTGGTTCGGGAATTGCATTGCCTTTAATCATAAGACCCGACAACGGATAGTGAGGTCAGCTGAGACGATCATTGGAATCTTCTTCTCTTGATTGCAGACATCTTCCCCACACGCTGCATCTGCAATGCCAACAGCATTGTGGACCATCCCACAGATCATTGATCCAAATTCTTCACGCTCCTGCTATCTGGCAAAATATACTCGAGCATTCAGTCACTCACGGACAGACTCTACAAATATTTCTTCACCTAAGCCGTCAGACTTCTTAACACTGAATGATCACACTCTCTTCCATTTGTAATTTTTCGACTTTTTGAATGGCTGCCAAAACAATGTTTATTAATTATCATTCATTGTTACATTGTAATTCATCCACCATTGTCTCTATTGTCTTGTCTTGTCAGGAATTATTGCGCTGCCTTGCATATTTTGCACTTTTTTATGCATTTTAAGCTGCCCTGTGCATGATTGTACTGTCGTATGGTATGTGTGATCATGGACCAACGCCGTCCCCTTTTTATTGTATTAGTTATACATGGTAGAAATAACAAAAATATTAATCCACACTCTCTCTACTCGACTCTGCTCTCTCCAATCTTCTTTCAAGGACCCAAAGAATTATTGTAACGGACTAGAAATTCGCCTGGATTTCCTCTAATCTGATTTACTGCATCTGTTGCTCCTGATGTGGTCTCCGCCACATCAGAGTGACTTGGACAAAATTGGGGACCGGTTCAGGGAACATCTTTTTTCTGCTGTGCTTTTTCCAGATCTACGCTTAATGGCAAGGTTCTGGGAAGTGTAGCTGATCAAAGAGACCTTAGAGTGGAGGTTCATAATTCCTTGAAAGTAGAGTCGCATGTAGATAGGACAGTGAAGAAGAAGCTCGGTGTTCTTCCTTTATTGGTCAGATCATTGAGTATAAGATCTGGGATATCATGTTGCGAGTATACGGGACACTGGTTAGGCCATTTGTGGAATATTGGATGCAATTCCGGTCTCCTTCCTATCAGAAGGACGTAGTGAAACTTGAACAAAAGAATTACAGGGATGTCCCGAGGGTTGGAGGATTTGAGATATAGGGAGAGACAGAAAAAGCTGGGGTTGATTTCCCTTGAGCATCGAAGGCTGAGGGGTGAGTTGTTCAGGTTTATGAAATCATGACGGACATTAATAAGGGAAATAGTTAAGCCCTTTTCCCTCGTGTTGCCGAATCCAGAACTAAAGGGCATATGTTTAGGGTTAGAGTTGAAAGCTGTACAAGGAACCTGAAGGACATTTTTTTCATGCATAAGGTGGTGTGTGCATGGAATGAACTGCCAGAAAAGTGGTGGAGGCTGGTACAATAAAATCATTGAAATGCTATCTGGATGACTCTGTGAATAAGTAGGGTTGAGCGGGATATAGGCTGAGGGATGGTAAATGGGTATGGATTAAGTAAGGACATCTGGTCTGCATGGACGAATTGGATCGACGGGTATGTTTCCTTCCTCAACATCAGTATGACTCTGTGATTCTACTAATGTAGAAAAATCACAAATAGTGGATCTGAAATATTATCTCAAATGTCTTTCAACAAATCGTAGAAAATGAAGAATTTATCGTCTGCAGTTACATGTTTTATATTGCTTCTTATTTTGCTTCATTCCCACCCGAACATCCAACTTGACCATGCTGGACAGATATCCTAAATTAATCTGGCCCCATTTGCCAAACTTTGGCCTACATAACTGTAAACACTTTTTATTCATATTAACATCCAGATTACATGAGTTGGTGCAGTTGTACGAGTCTCCACCACTTTCTCTGGCAGCTCATTCTGGACAGGTTTTAAAAAGTTGCCCCTAAGGTCCCTTTTAAAGTTTTACCCTCTCATTTTAAATCCATGCTCTCTAGTTTTGGGCTCCCTCACCACCGGGAAAATTCTATGTCTAGTCACCCTCGCAATGCCCCTCATGATTTAATAAATAGCAACTTCTTGACTTTATCATAATTGTCAGGTGGGAAAGGTGCATAGATTATTTCTTCAAAGCTCACAACTTATTAAGTGCTTGATGTAGAAAGTCTGATATACAGACTTGTAGAAATGCATATTGGCGTCGCTTTTATTAAGTCATTGAAGTCAAGTAGCAGTCAGAGAAATCTGCTGCGGAATCTGCAGAATGACAAACTTTCCAGCTGATGGCATTTAAGGCACGAGAAAGAAGTCATTTTCAATGCATCGCACCGCAGTTTGACATCACATGGAGAATAGTTTGGGGATTTATCATCCTCAATTTAGCAAAAATACCATTGCTGTGTAAGGAATACTGCAAATCTTCATTAGCCAAGACAGCATAGATGGGCGTTCTTCCTGTGAATTGAAATTCGATAAATCTGGCCTTAATATTTTATAGTTTCAAAGCACGAGAGGTAATCTAATCGAAAGTGGCAAAATATTTGAAGAGATGAACATGATGGTGCAGTTAAATTATCTTCCCTCATTAATGAATCTCGGAGCAGGCGTACACAATTTTAAGATAAGGCATTGCGATTTATGACCACGATAAGGACTTGACGATTTTCGTCTGAGCGTTGAGAGATTTTGCAATTCTCCACTAACGTGAGCCGTGGATATTTGGTCTTTGAGGGCAGTTAAGTTGTGTTCGTTCTACTTGTGTTGTGTTTTATAATTATCAACGGCCTGAGGCTTTGTGCGGTTTTGCCTGTAAAAGCTTAGATGTGTTCCAGTGCACGTGATCAACTGAAATAGTGGAGCAGGCTTTCCAGAATAAATCGCCTACTCGTACTCTTCTGCCCTTTAACAATTACCCTGCATACACTCCAAATATACTACATTCAAAGTGAACCTGCTCCATTGACAATACTCTCTCTCGTACAGGACTTTTCCATTGGTCCCAAAACATACTTATATCAATAAAATCAACTTATAGTTTTTTTCTGTTTTATCGGTAAGTATAAAGATCATGTCTCATATAATTGAAAACTGCCCTGCAGACAAAAGTCCACATTTCAGATAACATTGATTGCATCACAAAAATCATCAGAGAATGTTACCAAACAAACCTACCACTACCTTCCATAAAACAACTATATTTTGAAGCACCTGAAGTCAGATGGAGATAAAGGATCGATTGGATTGAAGACATAGTTCTTAGAATCACAAAGTTGTTATGGCAGGAAACGATGCCATTCGACATGTCTTTTATTTATGTCCATGAATGGGGAAGATGCAGCCTTTCGAATCCTTGATTACCACTTGCTTGAGTGCAGTCAAAATGTTAGCACTTTGCACCGTGCGCTTGGGATTGAATGGACAGGAGGGACTCCTTGATTATTTGTGACAAGTGTTGGCTTCATAGTGAAGACAATGCCTTTTTGTTCAGAAGCAAATCTCATGCAACTGAAAAAACAGCTTCGAAAGCTCAATTCCCTCAATAGGAATCGAAAGTGAATCACTGTGGTGAAAGTGCCAATTGCTAAACCTCCAGGAAATGACAATGGCAGGCATCTGTCAAAGTCAGCTGAACCATATGGTTTCAACAACTTTCCAATGTCCTTCATCTTTAAGGAACTGCATTAACATTTGTTTTCATTCACACCTAACAAACTGAGAATAACCTTTAATGGCTTTTTCTGACCCAGACAATTACCTCTGTTGAGCCAAAACGATCTGTTTACCACCTCACAAGTTGGGAGATTATGATGTGAGAATGCAGTACACTGGTTTGGCCAGTGTTGGAATATTGTGTGCAATTCTGGTCTCCTTCCTATCAGAAGGATGATGTGAAACTTGAATAAGTTCACAAAAGATTGGCAGGGATGATGTGAGCGAGAAGGAGTGGCTGAATAGGCTGAGGGTGCTTTCCATGGAGCATCGAAAGCTGCGGGGTGACTTAATTCGGGTTTATGAAATCGTGACGGACATGAATAGGGTAAATAGTATAGATCAATTCCCTCGGGTGGTAGAGTCCAGAACTAATAGGGCATATGTTCAGGGTTAGAGTTAAAAGTTATACAAGGAACCTAAGGGACAACTTTATCAAGCATAGCGTGGTACGTGCATGGAATGAGCTGCCAGAGGAAGTGGTGAAGGCTGGTACAATTAAATCATTTAAAAGCCACCTGGATGATTCTATGAAGAAGTGTTTAGCGGGATACATGCCGATTGCTGGTAAATGGTAATAGTTTAAGTTAGGATATCTGGTCTGCATGGACGAATTAGACTGAGGGGTACGTTTCCTCGCTCAACATCAGTATGATTCTGTGACTGTATAAATGTAGAATAATCAAAAATTGTGGGTCTGACAGCTGGATTCTGATATAGCAGATCTTTCTGGAATGACTCTTCATAGTGTTATTGAGTCAAGGAATTCACTACACACAAAAATAAGTAATTTACCTCATTGTGTCGCACTTTGAATCGACTTTGACTCAATTGTCCAGAACCTAGTCCCGAAGCATATATGCTGCTGAGTTTAATATTCAGCGTAGTATGGTATCAGAAACATCCACGCTAAGTACCAAAACACTGGAGAACATGAGAGATAAGATAAAGGGATAGAAATAATGCAGAATCGATTTACAGGAATGGTTCCAAAAGTGAAACTCTTAAGTTCTGACATCAGGTAATGAACTTGTGAGTATAAGAGAGGAAGATTGACTGAAGATTTGGAACTGAAAACCATTTTGACGGGAATCATTTGCATTCTTTTAGCGGTTGTTCTGGAGTCATCAAGTCATAGAACAATACAGCATGGAAAAAGACCCTTCGGTCCAACTTAACCATGCTGGACACATATCCTAAATTAACCTGGACCCATTTGTCAACATTTGGCCTACATTAGCAGAGTCATTGGAAAAATTTAAGCGACTGCTGGACATGCACATGGATAGCAGTGAGTTGAGGGGTGCGTAGGTTAAATTACTATATTTTATTTTAGGATTAAGTCTCGGCACAACATCGTGGGACAAAAGGCCTGTTCTGTGATGTACTTTTCTATGTTCTATGTTCTAACCCCACCAAACACTTTTTAATCATATAACGATCCAGATGCTATTAGATTTTGCAGTTGTGCCAGTCTCTACCACTTTCTGTGGCTGCTCATTCCACAAACGTGTGAAAGATTTGCCCCTTAGGTCCCTTTTAACTCGTTACCCTCTCAATTTAAAACTGTGCTCTCTAGTTTTGGGCTTCCTCACCAGCGGGAAAATACATTGTCTCGTCACTCTATTCATATCCCTCATGATTTAATAAATAGCAACTATGTGACTTGTCAGGTGGAAAAGGTGTGTAGATTATTTCTTTGAAGGTAAAAGTTTGAAAACTGATTGATGTAGAAAGGATTGTGTACATACTTGTAGAAATGCAACTTGGCATGGTTTTTTAAATAAGTCATTGAAGTATAGGAGCAGTTACAGAAATCTGTTATGAAAGCTGCAGAATGACAACGTTTCCAGCTGAAGGATTTTAGGGCACGAGAAAGAAGTATAATTTCCAATGAATGGGAGCTCAGTTAGACCGCACTTTGGGTACAGTATGGGGATTTATTATCCTCAATTTAGAAAAAATGCTAGAGCCGTACAGGGAGCATCACGATTGTTCATTAGACTTGAGACAATAGATGGGCGTTTGTTCTGTGAATTGAAATTAGCAAAATGCGGTCTTAATTTTTGACAGTTTCAAAGCATGATTGGTCATCTCATTCAAAGTTGCAAAATATTTGAATAGATAAACAGGATGGCGCATTTAAATTTTGTTCCCTTATCAATGAATCTCGTAGCAGGCAGGCATAATTTTGAGATAAGGCATTGTGATTTATGACCACGATGAGGACTACTTAATTTTAGTCTAAGCCCTAAGAGGTTTTGCAATTCTCCATTACAGTGAGCCGTGGATATTTGGTCTTTGAGTGTGTTTGTTCGTTTTCTAATTAACAGCGGTCTGAAATTTTATATGGTTGTGCCTGTACAAGGCTTAGATGTGTTCGATTGCCCACAGTCAACTTAAATAATGGAGCATGCTTTCCAGAATACATCACCCACTCGTGCTCTTCTGTCCATTCCCAACTACCCGGTAGACACTCCAAAGATACTTCATTCAGAGTGAACCTGCTCCGCTGACAACATTCTCTCTCGATTAGAATGGTGCTGGAAAAGCACAGCAGGTAACACAGTATCCGAGGAGCAGGAAAATCGACGTTTCAGGCAAAGCATCTGCAGTTCTCAGTTTTGGCTAACATTCCCTCTTCTACAGGGCTCTTCCATTGATCCCAAAAAGACATTTTTATCGATAAAATTAACTTTTTTTTTCCCAATTTTGTCAGTAAAAATGAAGACCATTTCTCACACAGTTAAATACTGCCCTGCGTACAAAGGTGCAGATTTCTGGTAACATTGATTGCATCACAAGAATCATCATAGAATGTTGCCAAACAAATCTATCTCTGCCCTTCCACAAGCCAACTTTTCTTTGGATCACATGTAGTCACACGGAGGTGAAGAAGCAATTGGATTGAAGACACAGTTCATAGAATGCCAAAATTATTATGTCGGAAAAGGACGCCATTCGACATGTCGTAGACCATAAGGCATAGGAGCAGAAATTACGAAATAAGCCCATTGGGTCTGCTCCTCCTTTCAATCATGGCTGATCAGTTTCTCAATCCATGTCTCCTGCCGTCTCCCCGTAATCCTTGATTCACATTATTACTCATTAACCTGCCTCAGTGTTAAATAAACTCAATTACATGGCCTCTACAGCCTTCCGTGGCAATGAATTCCCTTGATTCATCACGGTCTGGCTGAAAACGTTCTCCTTCTCTACGCTCAAAAACGTCTTCCCTTTTCCCAAAGGCTATGCACTCGGCTAGCAGTCTCTCCTAAAAATGCAAACATCTTTCCAACATCTACTCTGCCTTGCCATTCAGTATTCTTTATGATTAAATGAGATCTCCCTCATTCTTCTAAACTCCACAGAGTATCGACCCAGAGTCCTCAAACTTTCCTCATGTGTGAAGCTTTTCATTCCTGGGACCATTCCAGTGAACCTCCTCTGAAACGTGCCCGGTAACGATGGTTAAATGAGAATCATTACCTCATGAATATCTCATGATTTTTCGCCTTAACTTTGCACATTATTTCTATCCATATAATTTGTTATCCATCCCTAATTGCTCAGAAGGCGTTGAGTTTTAACGAGGCTTGTGAGGATCTGGAGTTACAGTGTACAAGATCTTCCACTGTAAATGACAATGGTGAATCAACTGATGAAATTATGACAGGAAGCTCCACTCACCAGCGTGGCAACAGAATAGACGTAACATTGTCTGCATTGAAAATACGCGTTACTTTAAAATGTTGCATGAAATAATAAGGGAATTTGCGAACAGATGCCCGTAGTATGAATCAGACATTAAAACGATGGAGATTTGTATTTTTCAAACCTTAGTACTGACTGGCAAAAAAGGTCATATTTTGAAGAAACGGGGAGTGTGCATCAAGAAAAGTAAGTCTTTCCACATGCTAGCTCAGTTCATTCTTTCCTTCTTTTAGCCACCGTCACAAAGAACAAAAAGTCAAGCACGTTTTTTGTCTTAACTCGGACGTAGTGAGTACAAAATGGTTCATTGAAGCATTTCGTTCTATTTATCCCTGCGGCTGAACTTCTCCTGCATGATGATGTAAGAATCTCCCAGAATCTGAAGATGTGCAGGTTAGCTGAACTGGCCATGTGACAGTCCCCACAGTGTTCAAGGATGTGTTGGTTAGGTGCATTTGTCACGTTTAAACACAAGATAATGGGGTAGGGGAATGGCTCTGATTGGGTTACTTTTTGCAGCGTCGGTGTGGACTTGTTGGGCCAAAGGATCTGTTTCCGCACTGTAGTGATTCTATTTTTAAAAAGTGCTAATTCTTGCTAAGATGCACCTGCACATAATTAGAAAGACACCGCTTTCCCCCACCCACCCCACCACAATGGCAGTTCTGTGACCCGATGTACTGCATGTGTGTAAGTGGAAAAATGCTGAATTTCATGCAAGATATACACTATAAAAAGAAACATGATTTCGAGAATGTGGAGGACTGATATTGTGAAACTTAATCAGAATCGCCCAATTTAAATGCTGTTCACGCAAGAATAAAGATCGCTTTCAACAGATGTGGGGACCGAAGTTGGAAATTGCTTCTGTTCTACAAAGGATGCACAGTAGATCTTTTTCCCAAATGTCTTGTGCATTTCATGAACAGTGATTTGTCTTTTTTTATGTCAATGAATGGGGAAGATGCAGTCTTTCGAAAGCTTGATTACCACTTGCTTGAGTGCAATTAAAATGTGAGCACTTTGCATCATGTATATCGGATTGAATGGAAAGGAAATACTCCTTGATAATTTGTGACAACTGTTTGCTTCCATTGTGGAGACAATGTTTTTCTTTCAGAAGCAAATCTCATGCAAACGAGAAAACAGCTTTGAAAGCTCAATTCCCTGAAAAGGAATCGAGCGTAAGTCACAGTGGGGAAAGCGCCAATTTCTCACCACGAGACTGCCATGGAATTACAATCGCAGGCATCTGTCAAAGTCAGCTATAGCTTATTGGTTCAACAACTTTCCAATGTCCTTCAACTGCAAGGGACTGCACTAACGTTTGTTTTCATTGTTCCCTAACAAATTGCAGCCTGAGAATCATCGGAGAATGGCTTCTCCTGGCAAGCACAATTAACTCTGATGATACAAAATAATGTATTTCCAGCCTCACAATTCGTCATCTCCATTCATCTCTTCAGCATCCACATCAGAAAACAAAGTACTCGTTTTCATCTGAAGTTTTTGACTCTTAGTTCCACTCCCTGTCCAAGTCGGTCATCCCCACCACATCTGCATTCAGACATCGAAACATTAAAGCTACGAGCAGGAGTAGGCACTTCAACATTTCTCTGTCATTCTGTACAATCTTGGTTAATCCTCTATCTCTATACCATATTCTTACTTTCTCTTCACGCCCTTTGAAGCCTTTGATATCAAATTAATGTATTCAGGCATATACTGAGTGACCTGGCCTCCAAAACTTTTTGTTAGTAGCGAATTGCAGAGATGGCCTTTCTGAATCAAAAAATGTTTCCTCACGTCAGTCCTAGTTGTTCTACGCACTATGCAAAGTCTGGGAATCCTCGTTCTATACTCTGCAATTAGGGGGAAAAATCCAGCTAATCTGTCTATTCCTGTGAGCATGTTATGTATTTCAATCAGATTCAGTTCCATTTTTCTCATCGTTAGGGGATACATAATTAGATGAACCAATCTCTTCTTAAATGATAATACTGCCATTTCCAGTGACATCCTAGTGTTTTTGCTGTACTCCCTCTCCACTTTTCAGTTTGCAAATCGATTTGCATCAATTCATATGAATTCACACTGTACTGCATTAGCTTGCTTGCACATGCAATTTTTCTAGACTGCCCTGATACTTCCTTCTATCTTCCTCCCAAGTCACAACAACAATTATTTTGATTTAGCAGCAATATGCTGTTAATCAACGTGTCACCGCGAAAAATAAAGACAGCTTGATTCCATTCTGTTTCTTTTTGCCAACTAATTCACATCCATATTAGAATATTCCACCAAGTTTCAAGTCTTTCGGTTTTCCCAAATAGCCTCTCAATGTCAGACCAGATCAAAAGCATTCTGAGAATCTATGTCATAATCAAAGAATCACTTATATTGACGTTTCCTGCTCCTGAAGACAAGGAAGAAATGGAATGACTTCAATGTGAAGGAACTTCATAGAACGTCCATTTGAGATTGTGGGCCGAGGACAGAACATCATGAACTTAATTTAAAAGCGAGAAAGATTTCAAAATAGAGAGCTCACAGGCCACCATGTCAGAATTATTTGGCAATGACATATATGTTCCTGTTTCTTATTTTCATTGTTGGTCAGCATGGGAGAATCAATAGGAAGCAAATCAACGTCTGCAAAATTTGGAGCTATAAATGGTTTTCCTGTGTGCAAATATGTGGAAATATGGTCAGTCACATCTAAATAAGATAACACTAAAACCTTACGTTTCTGAACGATGATAGAAAATGCTATCATCGGCTTTCTCATGATTAACGGTGCTCCCAATTTGTTCAGCGACTACCTTTCCAGAGTAGGTGACCTATGAACTGCACTGCTCAGTGTTATTGAACACTTTTTTGCATTTATCTTTGGTCCAATTTGGTCTTTGAAACTTCTTCGGTATCCTCTTTTATCACTTCAATATTCTCCTCAACCAATGCCACCAATCATCCTCCTTTCCTTCCTTTCATATCTTTACTGAACACCTTGCACTCCAGGGCAATTAACAATCAAGGGCCTTGATCTCTGTTGACTTTTTTAAACCTTCAAACGCACCGTAGCTTGCTAACTGAATCAAATCTTCAATGGGAGTCGGACAGCAAAGAAGACATATGTAAACTAGAGCCTTCACTTTTCGACACGTTCTGAAATCTTGAGAACTGTCGAAGCATTTCGAACAGTTCTTCTCTTTTGAATAACAGCTTGAACTATTCACTGGGCACATGGCTGCTTCTGATGTAGACTCACGTTATTCCTTTGAAGTTGAGAGGGACAAAAGACGGAAATTTATCGAAAAGCTCAGCAAATCTGGCAATATTTTCAATTCTAATGCAAGGTTAACAGCTTAAAAGTCGAACCCGCTTTTGTTTTCATTGTGCTGTCAGCGCTGCTGTGCATTTCCAGCAGCTGTAGATCATTTTTGTCTGAAGCTAAAGGATGGCCTTTGAGTTTTTTTTTCTGGCATGCATCAACAGCGTTCAGAGCAACCTAACCGAACACTCCTTGCTCCTTCTCTGTGAAGACAGGCACAGAGTGATAATTCAGGCTTTTTTTCTTTGACATTTCTACATTTCAAAATTCTAGATGTTCTCCTGTCTCTGTCTGCAATAGGCGAATATTTGCTTTTCTAATAATTTCCTTTCCATATACGTTATTATTGTTTCCTGGACTATATATTTTTAACTGAGTAATCAGTTCAAAGTTCGCCTAATTTTTATAACTATTATATTGCAGCTTATAAGTAATGGCATGTGTATTAAAACTTTTTTTAAAAAAATCTGCATAATTATATATTATTCCTAAGATGCTACTTTGGCAGCTGCAGAATTGGCGTAATTCCCCCTAATTAATGACCACATGTATTAAGGCACTCTGGGGCCTCGCAAATTCGTGACAATGGAAGAAATTCCTCATATCCTGAAATGTTAAAGGGAAGGAATCGTGAAATGTGTCGACACATTACACAGTCTATATGTCGCAGCGTTTCAACCGAGCTCACTTATCTCATTCTCATTCTTTGTCTTCGTCTCTTTATCCACCTTGAATCGCTGTCTGGAATTTTAAAAAATGTCTCTCTCGGGTAGATCATTGCAATCACAGTTTTTATTTTCACGATTTTACTGTGTAACTGTATGAAATGTGGAGAAGCAAATACCGCCAGTAATTTGCTGTTATTGCATTAAACATCCCTGCCAGATATTTCAAGAACGGAATTACGTGAGAGTAGTTATTATAAGATGAATATTTATGTTCAAATATCTTGTGAAATTTGATTTTAGAACAGCTACCATGTAACATGAACAATGAATAAATTTGATCTATACGACATTAATTCACCATTCTCTCTGGCAACTTGAGATAGGAGTCATGATCCATCAAAGCGTCAAAGCATGCATCCGCACACAGAATATGCAGCCTTTATCAGGACAGCGGCGATATGCAGAGCATGTAGAAGAGTATTAAAACCATCAGCAACCACAGCATAGCATTGCCTGTTTGTCCTTGTGATGCCCGCCTCCCGGATGAATTGAACAATCTCTATGCATGGTTTGAGACATGAAATGGTGTGGAAGTGAGGAAGACCATCTCCTCTCACTATGACCAGATGTTGAGTCTTATCACGCCTGACGTGAGGAAAACTCTATGCAGAGTCAACCCACATAAGACTTCTGGCCAACATAACATCCCATGCAGAATGCTCACAGGATGCTCTGACGTGCTGGTGGATGTTCTCTTGGACATTTTAACATTTCCCTGAGTTGTGCCATAGTTCCAAAGTGCTTCACGGGCACTACCATCGTCCCTGTGCCGACGAAGCCTTCAGTGTCTTGCCTCAATTACTACTGCCCAATTGCATTAACACTAAATATCATGAATTGTTTCGAAAGGCTACCCACCGCCCCAACTCACCTTCACTGGACACTCTGCAGTTTGCACTACGTTCCAACTGCTCAACAGATAATGCCATCTCCACCACCCTGCACAAGGGCCTCACTCACCTGGTGAAGAAGGATACCGACATCAGGTTACTCTTCATTGACTTCAGTTCTGCATTCAACAGTATCATGCATCAGCACCTGTTTGGAAAGCTGAGTGTGCTGGGCTTGAATACGTTCCTCTGTAACTGGACCCTGGACCTAATGACTGGGACACCTCAGACAAAATGGATTAGGAACACCATCTTCAAAATCATCACACTGAACACGGGGAAACCCCGGGACTGTGTGCTCAGTTGACTGCTGTTCACCCTGCTTTCACACGATTGGGCATTGATGTCCAACTGAAATTATATTATTAAGTTCACTGTTGACATGAAGGTTGTAGGTCTCAATCATGAAGAGCAAGCATACAGAGAGAAGATGCTCTGGCTAACAGACTAGTGCAGAGCCAACAACCTGTCTGTGAACTTGGACAAAAGGAAAGAGATGGTTGTTGACTTCAGGAGAGCACAGAACGATCACTCTCTGCTGGGTGTCAATGGCTCCCCCGTGGAGATTGTGAAGAACACCAAATTTCTTTGCATCCATCTGGCAGATAATCTCACCTGGTCACTCAACACTGCCTTCATAGCCAAGAAAGCCCAGCAGCATCTCTGTTGTCTGCGTAGGTTAAGGAAAGCCCATCTGACGCTTGCCTCAACACATTCTACAGAAGGTTAATTGAGAATACGCTGACCAGCTGCATCACTGCCTGGTTCGGAATTCCATCGTCTTCAATCATAAGACCTGACAACGGGTAGTGAGGACAGCTGGGACGATCATTAGAATCTTCATCTCACCATTGCAGATATCTTCCCCACAAGCTGCGTCTGCAAGACTAGCAGCATTGTGGACGAGCACACAGATCTTTGATTCAAATTCCTCACAGTCCTGCCATCTGGCAAAAGTAACCAAAGCATTCAGTCGCTCACAGCCAAACTCTACAAAGGTTTCTTCACATAAGCTATCAGATTTCTTGACACTGGATGATCACATTCTCTTCCATTTGCAGTTGTTGGACGACGTTTCGAATGGCTGCTAAAACAATATTTTATTAATGATCATTCATTGTTACTTCGCAATTTGTCCACCATTGTCTCTATTGACTTGTCTTGTCAGGAATTGTTGTGCTGACTTGCATGTTTTGCACATTTTATGCACTTTAAGCTGCCCTGTGTATGACTGTGTGTTCAAATAACAATTTGTTCCTCGAGCAATATTGCCACCTTTCTATTGCATCAGATGTATATGGTAGAAATGACAAATAATGCTCCTCAACTCTCTCTCTCTACTTTACTCTACTCTCTCGTATCACCCGCAGAGGCCCCAAAGAATTATTGGAACCCCTGGATTTCCTCAAACCTGATTTACTGCATCTGTTGCTCTTGATGTGGTCATCTCCATTTCAGACCCAGCGCAAAGTTGGGGACTCGTTCAGGGAACGTCTATGGTCTGCTGTGCTTTTTCCAGATCGACACTTAATGGCAAGGTTTTGGGAAGTGTGGCTGCACAAAGAGACCTTGGAGTGCAGATTCATGATTCCTTGAAAGTTGAGTTGCATGTTAGATAGGTTTGTGAAGAAGGTGCTTAATATTCTTACCTTCATTGTTCAGAGCATTGAGGATTTGAATTGAGAGATTATGATGCTATCACACATGACTCTGGTTAGGTGTTTGTTGCCATATTGTGTGCAGTTCTTGTCTCCTTCCTATCAGAAGAATGTTGTGAAACTTGAACTGCTTCACAAACGATTGACAGGAATGCTCCCAGGTATTGAGGATTTGAGCTATAGGAAGAGGCTGAAAAGAGGCTGGGGCTGTTTTCCCTGGAGCATCGAAGACTGAGGGGTGACTTTATTCAGGTTTATAAAATTATGATGGACATGAGTAGGGTAAACTAAATAGGTCTTGTCCCTCGGGTGATGGAATCCAAAACTAAAGAGCATATGTTTCGAGTTAGAGTTGAAAGCTGTACAATGATCCTAAGGGACAATATTTTCATGCAGAGGGTGGTCCGTGCATGGAAAGGACTGCCAGATGAAGTGGTGGAGGCTGGTACACTAAAATCATTTAAAAGCACCCTGGATGATGCTATGAATAAGAATTG
Source organism: Chiloscyllium plagiosum (assembly GCF_037043375.1). Taxonomy (NCBI): domain Eukaryota; kingdom Metazoa; phylum Chordata; class Chondrichthyes; order Orectolobiformes; family Hemiscylliidae; genus Chiloscyllium; species Chiloscyllium plagiosum. Next base: position 42,712,807 of record NW_028270173.1, read on the forward strand.
TTCAGCGGGATATCGGCCGAGTGCTGACCAATAGGAATAAATTAGGTTAGGATATCTGGTCTGCATGTGCAAATTGGACCGAGGGGTCTGTTTCCTTGCTCGACATCTGCATGACCCTGTGACTCTATTAATGTAGAATAATCACAAATTGTGGGTCGGACATATTATCTCAGCGTGTCTTTCAATAAATCGTAGAAAATGAAACATTCGTCGTTTGCAGTTACATGTTTTGCATTGCTTCTTATTTTGCTTCGCTTCTTATTTTGCTGCATTCCCGCCCGAACATTCAAATTTCATGATAGTTCTTTACTTGCGTTCAAACTCACTCATGTTGGAATTTGGTGTCTTTTTTTGTGTCGCGACATATAATTTATTCTTTTCGATGTCTTGGTCAGTTTTGAAATTATTTCTGATTCTTTCCATTCGAACATTGAATTTGAATTAATCACAAAGCTCAGGCTCCAAGATATCCAAAATTCAAAGCATGAAGCAGAGACTATACCGCTGTGAGCAGGATTCGAACCTGCGCAGGGTACCCCCATTGGATTTCGAATCCAACGCCTTAACCTCTCGGCCATCACAGCTGCACAGCAACTGCCAATTTTCATAATAAAACAATCGAATCCATGAAACATATAAGTTGATGAAAGAACAAATCGTCAAGACGCAATGATTTCACCAAATTCTTTGCAGAGACGCAGTGAACGTCACCTTTTCAGGTTGACAGGCTTTCATCACAAAATGGATTCTGACACAGCTGAACTTGCAGGAATGACTATTCGTTGAATTATAGAGTCAGCAAATTTACATCACACGAAAACAAGTAATTTGCCTCATTGTGTCTGCACTTCCGATTAATATTGACTAAATTGTCCAGCACCTGGTCCCGAAGTGGATATGCCACTGAGTTTTAATAGACAATAGACAATAGGTGCAGGAGTAGGCCATTCTGCTCTTCAAGCCCGCACCACCATTCATTATGATCATTGCTGATCATCCTCAATCAGTATCCTGTTCCTGCCTCATCCCCATAACCCTTGATTCCACTATCCTTGAGATCTCTATCCAACTCTTTCTTGAAAGTATCCAGAGACTTGGCCTCCACAGCCTTCTGGGGCAGAGCATTCCATACACCCATCACTCTCTGGATGAAGAAGTTTCTCCTCAACTCTGTTCAAAGTAGCCTACCCCTTATTTTTAAAGTGTGTCATCTGGTTCGCGACTCACCCATCAGCGGAAACATGCTTCTTGTCTACAGAGTGGCTAATCCTTTAATAATCTTTTACATCTTAATATTAAGCAAAATATAATACCAGAAATGTCCATGTTAAGTAACTAGTCACTGGAGCACATGAGAGAAAATATATAGGAATTGAAAGAATGCAAAACCGATTTACAGAAATGGTTCCAGGAATGAAATTCTGACATCAACTAATGAAGTTTTGTGTATAAGATTGACCGAAGATTTGGAGCTGTAGACCATTTTGACGGAATCGATTGCATTCCTTTTGTGGTTGTTCTAGCGTCATCAAGTCATTCAGCAATACGGCAATACAGCAAGGAAAACGACCCGTCGCTTCAACTTGATCATGCTGGACAGATATCCTATATTAATCTGGTCCCATTTGCCAACATTTGGCCCATGTCCCTCTACATCCTTGTCACTGATCTTCCCATCCAGATGCCATTAAATCTTGCAGTTGTACCAGACTCCGCCACATCCTCCACCACATCAGACAGGCATGAAAAAGTTGCCCCTGAGGTCCCTTTTAAATCTTTACCCTGTCAAATAGAATAAACCTTTTCCTTTGGTTGGTGGAACTAAAAGGCCTATGTTGAGAGTTAGAGCTGAAAGTTGTCCAAGGAACCTGAGAGTGGTGTATGTATGGAAAGAGCTGAGGAGGAATTGGTGGAGGCTGGTGACATTAAAGCATTTAAAAGCCACCCGGCACAGGGACGATGGTAGTGGCCTTGAAGCACGTTGGAACTATGACACAACTCAGGGAAATGTTATCCAAGATGTCCAAGACAACATCCACTAGCACGTCAGAGTATCCTCTGAGCATTCTGCATGTGATGTTAGGTGGACCAGCAGGCTTATGTGGGTTGACTCTACATAGAGTTTTCCTCACGTCAGTCGTGATAAGACTCAAAACCTAGTCATTGGTGGGGGGAGATGGTCCACATAGCTTCCATATCATTTCATGCCTCAAACCATGAAAATAAGTTGTTCAAATCATCCGGGAGGGTGGATATTACCAGCACAAGCAGGCGATGCTATGCTGTGGCTGTTGATGGTCTTAATACTCTTCTACATGCTCTGCATATTGCCGCTGTGTTGATAAAGTTTGTATATTCTCTGTGCGTATGCAAGCTTTGACTCTTTGATGGACCATGATCACCATCTATAGTTGCCGAAAGGGGTGTCTTGGTGAATATGTGCACGAAAATCATAGCCTCAATTAGCACTTTTAAAATAGAATAATTACAGTGCGGAACCAGGTCCTTCGAACCCACAAGTCCACACCATCGCTGCAAAGAGTAACCCAATCAGACGCATTCCCCAACCCCATTATCCTGTATTTACACGTGACAAATGCACCTAAACTTGAAAACTGTGGGGAATGTCACATGGCCAGTTCCGCTAATCTGCACATCTTCAGATTGTGAGAGATTCTTACACCATCATGGACAAGAAGTTCAGGAGCAAGAAAAAGAATAGTATGAAATGCGTCAATGTGCTATTTTGCACTCACTCCGTCTGAGTTATGACAAACGGCGTGATTGTCATTTTGTTCTTGTAACGGTGACTAAAAGTAGGAAATAATGAACTGAGCTAGCATGCAGAAAGACTTACTTTTCTTGATGTGCGCTCCCAGTTTCTTCAGAATAGAACCTTTTTGCAAGCTGTACTTAGGATTGAAAAATGCAAAAACAAACGTATTCTTTCAATGTCTGCTTCACTCCATGGGCATCTGTCCACAAATTCACTTATTATTTAGTGCAATATTTTAAAGTAATCCTTATTTTCAATGCTGACAATGTCCATTCTGCTGTCACGCTGGTGAGTGGAGGAACCTGTTACAATTTCATCATTTGATTCACCAGTATTATTGAGGGTGGCGGATCAGCTACAATATAACGCCAGATCCACACGCATCTCATTCAAACTCAATGTCCTCTGAGCAACTAGCGATGTATTATAAACGCTGACCCAGACAGTCACATAATCATCCCATGAATGATATTTTGAAAATCAACAGTGAGACTGAAGGGAATGGAATACACGAGGTGGAAATGTCCTGGAAACAAAAACAACTGAGGCATTCAAGAGGGCATTGGGTAATGATATGGATAGAAATAGTGTGCAAAGGTATGGCGAAAATTCATGAGATATTCATGAGGTAATAATTCTCGTTTAACAATCGCTACCAGGCACGTTTCAAAGGAGGTTCACTATAATGGTCCCAGGAATGAAAAGCTTCACACATGAGGAACGTTTGATGATTCTGCGTCTATACCGTATGGAGTTTAGAAGAATGAGGGAGTATCTCCTTCAATAATAAATAATACTGAATGGCCAAGGCAGAATAGATATTGGATTTTTAGGAGAAACTGGAACCCGAGTGCGTAGCTTTAGGGAAAAGGGAAGACGTTTTTGAACGGAGTGAAGGAGAAACCTTTTCAGACAGAGAGTGGTGAATCAAGGGAATTCATTGCCACAGAAGGCTATAGAAGCCATGTCATTGAGTATATTTAAGACTGAGGCAGGTTAATGAATAATAATGTGAATCAAGGATTACGGGGAGAAGGCAGGAGACTTGGATTGAGAAACTGATCAGCCATGATTGAAAGGAGGAGCAGACCCAAGACATATCGAATGTCACCCTTTTCCGCCATAACAATGTTGTGATTCTATGAACTGTGTCTTCAGTCCAATCGCTCCTTTATCTCCGTGTGACTACATGCGCTCCGAAGTATAGTTAACTTATGGAAGGGCAGAGATAGATTTATTTGGCAACATTCTGTGACGATTCTTGTGATGCAATCAATGTTACCAGAACTCTGGACCCTTGTCCGCAGGGCAGTTTTTAAGGTTATGAGACGTGGTCTGTATATTTCCTGACAAAATGGAAAAAAAATCAAATTAACTTTATCGATAAAAGTGTGTTTTTGGGACCAACGGAAGAGCCCTGTATGAGAGAGAATGTTAGGCAAAACTGAGAACTGCAGATGCTGGAGTCCTGATGAAGGGCTTTTCTGATGCATTCCCGATGAAGGGCCTTTGCCTGAAACGTTGAATTTCCTGCTCCTCGGGTGCTGGCTGACCTGCTGTGCTTTTCTGAACCACTCTGATCGAGAGAGAATGCTGTCAACGGAGCAGGTTCACTCTGAATGAAGTATCTTTGGAGTGTAAGCAGGTAAGTAGGGAAAAGACAGAAGAGAACGAGTGGCCGAGCTATTCTGGAAAGCCTGCTCCACTATTTCCGTTGACCACGGGTACTCGAACACGCCTAAGCCTTGTGCAGGCATAACCACATAATGTTTCAGGCCGTTGTTAATTAGAAAATGAACAAACACAACTTTAACTGCACTCAAAGACCGAATATTCAAAGCTCACTGCAAAGGAGAATTGCAAGACTTCTTTAAGCTTAGACTAAAATCAAGTAATACTCATTGTGGTCATAAATCACAATGTCTAATTTTTACACATTGTCTACCTGTTTCTAGATTCCTTCATGAGGGAACACAATTTAAATGCCCCATCCTGTTTATCTCTTCAAATATTTTGGAACATTCGATGAGATGACCTGTCATGTTCTGAAACTGTAAAAAAATTAAGGCTAGATTTGCCCAATTGCAATTCACAGGACAAATGCCCATCTATGCTGTCAAGGCTAATGAACATTCGTGGTATTCCCTGTACGACAATAGCATGTTTCCTAAGTTGAGGATTATAAATCCCCAAACTGTACTCCATGTGCGGTCTAACCGCCCTACCATACATTGGAAATTAGACTTCTTTCTCGTGCCCTGAAATCATTCAACTGGAAAGTTGTCATTCTCCAGCTTTCACAAAAGATTTCTGTAACTGCTGCTAGACTTCAATGACTTATTAAAAACGACGCCAATGTGCATTTCTACAAGTCTGTGCATCAGACTTTCTACATCAAATACTTTTCAAGATGTTACCTGTGAAGAAATAATCTACGCACCTTTCCCACTTGCCAAGTCTGATAAAGTCAATTAGTTACTATTTATTAATTCATGAGGGAAATGGATAGAGTGACCAGACAATGTGAGGGAACCCAAAACTAGAGACCATCGGTTTAAAATTACAGGGTAAAGATTTAAAAGGGAACTAATGGGGCAACCTTTTCACGTGTCTAGAATGAGCTGCCAGAGAAAATGATGTAGACTGGCACAACTGCAACATTTAATGATATCTGGATGGGTATACGAGTAAAGAGGTGTTCAAAGTTTGTGAGAAGATTTGTAGCTCGGGTGCTCATTGCTGTGGTTCTGTTCGCCGAGCTGGAAGTTTTTGTTGCAAACGTTTCGTCCCCTGTCTAGGTGACATCCTCAGTGCTTGGGAGCCTCCTGTGAAGCGCTTCTGTGGTGTTTCCTCCGGCATTTATAGTGGCCTGTCCCTGCCGCTTCCAGTTGTCAGTTTCAGCTGTCCACTGTCGTGGCCGGTATATTGGGTCCAGGTCTATGTATTTGTTGATGGAGTTTGTGGATGAGTGCCAAGCTTCTAGGAATTCCCTGGCTGTTCTTTGTTTCGCTTGCCCTATAATGGTAGTGTTGTCCCAGTCAAATTCATGTAGCTTGTCGTCTGCGTGTGTGGCTATTAGGGATAGCTGGTCGTGTCGTTTCGTGGCTAGTTGATGTTCGTTAGCTGTCTTCCTGTTTGTCCTATATAGTGTTTTGTGTAGTCCTTGCATGGTATTTTGTACAGAGTAAAGAGGGTTTAGAGGGATGGAGGCCAAGTGTGAACAAATGGGACCAGATTAATTTAGGATATCTGTTCAGCATGGTCAAGTTGGACCGAAGGGTGGTTTTCCATGCTGGATTCTGCTGACTGCAGAACAACCGAAAAAAGAATGCAAATGACTCCCGTCAAATTGGTTTCCAGTTCCAAATCTTCGGTCAATCTTCCTCTCTTATACTCACAAGTTCTTTACCTGATATCAGAATTTAAGAGTTTCATTTATGCAACCATTCCTGTAAATCGGTTCTGTATTATTTCTAATTCCTTTATCTTTTCTCTAATGTGGTCCAGAGTTTTGGTACTTACCGTGGATGTTTCTGATATCATATTGCGCTGAATATGAAACTCAGCAGCAGATACGCTTCGGGACCAAGTGCTTGACAATTGAGTCAAAGTCGATTGGAAGTGCAGACGCAATGAGGCAAAGGACTTCTTATCGTGTGGTGTCAATTCCGTGAATCTATAACTCAATGAAGAGTTATTCCAACAAGTTCAGCTATGTCAGAATCCAGGTGTCAGACCCACAATTTTCGATTATTCTGCAGTTATACAGTCACAGAGTCATACTGATGTTGTGCAAGGAAACATACCGCTCAGTCCAATTCGTCCATGCAGACCAGATAACCTAACCTAAACTATTTCCATTTACCAGCACTAGGCCTTTTCATTAAACATCATGAATTGTTTCGAGAGGCCCGTGATGAGGTATATTAGGACCCTGCTGGCCACTGCCCCAACCCACCTCCACCCTGCAGTGTGTGCTTCGTTCCAACCGGTCAACAGATGATGCTATCTCCACCACCCAACATCTGACCCTCACCCACCTGTTGAAGAAGAACACCTACATCAGATTGCTGTTCATTAACTTCAGTTCTGCATTTAGCAGTATCATTCGTCAGCACCTGTTTGGAAAGCTGAGTGCATTGCGCTAAAATAAGTTCCTCTGTATCTGGACGCTAATGTCTGTGACACCTGAGACAGCCTGGATTGGGAACAGCATCTTCAAAATCATCACACTGAGCACGGGGAAACCCCGGGGCTGTGCGCTCAGTCGATGATGTTCACACTGCTTTCGTACGATTGAGCATTGATGTCCAACTGAAATTCTATTATTAACTTCACTGTTGACACGGCGGTAGTGGGTCTCAATCACAGGAATGAAGAGCAAGCATAAAGAGAGAAGATGCTGTGCTAACGGACTAGTGCAGAGCCAACAACCTGGCTATGAACGTGGACAAAACAAAAGAGATGGATGTTGACTTCAGGAGGGCACAGAGCGATAACTCTCTGCTGGATGTCGATGGCTCCCCGGGGAGATTGTAAAGAGCACCAAATTTCGTTGCATCCATCTGGCAGATAATCTCACCTGGTCACTCAGCATGGCCTTCATAGCCAAGAAAGCCCAGCAGCATCTCTGCTGTCTGCGAAGGTTGAGGAAAGCCTATCTGACACCCCCTATCCTCACCATATTCTAAACAGGGTTAATTAAAAATAGGCTGAGCAGCTGCCTCACTGCCTGGTTCGGAATTGCACTGTCTTGAATCATAAGTCCTGACAACGGGTAGTGAGGACACCTTAATACGATCGCTAAAATAAGGATGTATTTATACTAGGCTGAGAGAAGGTGAGTCATGGCTCCAAAAACAAATTCGATTACTTACAGTGTGGAAACAGGCCCTTCGGCCCAACAAGTTCACAACAAACCGCCAAAGCGCAAACCACCCAGACCCATCCCTACATGTATCGCTTCACCTAACACTACGGGCAATTTAGCACGGGCAATTCAGATGATCTGCACATTTTTAATCGGAGCACCCGGAGGAAAGCGGGAGAATGTGCAAACTCCACTCAGTCAGTCGCCTGGTGGTGCGGTGTGGCAGTAGTGCTAACCACTGTGCCACCGTGCCGCCTACGAATGTAGCAATAAATTTGCTAAATTTACTATTAACTCGCTTCCACAGCCATATTTCCTTCCTCAGTTACAATTTATTGCTACCTTTGCTTCTGGAATAATGATTCACCTTCTCTCAGCCTAGTATAAATACTTCCCTATTTCTCCCTTTTTTTTAGTTTTGACAAAGGGTCAGTTAGACTCGAAACGTCAGTTCTTTTCTCTCCTTACAGATGCTGCCAGACCTGCTGAGATTTTCCAGCATTTTCTCTTTTGTTTTCAGATTCCAGCATCCGCAGTAATTTGCCTTTATTGAAATCTTCATCTCTCCTCTACAGACATCTTCACCACACGCTGCATCTATAAGGCCAACAGCATTGTGGACGATCCCACAGAACTTTAATCCAAATTCTTCACACTCCTGCCATCTGGCAAAAGTAACCAGAGCATTCAATCACTCACATCCAGACTCTGCAGAAGTTTCTTCACCTAAGCCATCAGACTTCTTGACACTGTATGATCACACTCTCTTCCATTAGCAATTTTTGGATGATGTTTTGAATGGCTGCTCAAATAATATTTTATTAACGATCATTTAATGTTACATTGTAATTTGTCCACCATTGTATCTCTTGTCTTGACTTGTCAGGAATAACTGCGCTGTCTTGCATGCACGTTTTATGCACTTTAAGCTGCCCTGTGTATGACTGTACTGTCGTGTAGACGGTTTTCAAATAGCAATTTGGTCATGGAGCAACATTGCCTTCTTTTTATTGTGTCAGATGTATATGGTAGAAATGACAAATAATCTCCTCTACTCGCTCTCTAGTTTACTCTGCTGTCTCTTATCGCCCTCCAAGGGCCCAAAGACTTATTCCAATCTACTAGAGATTTTCCTGGATTTCCACAAGCCTGATTTACGGCATCTGCTGTTCCTGGTGTGGTCTCCTCCATATCAGAGTGCTGCAGCGCAAAACTGTGGACTCGTCCAGGGAACACCTATTGTCCACTGTGATATTTTTACAGATCTACACTTAATGGCAAGGTTTTTGGAAGTGTTGCTGAACAAAGAGACCGCGGAGTGCAGCTTCATAATTTCTTGAAAGCAGAGTCGCATGTAGATAGGATAGTGAAGAACGTGCTTAATATTCCTCCCTTCATTGGTCAGAGCATTAGTATTGTAGTTGGGAGATCATGATGCGACTATACAGGACACTGGTGAGGTCACTTTTGGAATATTGTGCACAATTCTGGTCTCCTTCCTATCAGAAGCATGTCGCGAAACTTGAACAGGTTGACAAAAGATTGACAGGGACGTTCCCTGGGTTGGAGGATTTGAGTGGTAGAGAGTGGCTGAATAGGTTGGGGCTGGCTGAGGGGTAACTTTATAGAGGTTTATGAAATCATGACGAACATTAATAGGGTAAATAGAATAGATCTTTTCTCTCGGGTGGTGGAGTCCAGAACTAAAATGCATGTGTTTAGGATTAGAGTTGAAGGAGAAAGTGAGGACTGCAGATGCTGGAGATCAGAACTGTAAATGTGTTGCTGGAAAAGCGCAGCAGGGCAGGCAACAACCAAGGAACAGGACAATCGACGTTTCGGGCATTAGCCTGAAATAGGGAGAAGAAGGATGAAGTACAATCCTGAAGAAGGGCTCATGCCCGAAACGTCGATTCTCCTGCTCGTTGGATGCTGCATGACCTGCTGCGCTTTTCCAGCAACACATTTTCAGATTAGAGTTGAAAGCTGTTCAAGGAATCTAACGGACAACTTTTTCACGCAGAGGGTGGTATATGCATGGAAGGAGCTGCCAGAGGAAGTGGTGGAGTCTGGTACAATTAAATCATTTAAAAGCAACCTGGATGATTTTATGAAGAAGAAGTGTTTAGCGGGATATAGGCCGACTGCTGTCAAATGGGAATAGATCAGGTTAGGATATCTGGCCTGCATGGACGAATTGGACCGAGGGGTCTGTCTCCTTGCTCTACATCTGTATGACTCTGTGACAATGCTAATGTGGAATAATCTCAAATTGTGGGTCTGAAATATTATCTCAGCTTGTTGTTCAACAGATCGTAGAAAATGAAGCATTCACCCTTTGCAGTTACATGTTGTACATTGCTTCTTATTTTGCTTCATTCCCATCCGAACATTCAAATTTCGCGATTATTCTTTACTTGCATTGAAAGTTACTCATGATAGAATTTGATGAGTTATTTTTCTGTCTCGACGTTTAATTTATTCTTTTCGATGACTTGCTCAGTTTTCAAATTACTTCTGATTCTTGACAGTTCGCAATTGACTGAATTAAACGTGAAGCTCAGACTCCAATATATTCAAAACCATACCCATGAAGCTGCGATTTCCAAAGAAATCAACGCTGTGAGCGGGACTTGAACCTGCGCAGGGAACCCCCACTAGATGACGAATCCAACGCCTTAACCTCTCGGCCATCACAGCTCCGTCAGCTGGAGCCATCTTCATAGTAAAACAACTGAATCCATGAAACATATAAGTTGTTGGAAGAACAAATTGTCAGGATGCAATGAATTTTACCAAATCCTTTGCAGAGACCCAGGCGAACGTCACCTTTTCAGGTTGACAGGCGCTCATCGCAACCTGGATTCTGACACAGCTGAACTTGTGGAAATGACTCTTTGCAGGATTTATACAGTTACCAAATTTACACCACATGAAAACAAGTCATTTGCCTCATCGGTCCGCATTTCCAATCGATATTGATGAAGTTGTCCAGCACCTGGTCCCAAAGTGAATATGCCGCTGAGTTTTAATATTCAGTGCAATACGATATCAGAAATGTCCATGAAAATTACCTAAACACTGGCGCACATTTGAGAAAATATATAGAAGTTAGAAAGAATGCAGAACCGATTTAAAGAATGGTTCCAGGAATGAAACTCTTAAGTCCAGACATCAGCTAAAGAACTTGTGAGTATAAGACAATAAGATTGACCGAAGATTTGGAGCTGGAAACCGTTTTGACGGAATTCGATTGCATTCTATTTGTGGTTGTTCTCGAGTCATCAAGTCATAGAGCAATACCTCACGGAAAACGAACCTTCGGTCCAACTTGACCATGTTGAGCAGATATCCTAAATTAATCTGTTCTCATTTGCCAACATTTGCCCGATATCCCTCTAAATCCATGTTACTCATATACCATCCAGATGCCATTAAGTCTTGCAGTTGTACCAGTCTCCACCACTTTCTCTGGCAGCTCATTCGAGACAGGCATGAAAAAGATGCCCCTTAGGTTTCTTTTAAATCTTTACCCTCTCATTTTAAGCCTATGCTTCTAGTTTTGTTTTCCCTCACCAGCGGGAAAAATACCTTCTGGACTCTATCTGTGCCCCTCATGATTTAAAAAATAGCAACTATTTGACTTCATCATACTTGCCAGGTGGGAAAGATGTGTAGATTATTTTGTCGAAGGTAACAGCTTGAAAACTGATTGATGTAGAATGTCTGATATGTAGACTTGTAGAAATGCATCTTGGTGTGGTTTTTAATAAGTCATTGATGTTTCGGAGCAGTTAAGAAATCTGCTGTGAACGCTGCAGAATGACAACATTTCCAGCTGAAGGATTTTAGGTGACGAGAAAGAAGTCTTAGTTTCAATGTATGGTTGCCCGATTAGACCGGACTTGGGATACAATCCTCAATTTAGGAAAGATACTATTGCTGTGTAAAGAATACCAAGAATGTTCATTAGGCTTGACACAATAGATGGGCGTTTGTCCTGTGAATTGAAATTGAGGAAATCCGGCCTTAATTTTCTACAGCTTCAAAACATGACAGGTAATCTCAACGAAAGTTGCAAAATTTTTGAAGAGATAACAGGATAGCCAAGTTAAATTGTGTTTCCTCATTAATGAATCTAGAACAAGTACAATTTTAAAATACGGCATTGTGATTTATGACCACGATGAGGACTATTTGATTTTAGTCTAAGCCTTGAGAAGTTTTGCAATTCTCCACTACGGTGTGCCGTGGATATTGGGTCTTTGAGTGCCTTTAAGTTGGGTAATGCCTTGCCTGGTAGTGCAGTTAACTCAGTCACATTAGGCGTATTTAATCAGGCCGTGGATAAGAATATGGATGATGATGCGATAGTGTTGGCTTAGATTAGTTCACACTGAGGGCCGAAGGGCCTGTTCTGCATTGTACTGTTCTATGTTCGATATTCTAAACTAAGTCTAGATTCCTCGTTCGATACTCTGCAACCAGAGTGAAAACATCCAGCTGCTCTCTCTCTATTCCTGTTAGAATTTTATGCATTTCAATCAGATTCTGTTCCATTTTTCTAACCTCAAGTGGATACATACCTAGCTGAGCCAGTCTATTCTTAAGTGACAATACTGCCATTTCAAGTGCTCCTGTACTTCTCTGGTAAGTGCATCCTCTGTAAGGCGGGGAGATCACAACTGTATGCAAAATTCCAGGTCTAGTTCTATATCTATATTTTCATTGACTGGTTTGCAAAGACACCCAGATCCTAAATGAAAGGCTATGTTTCCCAATATATAATATATAAATAAGAAGCCTCCTTTCTGTTTTCACATCAGTTTGCATAAATGTATACTTATTCACACTGTACAGCATCACCTTGCTTGCATGTGCAATGTTTCCAGAATGCTCTGATGCTTCCATTTACTGTCCTCACTCAAACCCCACTTAGTTTTATTTTGCAGCAATATACTGTTAATCAATGCATCAGCGAGAAAAAATAGACAGTTTGATTCCATTCTGTTTTTGTTTGCCAACTAATTCAAATCCACATCAGAATATTCCCCCAAATTTCAAATCTTTCAATTTTTGCAATTAACCTCTCCATGTGAGGCCTTATCAAAAGCATTGTTAAAATGCATGTCATAATCAGAGAATCATGTGTGATGACATTTCTTGCTCCTGAAGACAAGGAAGGAACAGAATGAATTGAAAGTGAAGGAACATGATAGAATGTCCATATAAAACGAGCATCATATGGAACTTGGAGTATGAGTGAAAATGCGTCAGTGTATACTTGGAAGAAGAAATGAAGACACTAACTTAAATTAAGAGAGAGAAGGAAGTGCCAACGTGTTCAAATTAGCTCATAGATCACTGAGTCAGAATTATTCGGCATTGATAGATGTTCGTGATGGCAGGTTTGATAAACCACTTATTTTTAATGTTGGTCAGCATGGGAGAATCAATAAGCAGCAATTCAATGTCTACAAAATTTGGAGATCTGAATGATTTTGCTGTGTGCAATTATGTGGAAATATGGTCAGTCATATCTAAATAAGATGCTACGATCTCCTTAACAATCCTGAACAAAATGTTGTCATAGGCTTTCTCAGTATGAGCTATGTTCAAAATTTTTCACCTTTCCAGATCAGCTGGCCTCTCGACTGGTCTGTTCAGTGTCAGTGAACACTTTTTAGTCTCTATCTTTTGCCAGATTTTGTCTTTGAAACTCCTATTTCATCAGTTTGATGTTCTTCTAATCCATAGAATCCCAGTGTCGTAGAGTGTACAGCATGGAAACAGACCATTCGGTCCAAATCGTCTACGCTGACCAGGCATCCCAATCCAATCTAGTCCCACCTGCCAGGTTCTGGCCCATACCCCTCCAACCCCCTCCTTTTCATATATCCATCCAGGTGCCTTTTAAATGTTGCAATTGCACTCCCCTTCACCAGTTCCTCTGGCAGCTCATTCCATACATGTACCAGCCTCTGCGTGAAAACCTTGAGCCTTCGGGTCTCTTTGATATCTTTCCCCTCTCACCCTAAACCTATGCCCTCCAGTTCTGGACTCCACAACACCAGGGAAAAGACTTTGTTTATTTATCCTATCCATGCCCCTCATAATTTCGTAAACCTCTATATCGTCATCCCTCAGCCTCTGACGCTCCAGGGAAAACAACTCTAGCCTATTCAGTCTCTCCCTATAGCTCAAATCCTCCAACCGTAGCAACATCCTTGTAAATCCTTTCTGAACCCTTTCAAGTTTCACTACAGCTTTCCAATAGGAAGGAGATCAGAATTGCATGCAATATCCCAACCGTGGCCTAACTAATTCGATTAGATTACATTACAGTGTGGAAACAGGCCCTTCGGCGCCAACAAGTCCACACCGACCCGCCCAAGCGAAACCCACCCATACATTTACCCCTTATCTAACACTACGGGCAATTTCGTCTGGCCAATTCACCTGACCCTGCACATCTTTGTGACGGTCGGAGGAAACCGGAGCAAACCCACGCAGACACGGGGAGAACGTGCAAACTCCATACAGTCAGTCGCCGGAGGCGGGAATTGAACCCGGGTCTCTGGCGCTGTGAGGCAGCAGTGCTAACCACTGTGCCACCGTGCCGCCCCAGCCATACAGTCGTAATGTCCCATACAGCCGTAATCTGACCTCCCAACTTCTGTACTCAATACTCTGACCAATAAAAGAAAGCATACCAAACACCTTCTTCATTATCCTATCTTCCTGCCACTCCTCTTTCAAGGAGCTATGTACCTGCACTTCTGGGTTTCTTTGTTCAGCAACACTCCATAGGACCTTTGCATTCAGTGTATAAGTCCGGCTAATATTTACTTTCCCAAAATCCAGCAGCTCACATTTATCTAAATTCAACTCCATCTGCCACTTCTCAGCCCATTGGTCCAGTTGATCAAGATCCCGTTGTAATCTGAATTAACCTTCTTTGCTGTCCACTATACCTCCAATTTTGGTGTCATCTGCAAACTTACCAACTTTACCTCTTTTGCTCACATCCAAATCATTTATATAAATGATGAAAAGTAGTGAATCCATGACCGATCCTTGTTGCACTCCATTGGTCACAGGCTTCCATTCTGAAAAACAACCGTCCACCACCACCCTATCTTCTACCTTTGAGCCAGTTCTGTACCCAAATGGCTCGTACTCCCTGCACGAAGAAAGCTGAGTGACTGTTCGAAGGGGGAACAAGTTTGCTGACAATGCTAGATCAATAAAGCAAAACAGACTCCCTGTCAGGCCGGGAGGAAGTGATAAGGTAAGAGAACTATGGTTGACAACAGAAATTGTATGTCTTTCTACGAAGAAGAAGGAGGCTTATTCGTTGATGAGGCAATATGCTTCAGATGAGGCAATGGAGAGTTACAGATAAGTTAGGAAGGATTTAAAGAGAGAGTTAAGAAGAGCAAAGAGAGGCAACGAGCAGTTTTAGCAAATAGAATAAAGGTGATCGGTAATGCAATCGATAGGTATGTGAGGAATAAAAGGCTGTTTAGGGTAGGAATAATGCCAGTCAAAGACAGAAGTGGGAAGTTGAGTGTGGACCCTGTGGAGATCGGAGAGTTGTTAAACGACCATTTCTCATCGGTTTTCACATAGGAAAAGGAGAATATTGTTGAGGAGAAGAAGGAGGTACGAGATATTAGAGTAGAAAGGATCGAGTTTAGTTACGAACATGTGTTATCAATTCTAGAAGGAGTGAAAGTAGGCAAGTCCACTGGGCCAGAGGGAACAATATTCAAAGAAGTTCTAAGGGTGTCAAGGGCAGGGAATCTACTCGGAGTAGGGCAGTTCGATGTTCACCAATAATTGTGACCCAACAAAAGGTACAATCAAGCTGTTCAGTCGCCAATTACATACTTGCTGGAGTCATACTGTGGAAGGTGACGAGAGAACCAAAAAGAGGAAAAATAAAGCATGTTTGACCTGAACATCACAAATCTGCCTGTTCCAGATATATTTATGCATGAGAGTATCAGCAAAAGTGACCGCCTCACAATCACTGTGGATACAATGTGTTTTCTTTACATTTAGAACACGATCCATCATGTTGCGCACCACTATTACAATGCGAAATGAGACAGATTTTAACAAATCTAGCAACTGAAGACTGGGTATCCTTGATATGCTTTGACAGTCAGAATCACTGGAATCAGACTTCAGCACACTCATTGACCGACATATCCGCCACTAAACCGTTACTATTAAGTCAGAAAATCAAAGGTGGTTCACTGGATAATGGAGGAAGGAACGCCAGCAGCAGTGGGAGGCATTTGTATACATGAGGTGGCTACGTGATGAAGCTATGAAACAACAGAAAAACAAATGATGGACAGGGTAAGCGAAACCACAAGCTACAGATCAGATGTAAATTCTGCACTCTGCCACATCCAGTCGTGATTGCTGCTTGACAACTCACTGGAGGAGGATATTTTACAAACAACCCCATCTTCAATCATAGAAGATCTCAGCACATCTGTCCAAAATATAAGTCTGAAACACTCCCAATAATCTACAGCCAGAACAGTCATATAGCTGATCCAAAATGCCCTGCATCACATGCCAGCCTTGGAGCAATTCGATTAGTTCCAACAGTTGGATCCTATGCTTTTCTGCAAGTGGACATATGATTTTTTGTGAAATATTATTAAACCTTCTGCCTCTACCGCCCTGACAGGCAAGGAGTTCCAGATTCTCATCACTCTCTATGGGAAAATGATTTTCCTTGCATCTCCTATAAACTTTCCTGTGATTATCTTTTTTTGGACTCTCATTAGGGCATCTGGAGCTTCAAGTTTTCTTCTCCCACATGCAGGGCATTTTGCGAGGTTTCAGCCTTATTGCACAACGAAAGTACCTGCTGCTAAGGTGAAGATAGACCACATTGACCAATTTGTCGCTGGCCCCGTACATTTGTTTTAACTCCTTCCTTCATTCGCCGTCTAAATTTTTATTCTGATTCCATGAAAAGTTTGCATGTGAAAATCAAACAAACAGCCGAACATTTTGTGTTTTGACGTGTTTTGTACCATATTAATAAAGCAAGCTTGTGTCATTTCCTCTTTAGTATCCCGGCCTGACACATGTGAGACTGGTGCTCAATTCACCGACGAGGACGTTTTTACTTCGATATACATTCTGATGCACTTTTTAAAAAAATGCCACAGACAGAAATTATAAGGTTAAAAATAAGTGCACTATCCAATCTTTTCAGAGATATATCACGAACAGAGTGCAATTAAAAAGTGCTTTCGTTGTGCCAGATTTAATGTCTGCTCACTGACGGCCTCATAACAGGAAAAAATGTTGACAACGATTTTCATTCGTACCAATCTCACTCTGTCCCTGTGCAAAGCAGTCAGTCAGACAACCATCATGCTTTTGCTTCCCTCATGTTTATCGCACACAGATTAATGTCACCAGCTGTTCAGTCCTGTGACAATTAAATTCTGCAATATACCATCGGAAAACTTAGTCTTCCCTCACCTCTGATCCGTGGCGAAGTTGCAAGCCAATTTCTTCACTTGCAACTTCATTTTCATTCAATCCCCTCCCTCTTTCCTCCTCCTTCCCTTTTATTGTTGTTGTTTCTTTCACCGACGGGCATTTTTTCAAATTCATTAAGTGCTAAAGGAAGCGAACATATTCAAGAAGACTGCTTGAAAGAAGACTAACATTGGCACCTTAGATGAATGAATGTTCTCTTATTCAATCGCGTCCACTTGAGCTGTACTCATTTTCACTTTCGTATGACTCCCCTCGGGCGTTTTGCTCATGAGCGGAATCGAATTTACAGCATCCTCCCATCTTCCATCTGGAAGGTGATGCCGATGCGGTTTGATATAATTGTTGCTCAGCGACAGGAGAACAATACCATGAGTTGCTTTTCTTGACTTTATTCATCTTAAGAAAAATTGGCTGCAGATTCAACAGGTCTTTTCTGTGTTGTATGATTCTGGCAGGAAATTACTGACCCAAATAAAACCTCGGATCTACGAGTGAGAATCGCCCAAGGCAAACTTCGGCACACGCAGCAAAAGGTGGCTGCACCGTAGTATTCACACGAGTGCGCTCACACACACACACGCACGCAGACAGTCATGTACATGGACACACACACAATCTCTCTCACACACACGCATACAGCGACCATTTCTCGAACACATACTTTATAGGGTTGTATTCATACTTTATCACAGGGATATTCTGTAATCCCTCACACTGACGCACACACTATCTCAAGCACACACACACGCTGAAGAATGCACACACCCACACTCTCTCCCTCTCTCTCCCTCAAACAAATACTCAATCTCGCTCACAAACGCTCTCTCTCATACACACACACACGCATTCCCATAACTGTTTGATGTGAATGTGTATTTGCAGACACATTTTATTTTGCTCAAAAGTACACGATTTGTCGACAGTCAAGGTGGCCTTTAAAAAATCTAATTTGGAAATAAAACCATTCTGACTTCTGATTCAGATACAAGCAGACTTACCTGAAACGTCGATTCTCCTGTTCTTTGAATGCTGCCTGACCTGCTGAGCATTTCTAGCACCACACTCTCGACTCTAAACTACAGCATCTGCAGTCCTCAGTTTCGCCCAAACATGGAACGTGACACCATACCTAAAATGCATTGACTGCCTGAGATATCACCATACATTTGGGTGCAGTTATTTTGGGACAGTGACTTAAAATAAATTCTGGGATTTACATATTAATTAACCGAAACCTGCACTTCCATTGTAATGAATTACAAACTTAATAGCCACTTTGGCGTGGTCGGTGCATTCACTTAAGTCGTATGGCCCTTTTTACCTTATAAGTTTTTTGCCGGATGTATCCTCTCTCACTAACTGCCTGCGGGGGAGGGGGACGGGGCAGGGTGTGGCAACGGGGGCTCCGAAAGCTTGCGGTTTCAAATAAAGCTGCTGGAATCAAAATGGCATCTCCTAGTGCATACAACAACAATAACTTGAATTTACCATTAATCTAGATACTGCAACACATCGGAATTGGATTGCATCAAGTTCCAAACGTATAGACACATGTGGTTAATAGTTTTTTGAACGGATTGCGGTGTGAGTGAATTACTCTACATCATATGTGTATCTGAATTGAGTATCAATATCTTTAGTGATTGAGAGGATCGTCAAAAATAAATAAGAATAACATTCTTTCGAATGAAATTTGTTGCAGCAGATCCGAAATCAATGATTGGAAATATTTGCAAGAGTCCTATAACCGTCGAAATTATGAAATGAATTTGCAACATTCCACTAAACTAAATTGTACAGACATATGCATTATGCATTTATCTTTACCAGTCGGTAGCATGTCAATTGATATTAACTGGTGTTCTAGTGGTTAGAATTTGGCACTTTCTCTGCCACGGCATGGGTTTGATTCCCGGTCAGGGAGCAGGAGCGTTTCGTAAATGTATTATTGCATTAAAACATTAAGAGAGAGCAAACGTTTGTCTATTTAACATCAACTTTTTCACAGCTGCCTAATCATACAACTGAATCCATTTGATTACAGGATTGAGCAAATAACATGTAATAGGGTGGAAGATGGAATCATCTATTCACTCGTTTCGATTGACATTTCAGAGATGCATAACCGAAAGCAAAACAAAAGGAAAATCGGAAAAAGGAAAGGGAAAGAAAATAAAAAGAAAGACAAAGTAAGAAAAACATCCAGGAACGTCCAGATTTCCTCCTGTGAATCTTCGGAAGCGTTTAGCTTGATGTAAACTCAGCTACTGGTATTCAACTTGTGTGAATGGGCATGCAGGGACAGGGATTTACAGGGAGAAACACATTGAACATTGATACAGAAAGCTGGAGAAGGTAAATCAGCAACCAACTCACATGAGTCGATAAAGTATGGCGGTGGAAAAAGTACAGCATGTCAGGCAGCATCCTGCTGTTATGTTATTTTTAAATCTCGTCCGTCTCATCTTAAAAAATATGTCCTCAAGTCTTTAAATCCCCCATCCTTCAGAAAAGGAAACCATCATTAACTTTATCTACACCTCTTATTATTTTATATTCTCCTATCAGGTCGCATCTCAAGCTCCTACACTCCAGTTAAAAATGTTCCAGCCTATCCCGCTTTCTATATAGAAGTTGAAGTGTGGTGTTGGAAAAGGACAGCCGGCCAGGCAGTATACGAGGAGCAGGAGAATCGAAGTTTCGAGCATACGCCTTTCTTCAGAAATTCCTGAAGTAGAGTGAATGCTCAGAACATTGATTCTCCTGCTGCTTGGCTAACCACACAATGTCATTGCATCAGCTGCAGTTTGTTAACTGTGCTGTCTTTCTCACCATCAAAATTTCAACTATTTTGAATGATCCAAAAGTATAAGCCTCAAACTCATGACCCTTGCAAACCTCCACCTCACCTTCAACACTTTTTCGAAGCTCCTTTCCCAAAAAGCCACAGTTAAACATTTCCAATCACATTTCTGTCTCTGTTTCAGTACAAAATTAGCTGTAGTCAAAATCAGCAGAGCCATTTGATTGGTTCAGTTTCTAAATCTATCTTCGGATTTTGAAATAATTCATCACACCATTTTCTTCCAATACATCTCCACATCGTTCAGCTGCATGAGACTACCCTTTCAAAAGTGTAATCATGGGAAAAAGAGGACCCCTTGAAATCAATGAGGTCGTCTATGTGTGGTGCCACAGGAAACAGCTAAATTCCTAAATGAATACTTTTGGTCAGTACTTATCATGTAGAAAGATATGGCAATTCGTGAATTCTGGGAAACAAATGGTAATGTCAAGAAAAGAGGCCACATTGCAGAACAGGAGTTGCTGGAAGTCATAAATTGTATCAAGGCGGATAAATTCTTGAACATGATTAGGTGTATCTTACGACTATGTGGGACGCTAACGAAGAAATTCTGGGACCCTGCCAGAGACATATGTATCATTAAAGCCACAGGTGATGTGCTAGAAGAATGCAGGGTGGCTAATGTTGTGTCATTTCTTAAGAAAGCTAGCAAGGAAAACCATGGTACTACAGACTGGTGAACATGTCAGTGGTGGTAAACTATTAGAGGGTATACTTAGAGATTGGTAAAAATTTGGAAAGGTAAGGACAATTATGAATAGTCACTATAGCATTGTATGACAGAAAACATTTCTCAAACATTTGACTGATTCTTTTGAAGATGTGACAGAATATCGAGATGAAGGCACAACGATAGACTTTGTCTACATGGACTTTACTGAAATCTTTGACAAGATTCCATATGGTATATTGATTAGCATGGTTAGATCACATAGGATCCAGGGAGAGATAGCCAGTTGGATACAAACCTGATTTGAGGGTAGGAGACAGAGTGAAGATTGTTGTTTAGACTTAAGGCCTGTGACCAGCAGTGTGCGACACGGATCAATGCTGAGTTTGTTCTTGTTCATCAATTATACCATCGATTTTGACATGAATGTTGGAACATGATTCGTAAATTAGTGGATGACACCAAAATTGGAAGTATAGTGGACAAATAAGAATATTATCTCAGAGTACAGTATAATCATGATTTGCTAGAGCAGTGGGCAGAGAAATGGCATATGAAATTCAATGCATATAAATTTCTGAAATTGCATGTTGTTAAGATACACAGGGACAGGACTTGCAGTTAATTTTAGGGCCCTGAGGAGTGTTGTCAAATCAGTCTTACGGGTAATTGGACGTAGTTTCTTTAAAATGGGGATACAGTTAGAAAGGCTGGTGAAGTTGTCACTTGGCATTCATCCCTTCATCAGTTAGAGCTTTCAGTCCAGGAGTTGAGATGTCATGTTTCAGCTGTTAAAGACATTGGTGAGGCAACTTTTAGAGTACTGTAGGAAGGATGTTATTAAATTTGACAGGGTGCAAAAAAAGAAAGATTTACAAGGATATTACTAAGACTAGGAGTTTGAGTTATAAGGAGAGTTCGAATAGGGTGGGATATTTTCTGTAAGAGCATAGTAGGCCGACAGGTGATCGCATAGAGTTTTATAAAATTGAGGATCATAGGTAAAGTGAATAGACAATGTTTTCCTCCACGGTATAGGACTCCAAACCTACAGGGCATAGATTTATAGTGAGTGGAAAGATTTAAAAGCGACCTAAGGGACAAAGTTTCACACAGATGGTGGTGCGTGTTTGGATCAAGGTGTCATTGAAAGTGGTGGAGGCGGTTACAGTTGCAAAAGTTAAAAGACATTTCAACAGCTGCATAGATAGGAATGTTTTAGAGGGATAACGGCCAAAGACAATCAAATGGGACTAGTTTTGTTTCGGAAACCTGGTCAGTTCAGACAGCTTCAACAGTAATACCCGTTTCCTTGTTGTATGACTCCACTTGCTGTAAACTCCCTCAACTGTTGTGTCCCATTTTACACTCCATAAACCTAAGGTCATATTGACTTGGCAAAAATCAAGAATTTCCCATACTAAATGGAAATTTGAGCCAGAGAGTAAATGTAAAAAAATCAGTATGGATGCAGTAACCTGTGCACAGCTCATTATCATAGTAAAGTCATGGAAGTGTTTAATCAAAGTACTATTAGCAGTATCAACCCCTACTGTCAAATGTCACTACATTAAGTTAATAGCTGGGCTGAATCGGGAAATCATTTGCCATATACAAAATATTTCGGAAATCTTCCACCAATTTTTAAAAAATCTTGATTAAGGATCAGACATTTTCATTTGTTAAAGCTGGAGCCTTAATTCTCAAAAAACTGAATAAGTTTTCACAATTGAGGGATCTTCATAGTTCTGTGGACATCTAATATACGGAAAAGCTTTGCACACAAGTGCTATTTTCCAGCATTGTATCCAAAAGTTTTGAAGGTTAGAAAAGTGAAGACAGAGTCACTTATTTGTTCTGCTAAAATACATAAACTGAGGAAGTACTCATTACTGTATTTAACAAACAAACTGAGGGGCCGTGACAGAGGATGATGAAAAGTTATTTCATGTTGTGAGAGAGTTGACCATGCAGTTCAAAAACAAGAGGTGTCGCATTTGAAATAGAGATGGAGACAATTATTTTTCTCCAAGAGTTCGCAATAGTTGAAAATTTCTCCTTCAAAGTGTAATGGAGGTCCCAGAAACGAGATCCTTCCCTTACATGAGTCCAAGATTACCAGCAGGATTTTAGAGTTTGAGTTGCAATCAGATCAGCTTGGATCTCATTAAAACGTTGCACAATTTCAAGGGGACAACTGTCCTAAACCATATTTGGGCTCTTACATGTCGTTAAATCAAGTGAATTATTCTATACAAATGAAATCACGGTGTCTTCACAATAACAAACATTTACTTCCATTTTATTTTAATCTTTGTTATTAAATTTAATTTATGATTCAAAAGTCTAAATCCCTTACATAACCGTTGGGTAACTACGTTCCTAGGGTCAAACTATGTGGAATAAAGCATCCCACCTTCATGAATATCCTGGTTTACAGAGAGCTTCCTGTTAATTACACCTGGTCCATGACTCCACATGCTCTGTCTTTTGTCATGAATGTACTATGTTCTAAGTGAATGAAGGCCTTTTAAAAACACAAACATGTTACATTTGCTGCATTACCTTTATCTACTTTTCCAGTTACTCTTCAAAATATTCAGAAAGACTGGGCACTTTCCATTTTGAAATAAGCACTGACATTTTTATTTTACATACTTTTTTATTTTACATACTTTTTTATTGTTTCTTGTAATCAATTCTCTATTTGAATATATATTTCACAGAACTATTATGTAGTTCCTTGTATGTAATTTATTGGATTAGTTTTAGTTCACTTTTTATTCATCAAAAATGCATTTATAATGAATCGGTTTAGCAGAACTAAAAAAGAAAGAGATAGAGAGAGAAGAGAGACAGAAAAGCGAGGGAAACAAAGAGAGAAGAGAGAGAAAAGGGGACACAGTAAAGGAAGTAATAGAGGGAGTTTAAGCTTCAGAAATTGTCACTTAGACAGGCAATCCAGCTGAAAAGGTTGGGGACGAATGCTGCAGGTAAGCTTTGTGAGGGAGACAGTGAGGATAACCATTCACATGATAGCCAAACGCATGTTGAGAACCTGTTAAAATATTCCAGCATGGCCTATATTTGATGATAAGGATGTGGAAGCCTTTTTCGTCGCGTTTGAAAAGGTTGCGAAACAAATGCGTTAGCCAGTGAGAATGTATGTTTTGTTGATCCAAGCAAACTTGCAGTTCGAGCTCATGATGATTTCTCGCTACTATCAGGGTAGGTATATGGGTCGCATGAGAATGTGAAAATAAAACTACCTTTATTGCAGTTGAGCTTGTGCCAGAAGCCTGCAGAAAATGTTTCAGGAATATAAGCAGGTAGCCTACACTGCACATATTGAGTTTGAAAGGCTCAAACAAAGTCATTTTTATAGATGTCATTGAAAATAGGTCGAAGCTGTGACGCTCTTAGAGAGCCGATTATTTTGGAGGAGTTCAAAAATTCATTTCTTAGAAACCATGTGGAAGAGCAGAAATATTAGCAGCTGAAATAGGTTATGATTATGCGTTTGTTCATAAATTAAAGTTTGACTTCCACAATCAGTTTCAACCCGTGATATATACAGTCTGGGAAAAGAGAACTCAAGTGGATAGGGAAAGGTGGAACTCAATGAAGAACACACACCTTGGGATTTTTCATGACTGTGTAGTAACGAGGTTACAATGTCCCCTCTTAATTCTGGAGAGAGCAAAGTGGAGAGATAAGGAAGTTGAAGTGGAACAGACAGTGACCTTGTTTGATCAGCTGGCTGACATACAAACCAGGAGCAGATAGATGACGCAACAGGCAACTAAAGCAGAGATAAGTTAACTGACTAAGAGCAGAAAGGGGAAAATGTAACGCAATTGTGTCAAAGGGCATACACAAGAAAAGAGTCCGAATGTAATTACCTTTAAAAATGATATCTGCTTGAGGAAATGCAGTCGGTCACATATGCAGGCAGATTTGCGAGAGACCACCAGCGGGGCATTTATAAACGAGAAAAAAAAAACTAAAGCTAAAATTCTTTTTTTAAAAAACTGGCCTGGACTGCACATGGATGTACCTGAACGTTCCCAGATATGTTATACATGTTAGCTAATTGGAAAACCAGAGAAAGTAAGAAAACTCGCACCTTTAATACCTATTTGATAAATTGATGATCCTTTTAAAAATGTTTTAATCGATTGCGTATGATTGTTAAAGCAAAAGTTGGGAATCATTATTTGATAAAATTAATTGATGAGCCCACTCAATTTCCAGAGGCCGTTCCATTACGTAATGTCACAGCTAAAAAGATTGTAGAGGAGTTGCTCAAATATTCCCCTCGATGCAGCCAACTCACAGTAATACAATGAGATCAAAGATCAAATGTCACATTGAACTTATTCAAGAAGATTATGCTGTTTTTTTTTCTCAAAATATTTTACTGGACCTTAGGGATTGATCTCTCATTTGAGAGACAGAAACGACTGGTGGTGATTTAACTGGAGAGCCACCAGGCCTAGGTGAGTGGAGAAGTTGAGAAAGAGAGCCATTCTTGCTAACCTGACATCTTTGATGGGAATTGCACCAAAGCTGTTAGCGTCACACTGCTCTGTAAATGAAAAAAAATCAGCCAGCTGAGCTAAATCAGCTCTGAGAAAGTTGCATACAGTTTAGGAATAAATCAATTCAAATCTACTGCGTACCAACAGAATCACAATAGAATGCTTGGCACGTGGGTCTCAGACATTAAAGACCATACTGTAAGCTTCAAGTCAAGTCGATCAAGATGTTTGTTATAAAGTATTCTGATTGTGCTATTTACAATTAGTGATCCACCGAATGAATTGACGAAACTCAGTCAAATTGACTTAGTTTTCGAACGAAATCAGAGCATCACTAAAATTGTTTAAGTCGAAATTAGTAATCAGAATTCAGAGACCACATATTTGGACCATACGTCAAATTTTTGAGAAAGATTACATAGAGCACCAGAATTGGCTACATAGCATTTAAAAGTTACAGTCAACATAATAAAATAGGAGACAGACAAGAAATCAAAAACTGGCAACTTTAGTGTCAAAAAGAAATTGTTAGTATTACTTCCATGGTTAAGCCAACGTTAAAAAAAGCAAGTTTTAGTGAACCTTATCAAGTCGAAAGGAACCTGAGTGAGGTGAACTGTTTGATAAGGACTCCAAATAGAAAGAACTTTCACAGTGTGTCACGTAAGTATGACAAAAAGATATTTTGTCATGCAAGGAAAGTCAAAAGAGACCGTATTATTTGTTACAACACAAAGCAAAGAACCAAGTAAAGAGGATTCTGAATTGGGCACGCCTCAACTTAATTGGAAATTGTCATAAATTGGCATACATTATTGAATAAACCGCCACCAGAAAATTGAAATGAAGTGAAAGAGGTATTAACGTCACGTGTGGAGATATATGGAAATAAGCTGCGATATAGTAACATAATTGTTCATAATATAATTATTCATAATGTAATATATAACATAATTATTCATAATATAGGAGATGCTGCTCCGATTAAGCAACACTCTTATTAGCATAACTCTCTAAAGTTTGGACAGGCCCAAAAGGAGATTGAAAGCATGCTCTAACACATCTTAATCAAAGTGATTTACATTAACTGGAGATCACCCATTGTAATCGTGGCAAAACCATATAGTGGTCAGCGGTTATGTGTGGATTATTATAAGATCATAGCACTTACAATGACTAATGCAAATCGAATGCCACTTTATGAAGACTGAATTGAGAAGGTGGGACAAACAATTTATATTTCTAATTTGGGCAAGCTCAGATGATGTGATCAGGGCTCTTTGTGAAAAAGAGGGAAGGCAAGTTCTGTGTTTGACATCCTGGGTGGACTGTATTAGTTTACAACCTTGTGGGATTGCCAAATTCTGTGGTGTATATTGATGAAGTGATGATATTTAGGCACACATGGAAGTAACATTTAGACATCCATCAGACATATTCAATTGATGTCAGGAGAAGGCGTATTGATAACCCTGGCGAAAAGGGAATTTGCCAAAGCCCATGCATCCTTTCTGAGCCATATTAATGGATATTGACGACTGGCCCCGACGGGATGCAAAAACAAAGATAATTGGTAAGATTCCCATACAATGGACAAAAAGCACACGATGACGAGTCTTGTCAAGATTTCCATGAAAATCCTAATTTTAGCCGTGCGGCTGTTCAACTGACTGAATTGCAAAAGAAAGGCAAGAAGATTCTGTGGCCTTCAGACTGTCAGAAATCATTTGATAGCCTGAAAGCTGTGCTAATAACTGCTTCAGTAATAATCACACCCAATTATGCAAATTGACTTGATGCAAGTTGTGTGGATTTCAGTGCGCCACTGTTGCAGGAAGACAACGAGAAAATAAGAAAAAGGCCTATCTGTATTTCTCTACGAAACTGAACAATCAGCAGCAGAAATATTCGACAGTTGAGATAGATACTTTCAGCTTGGTTTGGGCATGAAAGTATTTATATGTTTATATTACCAGTAACGCATATGACACAACCATATGATGCACTAATCAGAAACCATTGAAGTCTGTCGAGAAGTTAAAGGATAATTTGTACAGACTTGTTAGATGGAACTTTTTGTTACAGCCATTCAACTTCATAAGTTTGCGTGTGTCAGGACTAGAAAATGCGATTGCCGGCGCAATCGAGAAACTGGGGCTTTTTTTTGGCAGGAATAAAACAGACTGAAACAAAAAGCCATCGTTTGGAAATGCATGTTTGGAAATTTGCTGTCAATGTAACGTACATGTACGCTATTGGGTACTAACAGGTAAGATTAACTTTTTTTAAAATCAAGCAATCTTTGGAACTTGCCTTCCCTCTTCTTGACAAATAGACCTGATAGTATCCGCTGACCCTGCCCAAATTAGAGATATAATTTTTTTGTCCCACCTTCTCAAAACAGTCTTCATAAAGTGGCATTGGATATGCATTAGTCTTTGTAAGTGCTATGATTTTATGATAATCTACACATAAGTGCTGACTACCGTTTTTTTTTCCCTTAAAGAGAAGAAGGTGTGATGTTACTCCTGCTTTAATACGGTTATGTTGTCCTTGGTTTTATTTTCAGAGACGTTGTAAAAGCAGCGATCCCAAAAATAATGGCTTGGGTGCTTTTTAGAGCCAACTTATTAAAAGTAAGCTTTCAAGTTTTACAAATAAGCACTTGTTTTTCGTGTGGCTAGTTCTCTCAGCTCAGTTTTTCTTTGGTTTATTCTGGCTCTTCAGTGAAGGGGGTTCTGTAGTTGTGTACCCTGGACCCTAAAGAAGCAAGTCCATGCTGACCCTGTCTCTCTCTGACATCTCAAATGTAAGAGCATGTGTTTGACGTTCCATTTTGTGCCAAGGTGTGTTTATGGTGGTTGTTCCAAGTATTGAAACCGTAAAATGAACTTGGAATAATCTATTGGATTTTCAGGTAGTTTAAATTAGTCTGTATTATCTTCTTCTTGGCGTTTCATTCGCTAATCTTGTCGCATATTCTGCTTTGCATAAAACTAAATAACACCCCTCCTGAAATATCCGAGTTACACATGCTTAAAACAAATAACAAAAGAAAGGTTTGGACAACATTTTGGAAATGTTTTGAGGATGTATAGCCTAGTCTATAACATGCTCCGAACATAACCATGACAGTGTGGCTAAATTCTGTCCTAATAGCATTTAAAATTTTACTGATGACGCTAATGTTACAGCTTGGATATCAAACAAAGAGGAGACACTGTACAGGAACGAGAAAGCGTTTTCAGCGAAATGGCCTAAAGACAAAATTCTCTCTTTCAACATCAGCAAAACATTGGAGTTGGTCAAAGACTTTAGGAAGTGGAGGACGCGGCTTACCCCTCTCTCCATCAATAGTACTGAAGTCTAGGTGCTTGGAAATAGCAATTGATGGTCATCAAGTAACTCACTTTGTCAGTCACTGTGAGTGCTGTGGTCAAGTAAAGACAACAGCGACCCTCCTTCCACAGGATGGTAAGGACATTCAGTGTATACATAAAGACTTCAACAGGTTTTATAGATGCAACGTAGAATGCAGAACTATTTGGTATGACAAATTTTCTTCCCAAGACAACAAGAAAGTACAGAGAATCGTGGACTCAGCTCAGTCCATTACACAAAGCAAAGTTCTGTCTATTGACTTCAACTATACTCCTTGCTGTCCGGAAAGGAAGCCGACATGTCAATGACCATTCCCACTCCGGGTAGACTCTCATCCACTATTTTCCATCGGGGAAAATATTGAGCATAAATACCGTAAGAAATTTAGGCGCTGGAAATCAGAAGCAAAGACATAAACTGCTGGAAATGATCGGTAGATCAGTCAGCATCTGCGGAAAGTAGTCAGAATTATCTTTTCGGGTCCACTCTTCATGAGAACTAATGGCAGAGTACAGACAGTACGGCAGAAATTTAACAAGGAGATGCTCGAGATTAATAATATCTGGGTTACTACCGGAGCTACGAGAAAATGAGGGCCGAAATAGTGGGATAGAGCAAAGAAATGCATAGCTGTGGAGCTGGTGTAAGGGAGAAAGGTACACATTTTTGGATCATTGGTAGCTCTTTGGGGGTCAAAGTGACCTGTAGAAGAAGGACAGATTGCATCTAAATTGGAAGGGGACTAATATACGGGAAGGGAGGATTGCTGGAGCTGCTCGGGTGGATTAAAACTAGTCAGGTTGGAGGTGGAATCGAGGAAGATATTGAAGAAACAGATCAATCTGAGACTGGTACAGTTGGGAACAAAGGTGAGTCAAAGAGTCAGGGCACGCAGGGACAAAGCAGAAAGCAAGGTAGGGCTGATGAATTAAACTGCATTTATTTCAATGCAAGAGGCCTAACAGGGAAGGCAGGTGAACACTGGGCATGGTTAGGAACATGGGACTGGGATATCATAGAAATTACAGAAACATGTCTCAGTGATGGACAGGACTGGCAGCTTAAAGTTCCAGCTTATAAATGATAAAGAGCAGACAGAGAGGGAGGCGAGAGTGGAGGGGAACTCGCGTTTTTGATAAGAGATAGCATTACAGCTGTACTGAGGGAAGATATTTCTGGAAATCCATCCTGGGAAGTTATTTGGGTGGAATTGAGAAATAGGAAAGTGATGATCATCTTATTGGGATTGTGTTATACTCCCCCTGATAATCACAGTGAAATGGAGAAACACATTTGTAAGGAGACCTCTGTTATTGGTAGGAGTAATAGGGTGGTTATGGTCGGGGATTTTAACTTTCCAAACATAGACTGGAACTGCCATACTGTTAAGGGTTGAGATGGTGAGGAATTTGTTATATGTGTACAAGAAAATTTTCTGATTTATTGTGTGGGTATACCACTCATGAAGATGCAATCCTTGACATAGTCTTGGTAAGTAAGGCAGGGCAGGTGATTGAGGTGTCGGTGGGGGTGGGGTTGGACACGTTGCGGCCAGCGACTATAATTCCACCGGTTTTAAAATAGTACTAGAAAACGACAGACCAGAACAAAAAGTTGAATTTCTAAATTGGAGAAAGTGAGGACTGAAGATGATGCAGATCAGAGTTTAAATGTGTGTGGCTGGAAAAGGGCAGCAGGTCAGACAGCATCAAAGCAGCAGGAGAAACGAAGTTTCGGGCAAAAGCCATTTTTCAGGAATGAGGATGGTGTGCCAAGCAGGCTAAGATAAAAGGTAGGGAGGAGGGACTTGGGGGAGGGGCGTTGGGAATGCGATAGGTGGAAGGAGGTTCAGGTGAGGGTGATATGCCGGAGAAGGGGTGGGGGCGGAGAGGTCTAGAAGAAGATTGCAGGTCAAAAGGCGTTGCTGAGTCTGAGGGTTGGGACTGAGATAAGGTGGGGGGGGGGGGGGAATGAGGAAGCTGGAGAAATCTACATTCATTGCGGAACGCTGATAGGGATAGGGAGGGAAATATATCCTTGGTGGCGGGGTCTGTTTGGAGGTGGCGGAAATGACGAAGGATGATCCGATGTAGCTGCAGGTTGGTGGGGTGGTAGGTGAGGTCCTGACCTGGTGGCGATTGGAGGGGCGGGGATCAAGGGCGGAGAAGTGGGAAGTGAAGGAGATGCGGTGGAGAGTATTGTCAACCACGTCTGAGGGGAAATTGTGGTCTTTGAAGAAGGAGGCCATCTGGGTTGTTCAGTATTGGAATTGGTCCTCCTGGGAGCAGATGCGGCGAAGGCGAAGGAATTGGGAATATGGGATGGCGTTTTTACAGGCGGCAGGGTGGGAGGAGTTGTAATCTAGTTCGCTGTGTGAGTCAGTCGGTTTATAGTAAACGTCCGTGTTGAGTCGGTCGTCCGAGATAGAAATGGAGAGATCTAGGAAGGGGAGGGAGGAGACTGAGACGGTCCAGGTAAAATTGAGGTCGGATGGAAGGTTTTAGTAAAGTGGATAAACTGTTCAGCCTCCTCGTGGGAGCACGAGGTAGCACTGACACAGTCATCGATGTAGCGGAGGAAAAGGTGGTGCCAGTGTAGCTGTGGAAGATGGAATGTTCCGCATATCCAACGAAGAGGATATAGCTGGGGCCCATGCGCATGCCCATGGTTACTCCTTTGGTTTGGAGGAAGTGGGAAGATTGGAAAGAGAAGTTGTTCAGAGTGAGGACCAGTTCAGTCAGTCGAAGGAGGGTGTCAGTGGAAGGGTACTGGTTGGTTCTGCGGGAAAGGAAGAAGTGGAGGGCTTTGAGGCCTTTATAACGGGGGATGAAGGTATATAGGGACTGAATGTCCATGGTGAATTTAAGGCGTTGGGGGCGAAAATCATGGGTGGAGGGCGTGGGTGGTGTCCCGAACATAGGTGGGGAGTTTTTGGACTAAGTGGGACGGGACCGTGCCAAGGTACGCAGAAATGAGTTCGGTGGGGCAGGAGAAGGCTGAGACAATGGGTCGGCCAGGGCAGTCAGGTTTGTGGATTTTGGGCAGGAGGTAGAAACGGGCGGTGCGGGGTTGTGGGACTGAGGTTGGAGGCGGTGGATGGAAGATCCCCTGAGGTGATGAGATTATGGATGGTCTGGGAGATGATGGTTTGGTGGTGGGAGGTGGGGTCATGTTCAAGGGGGCAGTAGGAGGAGGTGTCCGCGAGCGTATGTTTATCTCGGTGTGCCAAACTACCACCATGCCTTCCTAGTCTGCTGGTTTGATGGTAGGTTGGGGTTGGAGCGGAGGGAGTGAAGGGCTGCACGTTGCGAGGGTGAGAGGTTGGAGTGGGTGAGAGGGGTGGACAGGTTGAGGTGGTCAATGTCGCGGAGGCAGTTGGCTATGAAGAGGTCGAATGTGGATAAGAGTGTGGGGTGTCCAGGTGGATTGCGTGTGTTGGACGCGGGAGAAGGCGTCGTCAGAGGGTGAGCGGGAATCCTGGTTGAAGAGGTAGGTGCGGAGGCGAAGGCGGCGGAAGAATTGTTCAATGTCTCGCCGTGTGTTTAATTCGTTAATCCGGGAGCGTAGGGAAATTGGACAATGGCCAATTTTGACGGAATTAGACAATAACATTCAAAACGTGATTGTGTGCAAATGTTTACAGGCAAAGAGACATCTGGAAAATGGGAAGCCTTCATAAATGAGATAATGAAAGTCCAGAGACAGTATATTACAGTTAGGGTGAAAGGAAAGGCTGGTAGATATAGGGAACACTGGATGACAAAAAGAATATGAGGGTTTGCTTAAGAAAAAGCAGGAATCAAGTGTTAGGTATAGACAAGCAAGACTGAGTGAATCCTTAAAAGAGAATAAAGTCAGTCGGAGTAATCTTTAGTGGGAAATCAGGAGGGCAAAAAAGCGACACGTAACAGCTTTGGCAAATCGAGTTAAGGAAAATCCAAAGAGATTTTATTAATACTTTAAGAACAGCTGAGTACACAGGGAGAGAACAGGGCCACTCAAAGATCGGCAAGGAGATAATAAACGAGTATTTTGCATCAGTGTTTATTATGGAAAAGGACAGGGAAGATGTAAGCAAATAGATGGTGACATCTTGAAAAGTTACCATATTACAGAGGAGGAAGTTCTGGATGTCTTGAAATGAATAGAAGTGCATATATCCCCAAGACATGGTCATGTGTACCCTAAATCTCAGTGGGAAGTTAGGGAAGTGATTGCTGGGCCTTTTGCTGAGAAATTTATATCATCGAAAGTCACAGGTGAGGTGCCGCAAGACTGGAGTTTAGCTAACGTTGTGCCACTGTTTAAGAAAGGTGGTAAGGGCAATCCAGGGTAGTATAGACCAATTAGCAGGACGTCAGTGGTGGGCAAGTTGTTGGAGGGAATCCTGAGTGATGATGTGCGAATGAATTTGGAAAGGCAAGTACTGATGAGGGTTAGTGAACACGACATTGTGCGTGGGAAATCATGTTTCCCAAAGTTGATTGAGTTTTTTTTGAAGTAGTAACAAAGAGGATTGATGAGGGCAGAGCTGTAAACGTGATCTGTATGGACTTCAGTAAGCTGTTCGACACGATTCCCCATGGGAAACTCATAAGTAAAGTTAGATCTCATGGAATACATGGAGAACTAGCCCTTTGATACAGAACTGGCTCAAAGGTAGAGGACAGAGAGTGGTGGTGGAGATTTGTATTTCAAACTATAGGCCTGTGATCAGTGGCGAACCACAAGGATCGGTGAAGTGTCTACAACTCTTCATATTTATAAAACAAATGTTTTGAATATGATCATAAAAGGTATAGTTAGTAAGATTGCAGATGCCACCAAAATTGGAGGTGTAGTGGACAGCGATCGAGGTTACCTCAGATTAAAATGGGATTTGATCAGATGAGACAAGGGGCTGAGAAGTGGTAAACCGAGTTTAATTTAGATAAATGTGAGGTGCTGCATTTTGGGAAACCAAATCTTCGCAGGATTTATACACTTCATGGTAAGGTTCTCGGGAGTGTTGCTGAACAAAGAGACCTTGGAGTGCACGTTCATAGCTCTTTGAAGGTAGATTCGCGGGTCAATAGGATAGTGAAGATTTCCTTTATTGGTCAGAGTATTAAGTACAGGAGTTGGGAGGTCATGTTGCTGCTGTGCTGGGCATTGGTTAGGTCAATTTTGGAATATTGCGTGCAATTCTGGTCTCCTTCCTATCCAAACGATGTTGTTAAGCTCGAAAGGGATCCGAAAAGGATTTACAATACGTTGCCAGGGGCATTGGAGGTTTTGAGCTATAGGGAGAGGCTGAACAGGTTGGGGCTGTTTTCACTGGAGGGTCGGAGGTTGAGGGGTGACCTTACAAACGTTTATAAAATCATGAAGAGCATGGATAGGATAAATAGACAAAGTCATCGCCCTGAGATGGGGGAGTCCAAAACTGGAAGGCCGAGGTTTAGGGTGAGAGGAGAAAGATATAAAAAAGACCAAAGGGAAAACATTTTCAGGCAGAGGATGATACGTGTGTGGAATGACCTGTCAGAAGAGATAGTGGAGACGAGAACAATTGCAAAATTTAAAAGGCATCTGGATTGGTACATGAATTGGAAGGGTTTGAAGGGATATGGGCTGTTTGTTGACAGGTGGGAGCAGAATGGGTTGCGACATCTGGTCGGCATGGACAAGTTGGACTGATGGATCTGTTTCCGTCCTATACAGCTATTTGACTCAATATGCACAGGTCCTGAAAGTTGCCACCCAGGCTGATCATGCTGTTAAGAAGGCATACGCTGTGCTAGGTTGTTTTGGGGCGAGGGATTGAGTCAGGGAGCCATAACGTCATGCTGCAAACATACAAAACGATAATGGAGACGCACTTGCAATATTGCATACAGTTCTGGTCGTCCCATTGCAGGAAGGATGTGGAAGCATTGGAAAACGTGCAGAGGATTTTTTCCAAGATGTTGCCTGGTCTGGAGGGAGGGTCTTATGTGGAAAGACTTGGGTCTGTTTTCATTGAAAAGAAGAAGGTTAATAGCGAATTTGATCGAGACATACAAGATGATCAGAAGATTTGTTAGGAATAGACACTGAAAGTTTTTTTCGTAGGATGATGACGCCAGCTTGTACGGGATGGGAAGAAACTACTAATTGAGGAGTGATTGATTTAAGGCAGATGTCAGAGACAGGTTTTTAACTCAGATCGTGATAAGGGCATGGAATGAAATGCCTGACAAAACCGTTAACTCAGCTACATTACGGAGATTTAAACAATCCTTGAATGAGCACATGGATTATGGGATAGTGTAGTGGGATGGGCTTAGATTATTTCACAGGTCGGCGCAACACCGACCTGTATTGCTCTATCTTCTATCTTCTAATCATACAGTCCCCATGTGAGATGCAGATAAGGCCTTTGAAATTCAATAAACCAGAAGAACTGCGTGTTTGTAAATCAGAAACACAAACAGAAATTGCTGGAAAAGATCAGTAAATGTTGTAGCATTTGTGCAGATAAATCAGAGTTAATGTCTGGGGTCGGGTGACCCGACGTTGTAGGAACCATTGATTTAATGGAAGCTGTGAGCAAAGTATTTAATGGTTCAATTGATCTATAGTTTGCACAGTGGTGTCATGTTTGGTCGATTTGAAGAGGTCTCCTTGCAATTCCATATGGAAAACTCAATAAATGATGGATATACTTTTAATGTTCCTTCAGTGTTTTAGAAATCAGTGCAGATGTTATTTACATAGTTGTCATCTTTATGACTGGTTTTATTATTTTGTTTCAATATTATTTCCCAATGTTATGATTATTAAACACAGCTTAAAGTCTATCAGGGAGAGGAGGGATCTTCTCATGAGTACGATGTTTAAAGGCAAAAATGATTCAGCGACACTGAAAAGATGACTTCATAGTTAATAGTTGCACCAGCCTTATATTTTCTGTTGTTTGTAAATGTTTCATGTTATCTTTTGCGGAACGTAAAAATGTTCTCATAAAATGTAATTTCAATCAATTTTCTCGTAACAGCTATTACTCTTACTCTTATCTTGCACTCTCCCTCTATATTCTTATATTAGTACCCATAAATCCGTCAATATTCGACTGGAACGTATTTACCTTTGAGTTTGCAGTGACGTCGAGAGTACCAGACGGCAAAATAGTCAGTTTGCACTCAGTGAAGTATTTCCTCCTCGTCTTTGATCAAAAAGATTTACAATTTTATTCTGCAATTGTTTACCATTGTCCAGATCTCACTACAAAGATAGCTATACTATTAAATATTCTCTTTCAATTATTTCAAGAAACAGTTTTGAGTCTCTTTATGATCTGTTCTGATATTCCAATGCTAAAATGATTCCACAGAACTGTTGACTGAAACCTGAGTGATTTATGATATAGATATCAGTTTTTTTGTGCAACCACAGAAATAAAGTAACTGTTGACACTCGCTAAGGGCAACAGAAGTAGCAATATGAGAAGACGTCATCCATGTTCCATAAGCTCATTGTGGTCTCGAGTTGACATTGATGTTGATACAGTCAACAATTATTTAATTTTATTTGGGTTATTTTTAGGATGAGAACTCAGGGTTGTTCTGTGGAAGTGTAGCATTCTAGCCACAGAAATAAGGAATATTTGGGCTGGTTAAGAAAAGACATTACAGTGCCTGATTTGTCAAAAAGCACATGAATGATAAATAAATCAATTCATTCCTTTGGCATTGTTCAATCAGTCAGTTTTGGACTTAGTGTGAACATGTTGCTACGTTGAGGGAACCTAATATTCGTGTAGATTTGTTTCTGATGAGAAAGAATGCATTGCGTGATGGAGTGCACACAGTGTGGCAGCAGATCATGCGCCCCGTCGAGTATTTCACTCAATCCATGCATTTAACATGTTTAATGCATGTTTCCTGCAAATCGTTGAACGATGAGACGAATCTGTAGCATTTGGAGAAAATCGACTAAACGCGAGGAGCATGTGCAAACAGCCAGTCAGACAAGGGTGAAATCCTGTGGTTTCTGGAGAGGTTAGTCAAAATTGCTAAATGCTGAGTTAGCATGCTGCGTCTGCTGACTATAAATATTGATTCGCACTTGAAGGGATTTTCGGTGAAGAGTATATAAGTCACATAACAACATGAAGACAGCCACATAAAATCCATTACCATTTCCCAGTATTTGCTACATAGTAAAATTAAAATGTCCAAGGACTCCCACAATTGACCACAATGTTTACCAACTAATTTTAGCTTTCACAGCACATGGTAATTTATTTCGATTGGTTTCTGATGTTAACAGCTTCCAGTAGGTTGCAGCAACGTACGTATCATTGAGATTGTGTTCTTCAAAATTTTAATGGAGATCGCATTGGGAACATAACGAGGGAAAAGGCCAATTTCTGTTATGCAGTTTTAGAAGCTGCAAAGCGTCTAACAAAAGAGAGTTTACAAACAGCGAAAAAGTTGAGTACTCTTTCTGCATATATTTAGATCATTCTCTTTCTTTAATTGTTTAATTCGATAACTCATTGAGAAGTCAAATATTTAACTGGAATGGAGCAAATCACCCCTGTGTTATGGTACAATTAACTTGGAAACGTGGCATCAAACTCAAACGTCATTTTGTTTACCTGCAAAAGTGAATTTTAAATAATCCAAACATCACCTGCTTTCTTCAGTGCACAGATCACTGTATCAAATACCCAAGGAAGGCAAAAGTAAAAATGAGTGAATGACGGCATTGACTGGGCACATGTTGATATCAATATAGGAATTTGCATTTTGAATAACGGCAGATCGATATTAGTTACAGATGAGTCGGGATTTTTTTTTTTAGAAAATGAAAATACTGTCCGTCCAAAGCACCAAATGATTCCATGTTTTAATAAAGGAAGCAACAACAAGAACGAAGTGCCAAGAGAGTCATTTGATGTTTGCTGGAAGATGTTTCTCTCTCACTTTGTGGGAAGAATGCGTCGCAGGCTGGCAGGAATGTATTGCCCATCTATAGTTGCTCTTGCGAAGCTGGTGGCCAGCTGATTTCTTGATGTGACGCTGCCAATTGCTGTAGTATGGTGCACAATGCCATTGGGGAATGAATTCCAAGATTTTGATTATGCGACAATAGTGATACATTTCCAAGTCAGGATGTTGAGGGTTTTGGAGGTGAACCTGGAGGAGGTGCTATTCCAATGTATCTTCTGTTTTTGCCCTTCTAGATGAACTTAGTCATGAGTTTGGAAGATGCGATATGAAGGATCTTTGGCAAACTTCAGCAATCTATCTTACAAATAGTACACACGGCTGCTATCAAGAAACAGAGGTGCAGGGAATGTATGTTACCAATTATAGTCCCCAGGTTGTTGATAGTATGCGATTCAGTGATGGTAAAACAATTGAGTGCCACGTGTTGCTGGTAAGATTGCGTCATTCTGGTGTTGGTCATTACCTGGCATTTAGTGACATGAAAATGGCAAGACACTTGTGAACTCAAACGTGGATATGTCCAGATTATGTTACGTTTGAGTATAGACTGCCTCAAAACTGAATAATGACGAATGGAGCTGAACATTATGCAATTATTAGCGAAATTGCCCACTTTTCAACTTCTGATGTTGAATTGTTACACAAATGTCCTAGCGCTGACCAGCAACAATAATTACGATCCACCGATATGTCAGGCATGATTCCAACCACCGGAGTGTTTCCCTGGATGAGTAATCAATCTAATTTTGCTGGTCTACTTAAACTCAGACTATGTCGAATGCAGCCTCAATGTCGAACTCAATTACTTTCTGTAATTCAGCTCTTTTGTCCATATTTGAAGCAATACTGTAATGAGGATAGAAGCTGAGTGGCTCTGCTGGAACCCATACTGGGGGTCACTGAGCAGTTGCCTGCTGAGAGGGTGTTGCCTGTTAGCACTGTTGATGACCTTTCTTTTACTGTAGTAAAGAGCGAAAGTCAACTGCTGGGCTGGAATTTGGCCGAATTGGATTCGTTGTTTTTTTTTTAATGTGAAGGAAAAACGTGTAGGATTCCCCACATTCTCGTGAAGAAGTCCATTTGTAACTACACTGGAATAGCTTGGGTATTGGAGCTACAAAGTCTTGTACACAAATCTTCAGTGCTATTGCTGAACTGTTATCAAGGTTTGTATTCTCTGCAGTATGCAGTCTCTCCAACTGTTCCTTGAGATCTCGTGGAGTGAATCGACTTGACTGAAAAACTATATTTGTTATTACGGGGATACAGTGGGAGGCCGAAATGGCTCATCCATTCAGTACTTCTTTTGAAGATTGCTGCGAATGATACAGTCAAATCTTTTGCACTGAAGTGCTGCGCGTTTCCATTATTGAAGATGAGTTTATTTGTGGAGGGTCGTGCTCCAGTAAATTGTTTATACGTCAAATACCACTCACGACTGGATGATGTGGAACTACAGAACTTATATCTGATCTGTTGTTTTTTGGATCACTTGCCGATATCTGTTACTTGCTGCTTATGTTTTTTTTGGGCATACAAGTAGCCTCACCAAGTTGAAACTTCATTTTCACGTGGGCATTGTGCTGCTCCTAAAGTGTAGTCCTCCATTCTTCATTGAAACAGGAATGACCTCCGATTTTGATGGTTGAGTGTGGTACATGCCCGGCCATGAGGTTTCAGATTGTGCTGTCAAACAATTCGATTGTTATTGGAAGCCCACAACACCTCATTGATGCCCAGGCTTGATGTTCCAATTCTGTTTGGAGTCTTAAAGCACGTGACTGACAACATGATGGAATATTTTCCGAATATGAAGGCGCAGCTTGACCTCCCAAAAGCACAATGCGTTATTCACTCTTACTGAAACTGTCATGGATAGATGCATCCGCTATTGGCAGATTGGGAAGATGAGGTCAGGTATTTTATTTTTACCTAGTGTTGCTTAACTCACCATCTGCCTCAGCACCAGTCATGCAGCTGTATATTTTTGGATACGAACAGCTAGATCCACAGGGCCGCTGCCAAGCCACTGTTTGTGGTGCACATTGAAACCTCCCACACAGTCGACATTGTATGTTCTTTCCACTATCAGTGCTTCCTCTAAGTGTTGTCCGACATGGAAGAGTACCAATTCGTCGTTTAAAGGACAGCATTTTGTAAGCATCAGACTTATTCCTTGTGCATGTTACCTTCAATAAATGATAGTTTATGTGGTCTAGTTTCAATGTTTTGGCTCCCACGGCACCTCCCCCCAGATGATTTGTCTATTTTGTGCTATGTCTGCCAGATCCGTCCGACCAATGAGACAGGACACATCCAGGGATGGTGATCGTTATATTTGTGACATTGTCTATAAGGCACGATTGTGTGAGCATGACGATATCAAGTTGTTGCTCGATTGGTCTGTGGGACAGCGGTACCAATTTCTGAACTCTAACTCAAATGTTAGTATGGAGGACTTTGCAGGTTTGTTTCTGCTGTTGTCTTATGCAATGCCTCCTCAGATGCCAGATGATCAGTCTGGTTTCATTGCAGTCAGACCCGTTGTGATTGGTACATCTGACTAGCTTGTTAGGCCATTTCAGAAGTCAATTCATAATTAACCACGTTTCTCTAGATCTGCCTTACATGCAGATCAGACTACGTAAACCTGGCATTTTTCCTTCCCTGGACATGATTGAACCATATGTGATTTTTTGACGTGGGCATCATTTGCTTCTTAACTCCATATTGCTATTTACTTGCCATCTGATATGAATGCTATTGAAACTGAGTCCCCACATACGCTAAATGTCTGAACTAATAGACTAACAGTATTACCACGAGGTCATCCCCTCCCCATGCAATTACATTTAATTTAAATCTCTGATTTCATGCACAGATTGAGGATGATTATCTCTGTTTGAAGTTTAGAAAACCTACGATTAAAATATAAGAAAAAAATCAGTGCAGAACACATCACGCGTGAGAATAAAAGTCATGTTACTTATTCACAAAAAAATATTGCAAGTTCAGGAAACAAGGCATATCAACAGAACAGTTTAGTATACGTCCTTGGAAATTGAATCTTTTACTGGAATCTGCAATTAATTGAATTGGCGAACAGTCATGCATATATTTCGTTCTGATGGTCATGTGTACCACAGTTTATATTTCCTTCAAATATGAGGAATGATTCATTATCCTGAAAGTTGAGATGTTTTGAAAATGTTGTAGTTTTACTGGAACCGAATCGAATAATATCATGAGGCATGTGAACATGTTGTTTTCCGTTTCATTGTGTTCTTTTCAGTATCGTGCAAATATGTTGCTGACACTAACTGCAATTTTAACAATTTATTGGAAAAAAATTGCACTCAAGTTCATATCTGTAATTTAAGGCACCTTATAGTAGCATAACCTGTGATTGTAA
Source organism: Chiloscyllium plagiosum (assembly GCF_037043375.1). NCBI lineage: Eukaryota > Metazoa > Chordata > Chondrichthyes > Orectolobiformes > Hemiscylliidae > Chiloscyllium > Chiloscyllium plagiosum. The sequence goes on from NW_028270173.1 coordinate 42,753,841, forward strand.
TAATTATGGGTCTCGTACAAGAAACACAGTTCCTTATTCATTTCAAACAATGAAAACGTTTGCATTTATTTTGCCATCGACTTCTAATTTTAATGAAGCATATTAACACTTTTATGTAATACTATTTCTTCAAAGCATTGACAGTAAATATTTCATTCAAATCATTCATTCTCTCTCAATAAGAATAACTGCCTCCTTTTAGTTTTCAAGCTTATCACATTTCATAACGTGAACCTGATCATAACATCACGACATTGTCTTATTAATGTTGTTTTTAAAGCCTCACAGAACCTTACTTAGTGTATTATTTTGGAAAAAATAGTGTGCATAAAATTAAAAAAACAAGATTGTGATTTCAGATCCAACACAACATGAATGCATTATGTTGCTGTTGAAGTGCTTGCAATGATGACAGCAACAAAATTGCGATTTATTTAACTTATATATTTGGCTGTCATTTTTCTTTTCAACTATATCTATGCTCCTTCCACATGTCATTGCTTCAATTGATCTATTATATTGTTTGCTCGTCTCTATTTGCGGACTTTAATAGTTGATCAAATGTTGGATTTATGACATCATTTCAAAATAATCACAGATTAAAAAGAAATCCATGTATGTTCTCAGAGGTATAAAAGCCTGCACAATGAGCATTTGCATCAGATAGGTGAAAATACTGTTCATTGTGAAGAAGTGCCAATGAATTTCTGACACGAGTTTGTCTTCCAGTTTGATATCACGCAGTTTCAACTATGATTCTGCCTGGCGTCTTGCATGGATACACTAAAAGCAATTAATAAAAATCATCGACATATTGTGGATGAGTTACTAACATGCTTTCAGTGGAGGAAGTGGAAATTTGTCCATCAATATAATGGAAGCGAGAAAGCCAACATTTCATTTACTGGGTCAATGATGTACTTTCAATGTTCGTTGTAATTTTAGCAATCAAGGACGTGTCATTGCTTTCTTTTTCAGATAAATATGTATTGTCAGAAATGCGACCACGACTGGTAAATTACAGAATTTGTAAATTGTAAAACACTTTCTTATTGATCTTATTTTTTAATTGAACACATTTTTGCATGACTGAATGAAACACAAGTCGTTCTTGCCACGTGGGGATTCCATATCTATAAATACGATCAACTTGTGCAAGATACAAACAAAAGGCTTCAGTTCGAAGTAACATGAGGCAGTCGGTAATTATAGAAATAGAACGTTTCTACTATCCTATACTGGCAATTGTTGGTGTTCCTGGTAAGTTGCTCATGATCAATTCTTATTCATAATTATTTCTGTTAAAACTGAATCATTACTACTATTATCCGTGATTTCATTTGTTTATATTGGTCTGTTTATTGGCCAGGCAAATGATAAGATCATCAATCAAATCATAAGAATATTCCATGTAGTGAATATTTTCTAAACGGAATATTTTGTCAGGCAGTGCAAGTTGTTTTGATAAATGAAGTTAAGCTTTATTTAATACCCTTTCTGGAGAGCCATCTATTTTCAGAAATAAACTGTGAGCATTTCCTATTGTTTGTCAACAATATTGGTATCATTACGAATACGAGTCAACTTGTCTGAAACAACTGAACTAATTCTGGTATAAGGACTTGTATTCTATGAAACACCATTGCAGCTCAACTTTGTTGCTGGCTCATCTGGCTTGACATTTAACATTTTCTTTGCAAAAACTGATGCATTTTAAAACGCAAATCGGTCCAACCGTTTCTCTATCCAGATGATATATCCTTGAAAAGATCTGTTTTAGTTTCGTTTATCATTTACTTTTGTAAACAGAATTGCATTTCGCACATAGTGCTTTTTCCTATTGACCATTGGGATTCCAACTAAAATTCTGTTTGCAAATTTATGCCACTCGTTTTCATTTCATCGACAGATTAGTATTCACTTACAATGTATCTAGGATAATGATGACGTCATGACCAATCATGTAGCGACCTTTCAATAATTACATAAAATAAGCTAACCATGTTTACTGTTTTGCTATAAGGATAATGTTTCGTTCCTGATATCAATTTAAGATTTAGCTTTACCACAGTTTGTAAAGCTGTTCCAAGCCTTTTCTGATATTGAAATGAGTGATCGCCAGACTATCTGAAATATTTTCTCGCCATGTCTCTGACTAGTTTTTCCACACTATTTCTTTATTATAATTTCTTCCATGTGGCAATTTACCCCAGAATGCTTTTCTCCCTGAATGACCTGTGTGCCGATGTTTCCAAGTGCAAACATTCATCTGTTATGTTTGATTTTTATTTTACGAGGATACTTAACTTTATTTATCCCAACAACTTTACAGTTTATGATCTATTATTTCGGTGTTCATTTTCATTTGAAATGTCGAATGTTCCTTCAGGTATTAACTGCTTCGAGTTGCAAAATAATGTATATCCTTTTCGAATTTGAGACATAGTTCCATTTGAATTTTGCATGTTTGGAAAACCGCTTTTGCTACAACGACCTTTCTATTGTGCAAATTTTCTCAAGCATAGCATTCAAACACAAACACATATTATAAAATCCTCAGCCTATGTCAAATCTAACACAAAGCTCTAAAACTTTCGTTTTAATTCTGGTGGATTTTTAAAAAATTAGTCATCGTAATTTCATATTCCAGGCAATGAAATCGGAATTCGAGCTGAAAATAATTAATTTCATTATGATATTAATTTACACGTGAGAAAAATTGAAGTGCTGCACAAATTTACCATCAAAACTAACGTAGAGTAATGAATTCTCATTCTCTTACTGTAAAAATGTATAGTTTAATTACTATTCTCTGTTTTGCAGCGAACGTGGTGACACTTCTGATACGATCTCGTGGACAGTGTGAACTTTCAAAATGCATCACTCAATACCTTCTTGCCATGGCGGCAGCGGATCTCCTTTTCCTGATATTTGATGTAGTACTTTATGAGATTATTGATTCATACTTTCCATTCTCAATATTCAGTTATACTGGAGCATGCCGTCTTATTCTCGCCTTTAATTTTGCATCGGTTCACTGCTCTGTGTGGCTAACCGTGGCATTCACCTTCGACAGGTTTGTGGCGATCTGTTGTCAGGATCTACGCACAAAATATTGCACATCAAAAGCGGCATTTGTGGTCATTACAGCCATTTGTCTTTTGGGCAGTTTACAAAGTGTTCCTTTTTATTTTATATATAGACCCCGCGATATAGTTAATAATATTCCGTGGTCCTGTACTGTAAAAGCCAGCTTTTATACCTTACCTGTATGGATTGCATTTTTCTGGTGGGAAACAATTTTCACCCCATTTCTTCCATTTAGTTTGACACTTCTGCTGAATGTACTGACGATCAAACACATTGTGCAAGCTAATCGTGTCAGAAAAGGATTTCTCAGAACAAACAGTGCAAAGAAAGATAAAGATTCAGAGATAGTGAATCGAAGAAAATCAATTGTTTTATTGTTAGCCATATCAGGAAATTTTATAATTTTATGGTTTGTAAATTTTGTGTCATATGTTTATGTGCAATTTACCGACGCACGATTTTTAGAAGCAAATCTCAATGATTCATTTCCTATTCTTGAGCAAAGTGGATATATACTTCGGACTATGAGTTGTTGTACTAACACTTTCATCTATGCTGTTGCACAGCGTAAATTTCGAGAGGAGTTCAAAAATCTCATTAAATATCCCTTGTCTGTGATAGCAAAATTTATTTCAGTAAGTAAATCGAATTCGATAACGTAAATCACTTTATAAAAAATATAATAATGACCTTTATAAAATTGGTTTGTAAATGTTCTTGTAAACATAGAAAATCACATGCCTCATCGATATTCACATAAAATGACGCATGAACACTAAAAAGTCAAACGTGCATAAAATTACATTGAAGTAAAACATAGATGTAATTGAATGCCTGTCATCAACAGAAATTAAAGGACCACGTGTACATATGCTGCCAATTATATTATTCGAAACGTTGCAGAAATAGGTCACTTCTTTGCAGCCGACATGGTGAAACTTGCGTGTCACTCCTGTAGGCCTTTTGAAATTTTCGAATTCATCATGCAAATGAAACGTAAAAGATGTGTCCAGTTAAGAATTTCACACTCAAAAGAACAGTTTTATGCTCATTGCTCGCCCTCTATTGTCTTATTGACTTTCGAACAAAGATCGAGATATAACAAATTAGGAATGAAACAAGACCGTGTAACTTGAAGGAACGAGCTAAAAAAAGTAAAAGGAAAAGAGCTAATGCGAGAAGAACCATAAAACTCTTTTCGGGAAAAGCTACAGTGTTGCATGTGCAAGGTCATTGTTAAGTGTTTTTTCGCATGGAATGAATGCTGGCTAAAATAATAAGTTGATGTTTCTACCTTCGTCATAATCAATTTGAAGGAGTGGGAAGGAAAGTGAATCTGATAATGGACAACCTAGAAATCCCATCGCAAATCCTTCTGTCATTGGGTCATTAGTGATGCACATTTACAGATGAACATCATTATCTTGCTGACGTCCTTTAGCTTGCTGAAAATATTTTTGGTTTCAATATTTGTTAGAATGGTTCCATTTCGTGTGCTTAGGAGATTTTGATGTGACTTTTGCATGTAATCTTTCGCCTTATCTAAGAACTTATCAGCAATGTACTGACAACTTATTTTCTGCTAGCCTTGTGACTGAAAATTCTCAAACCCAAGAGTGCTAATTACAAAACGTTAGAATTTATATAGGGACGTATAATTAATTATAATGCAGCATTATCAACGGATACGAGGGAAATTTAACAGTGTACTGCAATAACAAAATTATGCATCATGATATGGTGAAGTAGTGCTCCACGTGGAGTAAAGCATACTTTATTTTTCATTTTATTTCCAGAATGATGCAAATTCTATTAAGGCTTGTAAGGTAATATTTATTTGACTAGTATTCAGATTTGGCGGTCTATCATAAGATGACAAGTTGAACAGATCTTGCTTGCATCAGCTGATTGTAGAAAAATAAGGAATGAACTGATTGAAACTTTTAAACGGTCTTGACAAGTTAACTTGGGCGAAAATGTTTGTTTTCATATAATAAGCTGCAATGCTGTGTCACTGTTTCATTGCCAGTACTCACAAATTCAATTTAAAGATTTCTCCCTCTCTCTTTCTCTCTCTCTCTCTCTCTTTTTCCCTCTCCACCCCCCCCCCCCCACCACCCCCCCCCCCGCCCCCCGTGACGCTTACCCTCCCACTAGTTCTGCGAGTGTTGTTGGGCTTTGCAACTCTAATTCGTTTTTTTTTCCTTTTGATGCAAGCACAGCCTCTAAATATAATTTAAGGCAAATGTAGATTTCACGTAGTGAAGTAAAGAGATGAAAGTAGGGAAGTTGAGCGTTGAAGATTTATTAATTTTAGCTTGATCAACCGAGAAATAATTGAATGTTATGGCACACGCACGGATCTAAGTCTCCAACCCATTGTCTGACGATATACTTATATGTTCATCCATAAGTCCCTAAATATCACCCATCCCCACCCATACCAAAATTTCACCAAAATCCTCCTGTTCACCTGACTATGTCAGGCAATGAATTAAATGCAATGTGAATTCAATGCCTAACAGCAGCTTGCTATTTCAACAAGTAATACGACTTTGAGACTTAATAGTGCAACTATTGTAACGATGCTTTACAACCACCAGAAAGGGAGGGAACATTAGAGTTCTCAAATTGGGTCCTCCATGAACGTGACCATTCAAGTTCTGTCTGTGACAAAACCATTACCTATGCAATCAAGAACGCTGTCCAAGATTCCGAATTATGTTAGATACAATCACCTGTGTGCCAACTTTACCAAAATCCATCTCTGTGCAACTCAACAAAACACTACTTGGATGAAATAAACCTCACTGATAATCATTCTCTATCTCAAAACTACACTCAAACTAATTGCGTTCTCAACTCAATGCCAGTACCCCCAAAATGAAACAATTATTTGTCAAACGACTCAATAACCTCTGACATAAAAATATGAATCTTCTTGCCACTCGATTATACCCCATTAAAGAAAGAAATACATTTTTCCCTTCAAATACGTCTGACCACCTTTACACATTGCATTAGAACATATTTAAAACTCGCACTGATTGGTTTCATCAACTTTTTAAAAAATAATCACTTGTTCACCACTCGTTACATCTGCGTACTACACGTTTCGAATAGACATCTATCAAACACATCATTCATCAATGCTGTCTGCCAAAGTCATATATACTTTTGTTTCCAACCAGACACCTAACTGCCTCTATTGCATAGAATAGTATTTCATTCTTTTTTCGTCATCCATCTGCTCAGTCATTTATTCATCGACCTCATTCATGAACTGATACAGACACTTCACAATTTACCTGATTGCACCTCTCACAATAGCTGGTGCCATTGCCTTTTCTTCCTTCAACTTAACTGAATTCATTGAATTTATGAAAGTGGCGTTGAGCTGTTCAGTTATCCATTCATTTGTTTAATAACAAAATTGAATAGTTAATTTGATTTTTAAAACAAGCAGCAAACATACATTACCACTGCCTTTCTGTCTATACTATTGTGCTGAACAACTGCGACAACGAGCTCCAAATCATTTTGCTGAGCACAAAGAAATATCTTCCTGGCTGATGTGGCCATTGGCTTGGAAAAATTAAAAGCATTGTGCGTCGTTGATCTGTTAGAATACGTTGAAAAAATACATTATTTCTTGATTATTACCAGAGATAAACCCACATTAGCAATGGTTTGAGCAAAATATTTTATTACACACCTGACTCGATAGTTGAGGTGTGTTTTTATTGATATAACATTTGCCACTGAATATTAACGTTCCCAAATTTGTTAGCCGTCATTTCAAATGGATCAAAAGCAGTGAATAGCACTTATTTGTTTAGACGTTTAGTCCAAAGAGTATTGGATGGTTTTGTTCGAATTGGGCGAGTGAACTTCATGAGAACTTCTACTTCAAGATATAAAACTGTCTTTGCAACAGGTCTGTTCATTGAATAAAAACGAAACAGAAGTGCTGGAAAATTTGTGCTGTTTGACGTCAACTAAGTTAATTATCTGCTTTCAAAGTTAGTCCAAATACTTGTTTTGATAAGTCCAATGTTTTTTTTTCAAAACAAGTGCAGACAGATTATTCTGATATCAATCTGAGGATGTATTGCTTTATTTGTTTATTATTTCACTCATTCGTGCGACTCGTACGCCATTGGTTAAGTCTGCATTTAAGAGTAAATCTTATTTGGACTTCAGAAGGTGATAATGAGCAACCCCTCAGGCAGGTGCAGTCGATGAGCTGTGCATATTCCGAAACCGCAGACCCGATGATTTTTTTTTTCCCAATGACACTGAAGAAAACAGGGATACCTTTCGAATTCAAGATTTTGAAAAATTTGGGGGCACGCTTATAAGTGAAGAATCAATGTGTAAATTACAAGCATTCTGTAGATGTCGTTCACGGCGTTGGCAATGTCTATCTGCGCTCTAAATAGACATCCCATCGAGCAATAGCCATCTGGATATCAGACGAGATTTGAGAAAGTGTCATACGTCATATAGCTGATACACACTTTTGCATTGGCGGTATAGTGACACTCACTGTAAATTGGCGGTATAGTGACACTCACTGTAAAGTTACATCTCACTGTAAATTGTTGCTATAAATTCTGTATTACGATTCAGCCCTCTACTATCACCTGATGACCTTGAGTCGCTCCGAAAACTAGTGTGCTTATAATTAAATCTGATGGACTATAGCCTGGTGTTGTGTGATTTTTAACTCTATTCAAAATTAACTGAACTTGGTGCAACACTTTGCGGTGTATAAAAACAGCTTTTGAGTAGACTCATATGACACATTCTGCGGCATTTTGTTTTTGTTTAAATTTCTGATTAAATAAGTCATCTCTCTCAATTACCATTCATTTGACAGTGAGCTCTAAATCTTTAAGGGTTTTCTTGCATTGGAAACAGCAAAAACCTTTACCGCTCTCATAAAAATGTCAATGTTTGTTTTGTTGTCTCCTTGCTGTTTCATCACATACTGTGTTACTTTTAAATGCTGTCTATTCAACACAACCATGTCTTTTTTTTAATCTTGCCCTCAACTTCAACACGTAATCCAATTTCATGATCTCTGCACTCTGACTCCTCGATTGCTGCTTTAATTCTTTCAACTGTCCACTCAACTCAGGCTCAAAAATTAAGTATAATCGACTGAATTCAGTTGATTAATTCGGTGCAACCCTCATTCCAAGAACAAAAAAATGGAATCTCTATGTCCCACACATCTGGATAGTCTTGACAATAAGCTATCAACGTCGTCTTTAAAGTTTTATACCACCTTCATAATGCTTGCTGTGATTCTGGCTGGTAAGTACCGAAAGTGAATTGTTTTCTTGTAGTTTTTGCATAATTTCCTTCAATATTTCTGACGTAAATTTTGACACTTTTTTTGCGTCTGTGTGTAGTCCATAACTCTGAAACAGAACTGAGTAACCTTTCTTCAGTCGTTTTAGCCGTGATTCTGTGTAGTAGAGCCGCTTCTGGAATATAGTGGATGCATCGATTATATTCAGCAAACACTATTCCCACTTATTATTTTCACAAGGTGTCCCATCCAATAAATTAAGACAATGTATGAAAGGTGCTGGTTTTAACACTGAATGACGTTTCTGATTTAACTGAAATTTGCGATTTGCCTGAAAAATAATCAACCGCATCCTAATGCAATTTTGACAAATGAAAAAAAAAGTTTTCGGATTTTGGATTGAGCTTTCCCTTATTTCCAAATTTCCTCCTGTTGATAACTTACGTGCTTCCCGAACACCTCCTTTCTTTCAACTACCAGTAGTCCAACAGGATGGAACTCTGCTCATTTCATATACCGCTGAATACGTGATGGTCAATATTTCTTCATCAATACGTCGTTTTTATCATCGTGCCCTTCTGGCAACTCAGGTTCTTTCTTTGAGTCTTGCCAGAATACCCCAGTTCCATGATTTGCCACTGGATCTTCCACGATAGTAGCATCACTCCCATCTGTGATGCAGCTATATTTTTAACCCAGATAAACTGCATTTCTGGTGTCAAGAAAGTCTCCGACGACCACTTCAGTAAATTTCACCATCTCCCCAAACACACTTTATATAGTTAGAAACTACACTTCTCACCATGACTTTCACATAATATCACCTCTTCAGTCACTACTCCTTCTTAATTTTGTACGTCCTCCACTCTCGCCATCAACGCTTGAAATCCTGGTATTGGGCATGATCCCTGGCGCTGTGAGGGAACAGTGCTAACTACTGAGCCACCATGCTGCCACGGTGATCCCCCTAGTATATACGATTACACCTTAAACAGAAGAGTAGGTACTTTACAGAGATCTTACACGTTTGTCATTACGAAGTCCTGAGCACCTTCAGCATCTTTTGCACTTTAGTTTCCTAACTGACTTCAGTAAAATTCTCTGACTTATCTTTTCTTTCCAAATTCCCTCGACCCAGTGCTTTATTTCCAGAATACAAAAACAATGTCTTAGGTTGGTCTACTTTATTGCGGTGAAAACTACTGAGCTGCCTTACTTATATTGCTCCCTCATAGGTTTCTTTTTTACGCTGTGGTTAATTATCTTCATTGTCTTCAATCCGTCCTCCTTTTCTCGGACCATCTGAAGAGATCTCTTTTCCAAAACCTCTATACCTCAACTAATGATTTTGAAAACAAACTTTGATTTATGATGCAACTCATAAATGTCTATCATGTCTGCTGCTAATAGTCTCGCCCAAACTCTCTGTTCATCTGCATACGATCTCAGTACTTCAAGAAATAAACTTTTGAACCCGTCCAAAGTAATCACCTCTGACATCATCATATGTTTCATCCATTTTCAATGTCGTTATGCACCTATCAAAATAAATTTGTTTGATCACTACAAACTCTGCGTATGTTTGACGAGTTTCCCTCCTTGTATTCCAAAACTGTTGTCTGTAGAATTCTAGTATGTGCTCATATATATTTAAGATTGTGTCTTTCTCCTAATTACATTCCGTATTTACCTCCTCTGAACATGATATAAAACCTCCCTGGCAGTACGTTACAAACTCCCTTCCTTTCAGAAATGCCCAACTGCATACCATGCAGTCCATTTGCTTCGCCACTTTCGCAAGCAAAATGGAAAAAAAAGCCTCTACGTGCTTCTCGTCGGAAATGGGCAATGTTTGAACATACTTAAACCAATCTACAACAGGCTGCGATGAATTGGCCTCTGTCACTGTCCTCGTCACTGCATTTAGTTTTCAGCTCCATCTCCTTCATTTCAAGTCAACTTCGAGCTTTCTGTTCCAACCTCTGAAGTTTTCTGTCCCATTCCTTTTTTTCTTTCTCCCTTTTCTGTCTCCGTTTCTTCATTGCTTCTCTGCTTTTCCCTTTGGTCTTCTCATTTTTCCACTGCTTTTAATTGCAATTCATGCTGTTTCGTTCCGTTCTCACATTAAAATTGCTTCATCTGCACTTGAATTTTAGCTACTTGCAAAAGATTATGATCGCATTCTTGGCAAATGTAAATGCTGTGCAGTTACCACAATTCCTGATAGACACATCTTGCTTACCATTTTCAAAAGCTTACCCTTGTGGACTTTCTGTGACATTACAGAAATGACTTATTACAGAACCAGTAACCACTTCATGGCTGAAAGTGTGGTAATTGCAAAAGCTAAACGCTGTTTAAAGCAACTGAATGCAACACCCGAAATTTAAAATAAAACTCAATACTCACTGCCTTTGAGTTAAACAATCCTAAACCCAACTTCTAGTCAGGCATTTTGATGCAGTTAGGTGCCCCTAATTTGTTATGGACCAGACTAAACCCTCTGTGAAAACATTGCAAAGCTAGGCTCGTTCGTGTTTTTTTTTGGTATTTTGATTTCAAATGTTGGGCTTTGCGTCCCATATGCAATTTGATTCGACAAATGGCTTGTCAAGAAGAAAAGTACACTTTATTTATACACTGTATTTGAAATGCAATAACAATGAAGAAATTGGATACTCCTCACTATAGTAGAAAAACTAACCGAATAATACATAATTTAACTACTAAGCAGTAACTGTTCTCATACAATAACATCCTGTAAATTCAGTGAAAAAAATTGTATCACATGCAATTGTCCAGTCCGGGAGGAAAACAAATTCAAACAGAAAACTCCCAGAGACCATAGCAGGAAGAAATGTACTGCAGCTTCTAAAGAAAATTCAAGATCTCAGTTGCTGCTACTGCAATACCAGAAGCAGCCTGGTATAAACTAAAAAAGACCTTGCTTTCCAGCAGCTGAACTCAACGAATCCAAGCTGCTTCTGCTATTACAATATTAAACAAAAATAAATCAACGCCTCATAGCTGTTTACATTTTTGAGTTTTGTCTTCAGACCTTCCTCCGTGAAAAAAGGCCAAAATTCATCTCTTAAAGCCACATTATCGTCAGACTAATAAAAGTATATTGATTCGTAAAAACGCCATATATATAACTAAAAGAAAAGTTTCCAGCCAGCAAACTTTTTGTTTTCACAACTTACAGGAAGATGAAACAATAGGTTTGCATTATAAACACCTCGCAAATGGAAGCATGTGTAACACAGCGAAACATTTTGCTTTATACTTTACCAATACAAAACAAAATTAAAGGTAGCACCACACTGGTGCAGAGTCTAAATAGCATCACTTGAACGGCCATTGATGCTTTTATTTTGCTCAAATATTTACTTTTTATCAGCTTTTCTAGAAGCATATGCATGCTAAATAAATGCTTGTTCATCGATCATTTAATGCAAGGACTGTTCACAATTCATTTATTCCTTTGTTTGCAACTGATCTCCTCACAATTGTAATTCTTTACGATGGACGCTGCAAACTCTCCAAACGCATCACTCATTACCTGCAGGCTATGGCTGCAGCTAATTTATCTCCTTTGTTTTCTACTGTAAACGGAAAATGCGAGGACTGCAGATGTTGAAGATCAGAGTAGAAAATTGTGGAGCTGAAAAAACAGAGTAGGTCGTTGAACTGCTGGGGAGCAGGAGAATCGATGATTTGCGCATAAGGCCTTCATCAAGAATATGGAGGCGGGACAGGCAGGATGGCTGAGAGATAACTTGGAGAGGTATGTGACTGTGGGAAGGTAGATGGGAAGGCGATAGTTAGCTGTAGGTGGGGATGATGATAATAGGTCGGAGCAGAGGGTGGATTGGAGAGGTGGGAAGCAAGTTGGGCAGGTGGAACAGTTCAAGAAGGCGGTGCCAAGTTGGATCTGAAACGAGATGGTGGGAGCAATGATGAGGAAACTGGAGAAATCAACATTGATGCCGTGTGGTTGGAGAATACCAAGGTGGAAGGGGGCGCTTTGTTCCTCCAGTCTTTGGCTGGCTCGGGTTTAATGGCGGTGGAGGCCGATGACTTGCATTTTCTTGGTGGAGTGGGAGGCCGTCGGGTGGTGGAATTGTTTGGTTCCTGCGTTCTTGAGATGTTCTTCAAAATTTTCAAAGCGTTGGCATCCTGCCCCTCTGGTAGAGAGGGGACCACATCGAGAGCAACAGACACCAGAGATGAGGTGTTTTCATGCGCAGGAAAGTCTCTGCCGGTTGTGGAGAGATGATTGAGGGCCTTGGATGGAGCTGATCGACAGGTATATGCCTATACTTTACATGTCTTGCATCGGTAAGGGAGGGTGGTGGAGTTGCAGGGCTTATTAGTGGGGGTCGTGGAACTAACGAGGAACTCACAGAGGGATTGATCGCTGTACGATGTTGATAGGGGTGGAGAAAGAAATATATCTCTGATGATGTGATCTGACTCTAGGTGGAAGAGATGGCAGAGGATGATGCGCTGTATTCGGAGATTGGTGGAGTGGAAGGTGAGGAACAGAGGAGTTTTGTCCTAGTTTTTGTTTGGGGAGGTGTGATTCAATGGCAGAGACGTGAGAAGTAGCCGAGATGCTCTGGAGGACATTGTTGACAACGTGTGAGGGGAAATTGCAGTCCTTGCCATCTTGAATGATTTGAAATTGAATTGCTCCTATTGCGAGCAGCTACAGCGGAATCAGAGGAATGTGTTGTAAGGTGTAGTATTTTTCCAGGAGGGGGAGTGGGAGGAATGGCAGTCCAAGTAGTTGTGCGAGTTGGTGGGTTTGAATTATTTGCTGTACTTCTCTAGATCATTGAAGATTCATATTTTCCATGTTTGTTCCTCAAATATTATCTAACATACACTTGTTGAAAAATGACATAAATACATAGCTGTCTGTGCTCAAACGTTACATGGAAATTATTGCAAATCTAAAATTGCTGTTGTCTTCATCGCAGTTGGCTGTGCATGGAGCATCTCACATAGTATTCATTTTTATTCTATTTGTGAACCTCGATAAATAATTGAGCATAAGAAATGGTCCTGTTCTGTAAAATGCAGAGTTCACACTTTACCAATGTAGGTCTCATATTTGTGCTGGTAACGATTTTCATACAATTTGTTCGACATGTTTGAAATTTGCTGTTCAGTGCATTAGGCATCAGGCATATTTGAAAGACAAATAGAGCGAGAAGGTTGTTTCGAGGACAGAGCAACTGTCAACATTTCAAAGATCCTGAATGGAGAGCCGACATAAATGTATGGACTTATTGCTTGCCATATCTGGCAGGTTTATATTGCCATGGAATATTAGGTTATTATCATTTCATTGTGCGCAATTTACGGTTGCTCAACCGTTAGAAGACAATTACAGTAATGCATTCATTATTGCTGAGCAGTCTGGATTTACCCAAGCAACACTGAGTATCTGTATAAATACACTTTGCTGTGCAGTATCCGAGCGTATATTTTGGGATGCTCGTAAGAGAATATTTAGCTTCTAGCTAAAAAGTACACATACACTTAATTGCACTAATTTACTTGATTTGCAGAATGTTCAGTTAGATTTGAAAACAACAAAGAGAAGAAACAGTTTGAAAGCTTCTTTTTTAGTTCTAACTTATTTTAGACTCATGCAAAAATATTGTAAAATCCAATATGCTGTGAGAGAAAAAAACTGCACTAGCCTTGTGAAAGCTTAAACATGTCGTCTAAAACTTAACAGCGTTCACCACTTTCATGAGTGATTAAATATTGCAGTTTACTGTTGAATGTAAATGCAATATCACATGCACTGAAGCATAGTCTTACACTGCATGTGTCTATAATGCAAAGAAGATATTCGCTGCTTTAACTGAATGATATTTCATTTATTCGTTATCAATGCTGTATCTGACATCAGCAGTCACAGTTGAAGAACACTCGAAACTGTTTGGACTTCGCTTGTGAATAAGAGCATTCATTTTGCAAAAAAAGCACATATGATGTAGCCATACCTGTCCATACCAAACTGGATTTCTGGAGTTGGACATATTGCTGCAGGTCAAATTTGCGAATGTCAAATTAGGACCCTGATTTAGTTTGAGAAAGGCTATGAATGAACAATGAGTGTTTTGTTTATATATCGTTCAAAATGTGATCGTAATTGCTGTTAAACTAAGTTTGTATTTCCAGACTTTTCTTTTATAAACACACTATTTGATATGTTTTGGTTTGGAATTCGAATGAGCTGCCAGCGGAAGTGGTGGAAGCTGGGATAAATGCTACATTTAAAAGGCATTTGGATGGGTACATGATTAGGAAGGGTTTAGAGGGATGTGGGCCGGATGCTCGCAGGTGGGACTAGATTCGGTTGGGATATCTGGTCGGCATGGACGGGTTGGACCAAAGGGTCTGTTTCCATACTGTACATCTCTCTGACTCGAAACAGGAGAAGCAAGTGAATTCTGTTGGAGTGGTAACGGAAAGCAGACTGGGGACTAAAAAGCTGCGCCAGAATTTACAACCTGGTCGGAGCTTGGTAAAGAAGGAAGTGCCATTTCTTCTTGGCAAGTAACGTTTGCTCGGATAGACTAGAAGCAACAGGTAAATACGTTACTATATGAAGAGATACAGGAAGATGAGGAGATCTACACCTCTGAAGGACTATTAACAGAAAGAAAGTACTGGTAGCAGTGCCGCAACGCGTGCACAGCATGGAGAGTGAGATCAGAATGTCCAGTGAAAAAGGGTGAAGTCTTGGTAGGACCACTGTTCGAAGCTTCAACTCCGCAAAAGTAATATGTCCTTCCTGACGATATTGATGGGTCACAGGTAGAAATGCTGACTACTGTGTTTGAAAATCGTGTGGAATCTCTGGCAATTGAAGTATTTCAGAAAACATATCCTGCGATTTTTCCTCGCAGTCAGTTACCAAAGTCAAAAAGTTGAACCGGAGATATTGATTAGATTAGATTCCTTACGATGTGGAAACAGGCACTTCGGCCCAACAAGTCGACAACGACCTGCCGAAGCGCAACCCACCCAGACCCAGTCCCTTACATTTACCCCTACACCTAACACTACGAGCAATTTAGCATGGCCAATTCACCTAACCTGCACATTTTTGGATTGTGCGAGGAAACCGGAGCACCCGGAGGAAACTCACGCAGATACAGGGAGAATGTGCAAACTCCACACAGACAGTCACCTGAGGCGGGAATTGAACCCGGGTTTCTGGCGCTATAAGGCAGCAGTGCGAACCACTGTGCCACCGTGCTATCATAGAGTACAAAGAAGGAAGTTAAAGCAGGATTATCAGACTCTGTTTGATGAAATAGTTCAGATGAAACAGTTTAAAATGGCTAACAAATCTGATATCTTTAGGTTAGAGAAATTCCAGCAATTGTGTTGCAGCAGAAAGATGAAAAATTAAAAGAACTGTATCATGAGGCACACATGGAAGGTGTATTCCGCTGTGCTACTATATTAAATAAGTAATGACTTAATGATGACATGGAGGCCGTCAAATATTCAGAGAGATGAGAGTTGAGCAGCCATTTATGAAGTCATATTGCCAGTGTTTTATAGGAAGGAGTTATTGTGTGTCACATATAAACTAATAGTCGGAGGTCGTTTAGGGTTAAACAAAATCAGAACCTACAACACAAAAACATGTTTACTGACCTGGTCCACACAAGGATGCAGTTGAATGTTGCCAAACATGTCATCTATGTCAAATAGGAAAACCATAGGCTTTAGTCAAACCCGTATCTTTAATGTGTATTCCTGCATTTGCGCAACCATTTTCATGAGTTTTCATTGATTGCATAGAACGCCTACCTAAGACAAAAATAGGAAATCAGTATTTCTTAAGCATAATGTATGTATCCACTAGATGTCCAAAGGACATTGCATTATGCAATTTCAGTTCTGGACGGATTGTCGAGGAGTTGCCCATTTTTTTCATTATATATGGATTACACAGAGATATAATCTGTTCAAAAGTTAAATTTCATATGAAAATATGAAAAGCAAGTGATGGAAGATTTTGGAGTGAAACAATTCAGATTAACTCCTTATTGTCCAGCATCAGGGGGAGCTGATAAAAGGTGGCATCAGACATTAAATATCGTGTTGATGGCTTATAGTTAGGCTATCTAGATGATTGAGAAAAATTAATTTGGTTTGTACTTTTTGCCATTAGGGTTGCACCAAATGTATCTAACAAATACAGTTCACTTTAATTATGTTTTTGGCATGAAGTGAGAAGCCAACTAATATTGATTGTGGAGAAACTGGAAAGTCAGAATTAATAAACCACATATTTTGACTTTGTGTCAAATTTTAGAGAACGGTTAACTAGAACTGTGAAGCTCGCTAGAAAATATTTAGAAGTACGACAGTAAACAATGTAACCCGAGGCAGACAATAAATCAAAAACTAGCAATTTTGCTATCGGAGATAAAAATGTTCGTGGTAATTCCAGTCATAGGTGTATCTTTAAAAGCAAGGTTTAGTGGAACTTATCAAGACGACATGGCATTGAGTGAGGTGAACAATTTGATAAGGATTCCAAGTAGAATGGTATCTCACAGTTTGCCTCATGCGAATATGCTCAAAAGTTATTATATCAGGGAGGAAAATTCATAGGAGACTGTGTTCCTGAGTACAACACAAAGTCAACAACCAAATTTGGAGGATTCTCAGTTGGACATGCCTCAAATTAAATCAGACATTCAGGAAGTCGTCAAAAAGGGGATAAATTATTGAGTTAACTCCCCGTGGAAAATCGAAATGACTTGAAACATTTATTGCTAGCACATTAGGAGACATGTGAAAATACTTTGGGAAGTACTAATCTAATCATGCATGATATAGACACAGAAAATGTTGTACTGATTAAACAGTATCCTCATTAATGTAACACTCAAATGTTTGCACAGTCACAAAAGGAGATTGAACGCATGTTTCAAGGTGACATATTTGCGGTGAGTTACACATGGTACATGACTGGTATTTGCGGATTATCGCAAAGTTAATGCAATTACAAAGAGTGATGTTTATTTGATTTGAACAGGTGGGGCAAACAATTTATACTTCTGCATTGGACATGCTCAGACGACACAAGCAAATAAGTTTGTCCTGAAGAGCATTGAAAAATTTGGCTTTTGTAACACCAAATGCATTGTATCCATTTAAAGTCATGGAATTTGGCACGAAAAATGTGGTAGCCACATTTCAAAAACTAACCATTAATGTCATTTCTCGATTAAAAGTTGTGTGGTATACTTTGATGACCTGGATGATTTTCTGTCATGCATGGAAGGAATATTTTGCATCATTTATCCAAAGCATTCTATCATCCTGAGGAGTCAGGCTCAATGATAAACTTGGCAAAAGTGAATTTGCCTAAGCATAAGTCATCTTCCTGTATCATTTCACTTGACATGGGAAGGTGGCCCTACGGAATTCCAAAACAAAGGTAATTGAACAGTTTGGCATATCTTCAACCGAAATCACAGTACGATGATTCTTGGGATTGAATGGGTTCGTGAGAAATATTAGCATTGTGGCTGCTCCAATCACTGAATTACTCAAGAAAGCCTCGACCTTTAAGTGGACAGCGCACTGTTAGAAGGCATTTGACAGCCTGTAAGTTATGTTAACCAAAGCCCCAGTTTTAGCCATTCATAACTGTATAATGCCATTCAAAGTGGCCATCGATGCAAGTGATGTCGGTATATGTGCTATATACTTACAGAAAGATGACTAAAAGATGCAAAGACCGTTTGAACATTTCTCCAGAAAAATTGAACATGCAGCAGCAGAAATATTCGACAGTTGCGCAGGAGACTTTGGGCTTGTTGTTAGCGTTACATTTCAATGATTATATTACCAATAATTTATCGGAGAGATTTATATACCTTGATCATAACCTGTTGAAAGTTTCGAGAAATTGAAGCTCAAGCAGCAACCGAAAAGTTGGGAAATCGACGTTTTAAATGGCTTTTGCCCGAAACTTCGATTTTCCTACTCATCGGATGCTGCCTGACCTGCTGTGCTTTTCCAGCACCAGTATGATCTGAACTCTAGTTTCCAGGATCTGCCGTCCTCACTTTTGCTCCAGATAAAAAGTCAATCAATTTTCTGTGATGTTTCCTTGATTCCATTTTCGATTAATTGTACCCTTGACATAAATGACATTGCATTCCATCTTACCTCTCGAATTCAATTCTTCTTTCTATGTATGAACCAAGGTGAAAATGATGATTGGATCGCAGTGGCCTTCGCCCCTGAGCTTCTGGGTTACGTTCTCCATGACAGTTGCTCTTCGTTTCTTTAATGAAGTCTTCTCAGTGTGAGGAACTAAAGCATATCTGTGCCTCATTTGTGCATTAGACGTCTGATTCATTTAATCTCTAACGGTTCTGCACGCAGTGATGATGTAGCCTTACACTTGTGTTCATTCTGGAGAGTAGGTTGGCAAAAATTCCCTACAATGTTTGTTTTGATATTGGCTTGCAATCACGATTATTATTTGCATAGTTTTACATTGTTAGATACTGCAAGTATTTCAAAACGGGCTATTGTGTGTGATGACGTCTGATGATCGCATAAAATAATGAATGTTTTCCAGTCAGTACAATAAGACATACCTCACCCAACACACTCTGGTCCTACGCACTGTTGTCAAGCAGTAACGAGGAACATCTATGATGTTACTCAGGGGAGATCTTTGTCCAAGTTCAATACGTTGATATTAAGTCTTCTGAGGAGAGTCTGCAGATTGAAGCGTCGCTTCTGCAGAAGGTTTATTATTGTAAAGTACTGCTGGCTCGTCCAGTTTCCAGGTCCAAGAATCATTTTTAGAAAATGAAATGGGAATTGCATCACGGTCGTTCCTCTGAAATGAAATGCCTGTAAACCGTGTCCTTTGCTGTGAAATGCTCATGATACCTTGAACGACAGTGGCCCTTTATAAGTGTGGCACCTCCGTACCTTATTTGATTGCCAGATGTCATCATGGCTTTAATGGAATTTCTGCTGTCAGTGTGATTCCCCTGTAACATACCTTTGTTCAGGTTACAGTTGCACTAACAGTTTTTTTATTCCACCGACTTCCGAGTTGATCACATCCCGCTTGAGACAAATGGCCAGCAAGACTGCTCCAATGAGATCTCATGAAAAACGGTGATATCGTTGTGCCTTTGGTTCACTTTTCCTTCGTTAACCCCAGACACCCTGGATCTCTCGATTTCTTTGTTTAACATCTGTGCAGTGATTAGATGCGAGGCATACGAGTTATTTAAAACACATGAACAGTGATTCATTCTCAATTGATTGGCTAAGTACGTTCTCATGTTGTCTTTGGAATTCTCATAAAAATACCTTTATTTTCTGTCTTGAGTTTCTCGCACGTGCAATTGTGCGGGGGTCGGGGGTGGGTGTCTTTCAGAAGCATGCCTCAAAGGAATAAAATTTAATCTCCAACAGGTGAAACATCTGTAGAGTTTAAGTCTGTTCAACGCTTTCTGGCAGGTAAAAAGTTTGTGCTGTTTTCAGGACATGTGTTCTTCAAATTTATAGAAACCTCGATGCTTTACCATATTCGAAGTGAATTAAAAAAGAAGAGTCAGTAATGCAAGTGCATGAATGTTGTTCTATTTTATCCCCATAGAAACAGGACCTTATCATTTGTGTGCATAATATTGACATTATTCAGGATCGACTTTTTTTCTTAAATGTCAACTGACATGCCAATATCATTCTGATGTCTGCTTTACTTCAAACATATTTACAATCCTTTTGTGATCAATGTATTTCTGCATTGTGCTGTTCAAAATGTAGCTTCAAAGCTGAGTATCAAATAGGAAGGACAAATTATCGGCTTTTTTTTTCAATGAAAGATATGGAATAGCGCATTTTATCTAAATCAATACAAAACAATCGTCGGCAATTGAAGTCAGTTGACAGTTTTGATGTACTTGCTTCAGAAATTATATTTTTACATTTAAGGCAGACTAGTGAACTTTCAGCTGTTTTTTTCATGTGGATCAATTTTCTTGTGACAGGATATTGATTGTTTTGAGTTTGTTTCGTTGGATTTTCAAATAATAGGAAGAAATATTATTAAAGCATTCAAAATGTTGGGCTCTTGATTGGTTCGGTGTACGTAGATATTTTCACTGGTTTCAGACGTTACGTCCAGAGGGCATAGTCGGCGAAACAGTGTCACACATTTACGACAGCAATTTTCTATGTTGTATATGATCTGTGGAATTCATTTTCACGAAGTTCATGCCAGTCTGTTTAATCAACTATGTTCAATGGCAACACAGACCTGACGTTTGAATCAATAAAGTAATCACGGTTTCAGCACAATCAGGAAAGGGTAGTCGAGAGCTATTGGATTAACAATTAGGTCAATATACCGAGAACGGGACCGAGAACTGACAACAGCAGAGAAAATTATCACAGAAATGAAAATCTGAAAAAAATCAATAATTTTGTTGAAGGCCATATTCGGTAATTTTATACTTTGACGGTGTATGCCATTTGTATCATACATATATTTAAAATTTGCAGATGCAACACTTTTAGAAGCAAATTACAATGACACGTTTACCATTCTCAAAAAATGCAATATATGAATCAAACATTGAGCTGCTGCGCGAAAAGATGTGTTTATACAATTTCGCAGAGTAATTTCACAGATGACCTGAAAAAAAGATGATCAGCCATCCTTTGCATGTCATAGTGCATTGAATAAAGCGATTTACGTGAACTTAAAAATTGAATGCCAACTTTCTGTAAGAGTGGAATGGCAAACTTTCAAAATGCATGGCCAGATAGCAATCGATAACGTTTCCCTTCCCTTGACTTCAAAAGGCATTACAGATTGAAATTCACCACGTGATTGTGAATTGTTTAAAATTGTCTGGATCAGCAACACCCGCGTGCATACCATACACTTCATTCGTTTACTCATTTTCTCAATCAAATGAAAAAGGCTACTTCGTACTTCTCGTCAAACTTGGGCGAATACTTGGACATATTATACTCATTCACAACAGGGTGCATTGCATTGATATCCATAACTGTCGTCATCACAACATCAATTTTTCAGTTCTATGTTCTCCATTTTAAGTCGACTTCAAGTGTTCAGTCCCAACCTTTGAAGTTCTCTCTCCTATTTTTCTCTCTTTTTTTCATTAGCTGTGTCCATTTATGCATTTCTTCACTGTCCGTCACTTTTGTCTTATCATTTCTCCACTGGTTCAGACCGCAATTCATACTGTTACATTCGCTTTTCAAATTGATGCTGTTTCATTTGGAATTAAGCTTTAGCCACTTTCAAAAGATTACAATGACATTGCTGTAAAATATAAATACTGTGCGCTTAACTTAATTATGTATCAAACAAAAGCAAACTCACCACTCACTACCTTTGAGTCTAACAATCCTAAACCAAACGTATACTCAGAGACAATTGTTTCTAATTTGCTATGGATCAGAGCAAACAGTGCTCAAAAGCATTGTGAAGATTGCTCAGTCCCAAATTGTTCCTTTCCTATTTTCAAGTCAAAACGTTGTGTCCCATATGCAATCCGATTCGCCAAAACACCCGTCCTGAAGCAAACCACACTTTATTAATAAACTATCGTTGAAATGAAAAAGAAAAAGCCCAGGAAATCGGAATAACTTCACTATATTGGAAAACTTAATAGAGTAGCAAATAATTAAATTACTAAAGTGAAGCTGTTCTAACACAGTAACACACTGTTAACATACTCTCGGCAAAGGTAAATTCAGTAATTACATTATACCCCAGATGGGATTATCCAGTCCAGGAGGAAAACACATTCAAACTGAAAACTCTGCGATACCATATCAGGGAGAAATGCACCCAGATTCTAACCCAGATTCAAGACCTCAACAAATGGTACTGAAACATTAAAACTAAGAAAAAAAAACGTTGTTTAGTGGGTGCTGAACCCCACCTATATAGGCTGCTTCTGGTATTCCACCATCAATAACAAATCAAGGTCTTACAAGTTGTTTCCATTTTTGAGTTAGATTAGTTAACTCAGAACCTGTGTCTGAAGACATTTCTCTACAGGGAGACTTCGATTATCCGAATATCAACCATCTGGATATCAAATTATCCGAAGCAGATCTCCAAGTCCTGGTAGCAACATTCCATCAAAGACTTAATTCCAACACAGATCGCGTCTTTTGTTTACAATGACTAAACAGGCATCATCTCCAAAAGACTGACGTCCTGCCCGCGCTCTCCCCAAACGTTCCCTGCAGTTCTACACAGACTCATACCCTGAATATCCCTTCTTCAATCTCCCCAACGTTGTCCGGTACTGGTTAAAGGTGGAACTTGCCAAAACGTTGCAGTAGGAAGTTTTGCGTGTGCGTGCTATTTGTAGACTGACCACACAAAGGCAGCAGCAACAGTCTTCTTGTTGGTCTCCAGTCTGGCTGTCCTGAAGAGGGGCGGCAGTGGACGCGGGTACGCACTGGGGCGGGGGGCAAAATGGGATGATTTTTGACAGGGGAGCGGGGTTGGATGGGTTTGGGCGGGTAGTGCTGGGGGCCTGCGGTGGGGTTTTGGACGGGGTTCAGAGGTCTGGTGGGGGTCGGGGTTGGACGGGTTTGATGTGCCGGCACCCGGCAGGGTTGGACAGGGTTGTGAGCGGGCGGGGAATGGTGTTGGACAAGAGAAGGCAGGGGCCCGCATGTGGTGTGCTGCTGTCTCATTGTCCTGAATGGAGAGCAGACGTAAAAACCGCCAAGCCCCAGAGGAAAGGCATTTCATCTTTTAAACGAATAATTGGTTATCTGAACAAAATATTGCCTGACCATCTCATTCAGATAATCGAGGTTTCACTGAACATAAAAAAGGAGATAATGCATTTCTTCATGGCACAGTGTTGTCACACTGATGAAAATTGAGAGCTTGTTTGTCGATATGATATATTTTTTTCTATTTAACTTTGTCACATAAAAAAATAAGTTTACAGCTAGCAAACATTTTTTGGCAAATTAAGGAAGATGAAATAATGGGTATACGTTTTAATCACCAGACATATGGAAATAAAAATAACAAAGAAAACATCTCACTTTTAAAATTATCCACTTTGAAACTATATTAATGGTAGGACCACAAATGATGATAAATCGAAACAGCCTCACAGGAGCTACCATAGATGTTTTTATTTTGCTCACATGTTTACTTTTTTACCAGTTCTTCAAAAAGCATTTGCGTGTAAACTAAATGCTTGTTGATCGGTCTTTTATGCAAGGAGAGCTGTAAATTGAAGTATTCACTTGTTTGTAACAGATCTGCTCATTATTATAATTATTTCCCGCATATACTGCAAACTCCCCTATGGCTGCAGTTGACGTAACTCTTATATATTGGCTAGAATACACTATAAATTTAAAGATTCTTATTTTCCATATTTATTTTCCAACAATGATTCAATGTACTCTTTTTAACGGTGACTTATGTTTCATTTCCGAAAATTGCACTGCCTGGTTCGCCTCAAGATCGATGTATAATTATACATTGTCAGAAAGTACACAGAAGTTATTGTACCGCAAAAATTGATTTTGTCATCATCGTATTTGGCTGCGTATGGAGCAGTAACAGTGCATTCTTTTTTAAAAAAATACTGGACCTGTAGAAATAATTTGGAATATCAAATGGTCCTCAAATTTCAAGTGTTTCTATCTTCCCAATATAGGTGGTACTTTTGTGGTTGGGCACGATTCCCAGGCTATTTTTTCCTATATGCTGTAACTTTACTGCTCAATACGTTAGGTATCAGACATATCTCACCGTCAAATAGAGCGAGAAGATTAATTCGAGGATAGAGAAATTGCCAAAAATTACAACGATCCTGAAATGCAGAGGCGACATAATTCCATGGTTTTATTGCTTTCCATATTTAGCAGTTTCATATTGCTATGGACTATTAGGTTAGCAACACGTATTCATGCATGGTTGACAGATACTCACATTTTAGAAGCAAGTTACAGTGGTGTGTTCGTTTTTGTTGATCAATCTGGATAAATCCTTGCCACACAAAATTGCCACATAAATACACTTGGTTGTGCACGTTCCCATTATATATTTAGGGATGATCAGAAATGTATGGTAAAACAGTTTCGAGCTACAATAACATGCACACTTAATTGCATTAAATAACTTTACCAATAGCATCTTTGGTTGGATTTGAATGCCCCAAAGAGAAGCAACAATTTGATAAACTTTATTGTTACATCCGCATTATGTCTAGACTCATGCAAAAATGTTTTAAAATTCAATATGCTGACACAAGAAGTGCATCACCGTTGGAAAATTTAAGCATATTGCCTAATGACAAAGTGCCTTCACCACATTAATTAGTGATTCTAATTTCACTTAGTAGTGTGCTGGTAAATGCAAATGCAATGCTATGGGAATTGAAACATGGTACATTTGTCCACGCTGAAAAGTAGATATTCGCAGCTTTTACTGAATGGTACTTGGTTTACTCGTTATAATTGTTTGTATGACATCATCAGTCACAGTTGAAGAACAATGCGAACTGGCGTGACGTCATTCGTGAATAAGAACGTTCATTTTCCAAAAAAAACCTGATGTGGATATCGCTAGCTATGCCAACTTGACGTTTAAGAGTCAAACATATTGCTGCATGTCAAATTTGCAAATGTCTGCTTAGGATTCTGATTTAATTTCAGAAAGGATGTGAACGAAACAATTTTTTTCATTCAACAGTTGTCCTAGTTCGGGGTTTTTTGTTTCTCGCTTGCTTTAGCTCTTGCAATCAAAAGATGTGTGATCTCAGGGGAGTTGAAAAATTCTGGAAAGAATTCCTCTGAATTTTTTCTGCAATCTCTCTTTGGAAGTGGTTCTGTCCTGCGTGTGTAAATTTGTGTATGAGTTTACATTTTAGCAAAGAGTGTTTATCGGATGCTACTGTATTCGAACAGTTAATTATTAATAGTAGTTGTATCGATTTTGTGAAGTTTTCGGATTGTTAAAAAATCTGAATTCTGTTTTATTTTGTTTGTGCTTCACCTGTAGTGTTTATTAAATTATGTTCTGATGAGTTGCATCACACGTGGAACAACCACTTCACATCTGCCATTAAATTAAGAAAAGGTTCAGGTCTCAGCAACATTAAAATATTGTGAGTGGTCAGACCTAGTCCTAAACCGATTGAGGCGCTTCCGGGATTGATTCTAAAAATCCAATTTCGATTTCAGTTTGGTGGAGGCAAAGGTGCCGAGTGGTATGTTCCTTTTGTTCCGGGTTTTGAATTAGGTTGTTCTAAACAGTGTTTTGTTAATTCATGACTCTTGCAGTCACTAAGCGTTTTCTGCAGGTGAAAGAAGTGACGGTGGGGATTTAACAAATGACGTACAAGCGAAGTCTGTTTGAAATTGCAGGGAAGCTGCAATTGTCGTGCTCTTCGTCCACGAGAAAATAAGTTACAAGTACATAAATAGCTCAACATTTAAATATGCTGAACATGCCATTGGTATCATAGGAAATTTTTAGAATTCATTTACAAAAGAAGAAGCTTGAGCATGGAGGGGAACTGAAACAGTTTGAATTACAATTAAAAGCAGACAAGGAAGAGAAAGCGGCAAAGACACTCGCAGACAATAGGGTAAAATGTGAGAGAAAAAGAAAGGAAGGAGAGAGAGGAAAGGAAGACACACATATTATAAAAGAGGGAAAGAGAGAGAGTTTGAAATTTCAAACTTGGCAATCAGGCGGGAAAGTCGTTTTAAAAAGCTGGAGGTGCAGGTTGAAGCTCAGCTTAGTCAGGGTGATACAGATTATGAGCAAACATATCATAGTTAAAGGCCTGGTTGGGATCTATTTAAATATATCCCAGCATTGCTGAACTTTCATGAAAATGACATGGAAGGTTTTTTTTTCATTTTATTTGAGACAGCGGCTAAACAAATGAAGTGGCCAGTGACCAAGGGGGTTTTGCTGATCGAAACAAATTTTGTGGGTAGATCTAGTGAAGTATTTGCATCAGTACGAGAGGACGTACCTTAGGAGTTTGAGGAGGTGAAGAAACACATCTTAAGTGCACATCAAAACTTGTGTTAGAAATGAATAGACAACGATTTAGGAATCGCATGAGGGACCCCAGTTAAATGTACATCGTCTTTTAAAGGATCAAATAAAGTAGTTTTAACAGGTTGGAAAGTGAAATAAAGATATATATATATATAATATATAGGATGCCCAAAGAGACACAATTATTTTGGAAGAGTTCAAAAATTCCCGTCCTGAGATCATGAGAACTCATATGGAAAAACAGCGAGTTAAAACAATAGGTTTGAGCAGCTGAAATGGTCGATGATAATGAATTGGTTCATAAATCAACGTTTGGCTTCCGACATCAGTTTCAATCCATGACGGATAGAAACTATAGACAAGAGAAATATTCACTTGGTAAGGGCAATGTACATCTCATTGACGACAATAAAGTTAGCTTACCACAAAGGGAAAAAAACATCGATAAAGGGAAAGAAAAGCTAAATTTTTCTGTTGGTTTCACTTCAATAAAGTAGACGACAGGAAGTCACATTGCTGTTAGTCTAGAAAGAACATTGTGAAGACTGTTGTACGAAAACAGGAGAATCCAGTGAACAATTCATTTAAGTTGGAAAGAAAGCACAGTGGAGGCTAAAAAACAACAAACTGCAGTGCAGTGTACAACCGGGTCAAAGTATGGTAGAGCAGGACGTGCCAGAACTTCTGATACAAGTTCGTTGGAAAGGTCATGTTTATTTGTTTAATCCAGCTACAGCAGATAAATAAGTCACAGTTTTGAGAGATATGGGATCATGCAAACTTTGATGTTGGGAGATGGCGGAATGTGTAACTCAAAAGGACTATTGTCAGAAAAGAAAATCTTTTCGAATGTGAAATTCAGCGCAAGACGGGAAGTATCTCAATATATAGAGCCAGCATGGAGTGTCCTTTGAAAAGTGGAGAAATCGTGATAATGGACAAACTCTCGACTCACACGACTACAATTTCACCTTGGTAACGATACAGTTATATCAGGGGTAGCAGTGATGTGTCCTGTGATTGAAGAGTCGGTGGAGAATCAGGAAACTGATGTATTACAGATTATACATCCATGGATTTTTTCCTGAATATGTGATAACAAGGTAAAAAGGCACCAATTCAAAGTGGAGGCACAGCCAAAGAGTACAGAAAAGGAGGATGAAAGAGTATTACCAGAAACGATGTTTGATTAAATAGTGGAGAATCGAAACGAAAGGACAAAGTGAATATTTTTAGCTCAGATAATTTGACTGAATTACAACACAAAGATGAAAAACTCAACCATTTGTATCAAAAAGCGGACATTGAAAAATAATTGACATATAGTCCTGGATGTTGCTATCTGGAATGTGGTGCCTTGATGAGTAAATAGAGACCATCACATATTCAGTAGATGAAAAATAAGCAGAGGTTCATTGAGTTATTCTATCATTGAGTTTTAGTCGGATCACTTTGAGGGTAGGACATGAATTGCCATAAGAGGTGTTTAGGCTGAAGAAAATCTCAAGCTAAATTGCAATACATTTTCTTCTCGCCAGAAGTGCAAAATGATGTACATGAAATTTACTCGATATGTCAGGTAATTGGAAAACCTCAGGCAGGTTTAAAATTTTCAACCTTAATAACAAAACCTGCTTGCAAGGAATCTCTTGCAATGGTCATAATTGATTGCATTGATCACTTACCTAAAAAAGAAAACACGTGGGAATCAATAATAGTTGACAAAAATGGATTGGCCAACTCGATTTCCTAACAAAGGAGCATCGCTTCAACGGTCCGTAGTTCACAGTAAACCTGTTGGACTGTGAAATGGTCTCTCCATTACCCAAAATTCTTTCTGAAAGGATTGTGAAAGAGTTACTCAATTTTCTCATGTAATTCCGACTACCTACGGAAATACCATGATATTAAGCGTCAAGTATTCCAACAAACATATTCAGAGAAGTTAAGGATGACATCGGAATAAAGTAACTTAAATTAACTGGAATTCATCCAGAATC
This sequence comes from Chiloscyllium plagiosum, assembly GCF_037043375.1. NCBI lineage: Eukaryota > Metazoa > Chordata > Chondrichthyes > Orectolobiformes > Hemiscylliidae > Chiloscyllium > Chiloscyllium plagiosum. Next base: position 42,782,378 of record NW_028270173.1, read on the forward strand.
GCAATAGCCTTTAGAAAGATGGCATCACATTTAAGAATCCACGTGAAGTCGCTTGTAAACAAGAGTAACCAGACGACTGAGGTAAAAGGGTACCATTTAGATGTTTATCCATTACGGATTCACCAAATAAATAGGCCAAATTTTGTCCATTTGTATTAGTTCTGATTTTGAGGTTAGAGGAAGGCTGAAATTCATGAGCGAGAACTTTGTGAGTCATAATGCAGAGACCACATGTTTTGACAATGTGGAAAATATTAGGGATTCCTTAAATCGAGTGAGGTATTTAGCTAGAAAGCATTTGCAAATATCAAAAGTTATGATGAAATTGGAAGTGGAAAGATGTCAAAAGCTTGCAAAGTGTTCGTGTTGCTTGCGTGATAGGCGAACCTTAGAAAGCAAATATAGTGGTACTTCGCAGGTCTAAACGGTATTGAGTGAGATGAACTATTTGATAAGGCTGCCAGGAAGAAAGATATCTCGCAGAGCATTTCATGTAAACATGTAGAAGAGGTATTTTCATAGACAACGAAATCAAAAAGAAAAGGAAATTTGTTACTGGTTTCAATACAAAGGAAAGGGACACATTTAGATTATTCTGAATTGGGCGTTACTCAAATTATGCTGATCAATCATGAAGTGGTGAAAACTTGGAATAAATTATTGAGTAACCTTGCTTAGGAAAATCCAGATGTCTTGAAAAGTTATTGCTATTGCAGGGGAGAAACGTTGGCATAAACAGTACGTACTAATCTAATTAAATGACATCATTTCAGACTTAACATTCTGAAGTGGACAGAAGTTCGCAAAGATATTGAATGCATACTCGAATACAATGTAGTCGCAGTGAATTGCAGCTACGTGACAAACCCACATGATACCTAACGATTACATGGAGGTGATCGTAAATTGAATGATGTTACAAAGTCGGATTCATATCTGATTTCATACTTGGAAGAGTATATTGAGAAGGAGATACAAGCAACTGATATTTCGAAGTTGGACTTACTCAAAAGATACTGGTAAGTACCTTTTTCCGAAAGAGCAAAGACAAAATTGGCTTTTGTAACACCCCGAAGTACACTGATTTAAAGCTATACCATTTGGTAAGAAAACTGCTCCAGCCATATTTCAAAGACCCACCAATAAATTCACTTATCAATTACTCAATTCTGTAGTATATATTGACGACTTGGTATTATTTTGTCACAAACGGAAGGAACATTTCCTGAATTTATTGAATGTACTTGATTGACGTCGGGAGTCAAGTTTAGTGATAAACCTGGCTAACAGTGAATTCGCAAAAGCCCAAATCATGTTCTTAGGCCATGTAACCGGTATGGGCAAAGTGGCCCGGGGAATGGTAAAACAAAGGTTATTTGGGATTTTTCGTAAACACTGATGAAGAGAAATTTGCTACCATTCCCGGAATTTAGTGGTCATTATCAGAAATTCGTGCAATAATTAGCATTCTAATTGCTTCACTCTCTGACTTCCTGAAGATATGCAGACAATTTCAGTGAATGGAGGAATGTCAGAAGGCATTCCTCATTCTGAAAGCTATCCCAGTATTAAACACACCTAATTTCACTAAGCATTTCAAGGTGGCTATCCATGCAAGTGATGTGAGTGCTAATGCTGTACATCTGCAAGAAGACGATGGAAAGATAAAATAAAAACATTTCGAATCCTTTTCCAGGAAATTACACATTCCAATCAAACATATTCTACAATTGAGGAGGTCTTGAGGCTTGTGTTGCCGCTAACATTTCCACATTTATTTTGCCAGTAATATGGCTGAGAATATATATAACCCTATATACTGATCATACCTCATTTCTTTTTTGGAGAAATTTGAAGACAAATTTCCAGAATGTTTAGATGGAGATTATTACTGCAGCTATTCAAACTTAGAATTATACACGTTGCAGGATGATAAAACATAATTGTTCACGCATTGTCGAGACTTGGATGAAGAAAAACGGAATTGTTTGGAAGAGGAAGGAAAGTGACTAAAAATGAATGTCGAAGGAGACTAAGGTACATAAAATAAAGACATCTTTTTTATTGTTGGTTCATTTCTTTTGAGGTGGATGTGGTGTGTGAAGATGCTATCACTTTAAAAAAAAGGTTTTCTCCTCGTTTATGTTTGAAGCGAAGTCATAAAGGCTGAGTTGCCCAAAAGTCTAGTTCACCTGAAAAGGGGGAGTTGCCAATTCAGGTTCCTTCGAGTTCTTTTTTTAGTTGCATCTGTCACAAAATATGTTAATCCAAGAAGGTTGCAAGTTTCAGTTAAGAATTCGTTTGACTTTTTTTCTGAAATCTCTATTTGATTTTTTTTCCCTTCTGCTTGTAAGAAACAGTGCTTGAAGTTAGCATTTTGTTAAGGGATGTTTATAGAATGTTACTCTATTATAAAAGATAATTAGCTGCTGCATGGGGTCAGTTCAATTATCGAATGTTTAAATTATTCTAAATTTCACTTTCCTTTGTTTGTGTTTCAACTGCAGTGTATAAATCATTTTTGCTTTGCTATGCTTAAAGCTGATTGTCTTTACGAGCTGATTCACACCTGGAAAAGCCACTCCATCTGTTTTAAAAGTAATAAAATGTTAGCTTCCAGGCGAGCTCCTTGAAACATTTTGAGGTGTTGAGCCCTGGTCCAAAACACGCCAATCACTGAACAATGCACTTTGTATTGTTACCGACACCACTGAAACCGAATTAGGCCACGTCTAAATGCATGAAGATCGGAGAATACTCAGGCTTGTTTTGTAAAATGCCAAGGGACGTTGGCTTCACACGAATACCAGGCTGTGATCGTCACAAGCAAGAGACGAGCTAGACACAACCACTTGACATTCAATTGTGTTACATTACTGAATCCCCCACGAACAACATTCTTCGAGTTATCATTGATCAGACGTACCGCCTAACTGCATGTACCACACAAAACAAAGCGATGGTTATAAGAGTAGGTTAGTGGCAAGACATACTGTTGCTTGTAGTTCATCTCATGAACCCTGAAAGCCTGCGCACAATTGACAAGGCACATGTCAGTAGTGTGAAGGAATACTCCCCACTTGCCTGCATCTGTATCATCCAAGTAAATCTCAAGAAGTTTGACACCATTAAGGACAAAGCAGTCTGGTTGTTTTGAATTGCAACCACTCGCTCAAACACCAGTGCTCATTCGCAGCAGTGTGTACAATCTACAAGATGCAATGCAAATGTTCAGCAAGTATCCTCAGCCAGCACCTTTCGAACAGCAAACAGTTTCCAGTTAGATGGCAACAGTAGGACGTCTACGGAAATAACACCATCTTCATGTTGGCCTTCATGCCACTCAGCATGCTGACAAGGATAAGTGTCGTCGTTCTTTCACTTTCGCTGGTTTAAAATACTGGAATTCTACCCCCCCCCCCCCCCCCCCACCCCCCACCGCCCCACACACACCCAGTGGCATTTAGGCCAACTCACAGGAAGAAAACTGCAGCAATTCAAGAAGACAGATAAGACAGATAACTGTCATCTTCTCAAGGGCAACTGGGAACATGCAATAAATGTTGACCTGCCGAAGAACGGCTCGACTAACATTATTACAGAAGAGTCAAAAGAATATTTACTTCCAACATTTGTTTTATAGTCTTTTAAATCAAATCTAATATAAAGATGCCGCAGTTTTGTGACACAGCTGACTGATTAGAATCATCTCATGTCAGCTTTCGAGAACAATCTCTCTGACTTGCATTTGCAATCACAACCACTGCTACTCTCATGTTATAAGTGAGTTTTAAGCGAGAGTTAATTTTAAATAAATCTTTACTGGATCTATTCCAAACATTTTCTATTGTTAATATTATTTTCCTTAATAAGCCAACATATATTATATTTGCCCTGAAGAGGATGAAGGTTAATTAATTTACAGTTCTACCAAACGCATTCAGTGACACAAATACCTCAGAAATATGAACACATTTTCACTCTTTATTTTCTTTCTGTCTTTGTGACTCTTCGCTTGGTCATTGAATAGTTTGATGAAATTATCTAGATCTGCTCTCACAACTACAATTGTTCTTTCCTACAAACTTCAGTTTCACAACCTTCCTCTGCGTCCTCCTGTCGTGCTAGTCTTCGAGAGGTAATGTTTACACCATTTATCGCTTTATATTGTTTTGACTACCAACAGGCATTTACACATGGAATTTAATTTACATTTTAAATCTACTTCATTCCTTACATTTCTAATTTACAATTGCCAAAATAAATCAGAATATTCCAGGTGCAGGCTTTTCATTCTACTTTTTTAGAAATGACAAACTGGTATTGTGGCTTAACTTAGTTTTTCAAAACACCCTCATTGAAATTCTTGCATGTTCAGAACAGGCTGCTCAGAGAAACGCGAGTAAATTTCCAATAAGTTTTTTTTCGTATAAAGTCTTATCTTTTACAATATCTCTATATGGTCTCCAGCAGTCTGGCTGTGATATTCAACTGTAAATTCATTTCTAGACCCAAATGACGGATTTGTCAACTCCAGTCAATTGCAGCTATTAAAGAGTGGTCTTAAAGTATTTTAACATAAATATGTTCATTGAAAGAAATGTGGCTGTAAAGAGCTCGTTCAGTATCCATTGCCCAGAGGGCAGTTAACAGCTTGGTCTCGAGTCAGATGCAGCCCAGACCAGGTAAGGATGGCAGTTCTACAGGAAACAATGAAGTGCAAAGCGTTTAGCGTGATAATCGGCAATGGTTTCCTAGTCACTGATTTTTCTTTTAATTTGAAGAGATTAGACAGATTTCTATTGAATTTAAATTCGCTATCTACCGTCGTGGGATTCAACCCAGGGTCCTAGAACATTACTTCCATCTCTGGATTAACAGCCGAACAATAATATCAAGAGACCATTGCCTCCACATGCTTGTCACAAATGCCCCCACACCTGCTGAGATTCTACAGAATTGTCCTTGCTTTGCTTAGCTTGCAAAGCAAAATCTCATTTAATGAAAATTGCATCGTGCTTGTGAGTGCTACTCTTCCAGTTGTGTTCAAAACAGTAAGCATTAGAGGATACTTGTGTATAGCAAGTTTGTTGTCTGGTCTTCGAGTTATTAAGTGAAATGATGTCTACTTCACTTGATGCTGACTTTCTTTTATTATTTGTGCGGAAGTAATGTGTAAAATTATGTCTTTGGAACGCCTTCCATTTTCATCAATATATCTGAATTCCTAGGCTTGTATATTGTTTGTTTATATTGGTGAATTTTCATTAAGTGATAGCTTCCTTCGGCTTGCCATAATTGTCAGAAAGAAATATATTTCTTATACAATGAATTTTTTTTTTCAAAAAATGGAGCAGTCAATTTTATGAATCTAAAGATGAACTGTCAAAAGTGGAGTGAATAAAACTATCTGGGCTTATCTTTACATGACCATAAACAATGAACTACGCCACCAAATCTATCGCATTCTAATTATCCAGAAGATGTTGGTTACATAAGCAAGGAAACATGGATGTACTTACTGCGGTCAAGAAATCTAATACCATAGAAAGATGAAAAAGGGAGGGAAATGGCAATTAGAGTTAAAAAAAAGGAATTAAAGAAAATGTGTTCGCTGGTTTGACGAGAGAGAAATTTAAGATACTTCATTGGGAAATTAAGAAGATGACAGGGAAACAGAGTTAGGATGGGACAAATGAGGAGTAAGTGAGGACTGCAGATGCTGGAGATCAGAGCTGAAACTGTGTTGCTGGAAAAGCGCAGCAGGTCAGGCAGCATCCAAGGAGCAGGAGAATCGACATTTCGGGCATGAGCCCTTCTTCAGGAATTCTGTAGAAGGGCTCATGCCCGAAACGTCGATTCTCCTGCTCCTTGGATGCTGCCTGACCTGCTGCGCTTTTCCAGCAACACATTTTCAGCTCGGACAAATGAGTACAAGAATACAGTTGTGAAGATGAGTTGGATACATTTAGAGTTCTGAAAGAATAAATTATCTTCATCTTCACAAATGAGAAGGGGGAGTGCAGATACTATAGTTGAATAGTAGGAGATTGAAGCATGTGGTACAGTCAGCATGATGTCATCAGAAGTCTTCAAAAAACTGACATTCTGAAAATTACATAATTCACAAGTTCGGAGAGATTCTATTCGAAGCTAATAGAACACGAGTTCTCAAAAAAAAACTTTGAATGGACAAACCCCACGCTTGATCAATGGTTTGTAGTTTCAACTCACTTGCTACTTCTTTCAGAAATTAATGGTTGGCTTCAATATTGCAGGCATGATTGGAAAAATAACACTGCCAACAAATAGACTGGACGTTTAGTTGAAAATTATTCTATTAATGCTGGGAACGTATCAGCAATGTAACGTGGAAGGAAAGGGGCAAACTTATTTTAGTTCAGTGAAGCACGGCACTATTCACTTGGAGAAGGTAAGTAATGCTGAATAGGCAGCAATGGAGTAGATGACCCTGAAAGAATGTGTTGGAAGGGATATTTTTTTCGAGTGAGTGTCGATCAGTCCTTGAAAGTGTTAAGAGATGTAAGTGGACTCAGCAAGATGGCGGCGATTCTGCAGAACTGCTGTGGGCAGCTCTGCCTAACAGCCAAGGCATACCGATGTTTTTTGCCATTCCTGGCCAACCTATGTGGTGAAGTTATTAGTTTGAAACCTTACAGAACACATATTTGTTAATATTTGCGAGTGGGAAGGAAGCCAAAGGGAAAAGGAGCAAGCAAACAGCAGCAGGGAGGACACTTCCCTGCAGCACCCCGCATACCAGAGACTTCATGGAGAGACTTACCTTGAACGTTGCGGTTGCGATTGAGGAAATCCATGGGGAGATTCGCACCCAGGTCCAACCTATCGCCTCCATGCTGCAGAGGCATAAGCAGGATGTCCAGGACCTCTGGCAGAGGCTGGAGGAGTTGGAGGGTCGAACTGAGGCCTCGGAAGCTGCGATAGAATCTTCATCCAGTCGGATCCAGGTGCTGGAGCGAGAGTTGCGTGCCTTGTGACACCATATCGACGACCTCTAAAATCGAGGTCGGATGATAAAACTCCGAATTGTCGGGCTGCTAAAGGCGACGAAGATGAGAAGCCAGTCAGCTTCTTTGAAAGCTGGCTGCGTAAGTTTTTGGGCCTTCACATCGAGTCCAGCAAGCTTCAGATTGAAAGGGCGTATCGGGTTACAGTGCAGAGGTCAGGCCCAGTGCAGTGCCCCCTTCGGTCCTCGTGCACTTCCATTCATATAAGGACAAGCAAAAACTTATAGAAACTTCCAGAATCCCTGAGAAAAGATCCGCAGGCATTGCTGTACAAGGGGTCAAAAATCATGTTTTTCCAGGGTTTTCCAGCAGCTGCAATTCGAAAGAGGAAGTCCTTCGATGAAGTTAAGTAGTGTCTGAGAAACCTGGGCATGCAGTACTCCATGAGATACCCAACAGTGCTTCGTTTCAGCAACGAGGACTCAGATAATACATTTGACTAGGCTGATCAGGCTAAAAACTTTGTGGACACTTTAGAACAGTCGGATGGCCTGATGAATATGGCTAATGTTTGTTCTCTTTTTCTATCTTTCCCAGTTTTCCCTTCTTTTTTATCTTCCTTTCTTTCTCCCGAATAATTTCCTTTTTGGAAACGGGGGGAAAGACTTTGTATTAAGTTGTTACTTTTTTTTGAATAACTGTATTATCAGATTGGAAATGTTATGGATATTCTTTGTTGTCTATCCCCCTTTTGATTTGTTTGTTCTGCTTCTCTTCTCGTCAAAAGTAGGGTGACAAGAAGCCATTGATTGGAAGAGTGCTCATCCTGACTTTGCCTATTTTTCTGTTGATTGAAGGATCATCTCCTTGCTTTTATTTCCTGCCCTAAAGCTGGGGCGCAGTCCGGGTTTGAAGGAGCTGTGAAGAAGGGGACGGGTAGAGTACGTGCCCCCTATGGGCAGGGGGAAGAGTCTCCCATTCAAAGTTCTATAGTTGGTTTTCTTTGTAGTTTTTTTGGTAGTAATAGTTGTTTATAGTTATGATAGAGTAGTTTTTGTATACATAGATTTTCGATTCAATGAGTCTTTATTTACTTATGCAAGGCGCTTTGTAAGCAGTGTTCTCCCTTAGAGGGGTTCAAGGGTGTCTGAAAGGGGATATGGCTAAGTGTCTTATTAAATGGTACAACAGTGGAAGAACACTCGAAACTGTTACGACTTTGCTTGTCAATAAGAACATTCATTTTTCAAAAAAAAAAGCACATATGATGTAGCCATCCCTGGCCATACCAACCTGGATTTTTGGAGTTAAAGTTATTGCTGCAGGTCTAATTCCGACTCTGATTTAGTTTGAGAAAGGATATGAATGAACCATGTGTGTTTTTTTATATCACAAAAATGTGATGGTAATTGCTGTTAAACTAGGTCTGTATTTTTAGATTTCTCTTAAAAGAAAACACAATTTCCTATGTTAACTTTTGGAAATGGAATGAACATGCCAGAGGAAGTGGTGGAGGATGATACAATTGCTACATTTAAAAGGCATTTGGATTGGTATATGAATATGAAGGGTTTAGAGGAATATGTGCCGGGTGCTGGCAGGTGTAACTAGACTGGGTTGGGATACTTGGTCGGCATGGACGGGTTGGACCGAAGAGGCTGTTTCCATGCTGTACATTGCTATGACTCTAAATCAGCTTGTTCAGTAATTGTTCAGCGATATCCCCAGTGTCACAAGCACTCTCTCCATATTACTGGAAGTTAGTTTAGAGATATTGCTTAATGGCGATTTCTGTTTCAGCAAAATCTATACTAAAATTAGCACGTATAAATTAATGGCATCATTTTACTTTGACTGTTCATGAATTAAATGACAACTCAACTGTAAAGAAGAAGTGACCAAAACTACGGAGAAAATAAAGAATATTTCAATGATAAACAAATTTTGATCGATGGAATTGACGTGCAGCACCCAAGCTAAATATGTATGCCCCTACCATTATAGTGTAGATTAGGAAGTGTGCAGAAGACTACATATCAAAGCTGTTACTCCAAATGTTCCAGTGGTTAGCACTGCCAGAGACCCGAGTTCAATTCCCGCGTCAGGTGACTGACTGTGTGGAGTTTGCGCATTCTCCCAGTGTCTGAGTGGGTTTCCTCCGGGTGCTTTGGTTTCCTTCCACAGCCCAAAAATGTGCAAGTTCGGTGAATTGGCCATGCTAAATTGCCTGTAGTGTTGGGTGAATGGTTAAATGTAGGGGAATGGGTCTGGGTGGGTTGCACTTCTTCGGGTCAGTGTGGACTTGTTGTGCAGAAGGGCCTGTTTCCATACTGGTAAGTCATCTAATCTGTTTACATGATCGCACCAACATGACTTATAAACAACTTCGTGTTGATATCTCCTCAAAAAGACTTTACCGTCCGGCAATCGAGCCCAGGCTGTGACAGTGTGAATGCCGAATCCTAACCATTCGATCAACAGGGTGACATGCTGGTCGAGTTGACTCAATGCAATTTATACTGAACGCAATGTATCGATGTGAATTGGATTTGTCATGTTTTAATTGATTTTTCCATGCGCTGGTTATTAATTTTTTTTCATGTCTTGCTCGCTGCAAATCTATTTCGATTTGTCTGTGTTTGAAAGTTGAATGTGGCTTCATTCGGAGTCCTTAATCGAAAAAAACATAATCTTCGTGACGATATTTCACTTATTTTCTTCAAGAAAATTGCCGTCATTGTCTGACGTGAATAATGTGAATTCCGTCATATAGCACTGTGCTTGATTTTTTAAATGCCCTCTGAAATCGCCTGTCAAGCCACGGGGATGTTTCAAACCACTGCATCGAAGAATATTAAATAATGGACTGTCGGTATTGAGCCAAATATAGGACATAATCATAATTTAAACATAATTATTTCCCCTCTACTCTAATGTCAGTCTCTTTCCGCAAGAAATAAAACATTGATGGTACCTAGGAGTGTCATTGGTGCATCCAATGACTATTGCCTATTCTTATTTCCCTTTAGAAGGCAATTGTAAGTTCACTTTCTGAACTGTTGCAATCCATCTGTTGGAAGTGGACATACGGTGCCATGCGGGAAGAAAGTCCAGGATTTTGACACACTAATACTAAAGGAACAGTGATATATTCCTAAGTCAGGGTGCTGGTAGGCTTGGAGTCGTACTTCCAAGTTGTGGTATTCCCATGTCGCTACTGCCCTTGACATTCTGTAGGGTATTGGCTGTGGGTATGGAAATAACTCATGTTCTTTAGAGAATTTCGGAAATGCATTTTGTAGATGGTTTGTAAACGAATGGATTTTTGTGGATGTGGTGCTAATCATGTGGGCTGGTTTCAAGCTTCTTGTGAGTTGTTGGAACTGCACTCATTCCGGCAAGTGGGGAGTGTTCCATCACACTCGTCACTTGTAAATTGTGGTCAGGCTTTGGGGATTTATACAGTGAGTTACTTGCAGCAATTTACCAGACTCCTGCATGTTTTTGTTTGAGTATATGTATTTATATTGCGAGACCCATTCAACCTCTTATCAATGATAACTTCCAGGAAGTTGATAGTACGGGATTCATCAATGCCAACATAATTGTATGCTGTGAATCATTAGTTAAATTGTCTCAAACTGGACATTGTTATTGCCTGGCATTCGCAGCATGAATGTTGCTTGCCACTTACCAGCCAAAGTCTGGTTGTTATTCAGGTTATGCTGCATGTGGACATAAACTATTCAATATCCGAGGAGTTGTGAATGTTGCTGAACATTGTGCAATCCCCAGTGAACATCCTCACTTCTAACCCTGTGATGGAGGGAGTGTCACTGAAGAAGGAGTAAACCAGCATTGGTCCTGGGCCACTCTCGTAAAGAATACTGCAGAAATGTTCTGGAGCTGAGGCGACTGACCTCCAAAGTGTTCTTCCCTTCTATGTGGTCATGTATGACTCCACTTAGTACAGAGGTTTTTCTGATTCCCAATGACTGCTCTTTCCCTAAGGCTCCTTGATGCCAAACTTGGTCGACTCTGGCCTTGATGTCAAGGCTGTCACTATCAGCTCACCTTTGAAATTATGCTTTCTTGTCTATGTTTGAAGCAAGGCCAGGAGCTCAGTGGCCCTTGCAGAACCCAAACTGGGAGTCAGTGAACAGATTATTGCTGAGCAGATGCCGCTTGAATGCACAACTCATAACAACTTCCATCAATTTAATGATGACTCAGAGTACACTGATCGGGTAGTATGTTACATTGTTAAATTTGTCCTATGGTTTGTGTACAGAGCACAACTGAGCAATTTCACACATGTCAATAGATGCCAGTGTTGTAGCTGTACTGGTACTCTTTAGGCAGGGATGTGGCAAAGACTGTAGCACAACTCTTCAGTATTAATGGTGAATAAGGGACCATAGACTTTGCAGTATCCTGTACCTGCAATTGTTCCTTGGTATCCCATTGAGTGAATTGAATTGCCTTAAAACTGTATCTGTTCTGCTTCAGACCTTAAGTTCATGCGTATTTCCCACTTAGATTTGGATTCCGACCAAGCAAACATGATTTAAGTTATTATCAGTGTGAAGGCAAGACATCATCCCTACAAAAACTGCATGATTATAAATAGCAATTCAAGCAGACAAGATGGTAAGAATTAAGTCAAATATGTTTGTTCCTCTTGTTGGTTCCTTCACCGTTGCCTGACCCAGAGTTGCTGTTGATCCTGATGCCAGGGGGCTATTTTCATTCCCTTTTTTCAATTTTTCGTGGTTAGTAGAATTGAGAGCAGATAACGATCACATAATGACCAGAGAAGATAAGATTTTATTTCTCTCCCATTATCACCAACCGTTACCATTGAAATACGAAATTCATATTGATGTTTCTTGCAAATTCCACTGAATTGGAGGTGAAGCCAGGTCTCAGCAACATGACCTCGGTCTCCAGATTAATACCATTAAGACATCACCTAATCGCTGAACGACTGAACCTTGATATTCTCTTTAATGTTTGTTTTTTGAATTCCACAAATACACTGAGTTAATTTGAAAATCTCTCAACAGTACTGTACCTGCCCTGTGAGAAACCCAGGCCCAACTCTGTTGAGCGGAAACCCATTTTGTCTTGCACAGACGTCATTTTACCCAGAACTTGTTTAGGTGCCTCAGCTCTCTGATTAATTTATATTTGTTTTTTTTCATAATTTTCCACATTAGTTCTGCATGTTTTAAAATAAAATGTTAAATAGTCAGGAAGAGAGTCTTCACCTAAAACATAATACTGTATAAACAATTTGTTCAGTTGGGCTGAACAATGGCAAAAGGATTTGAAATATGGAAACAATGGGGTGATTATATTTTGTGAGGACGAACAAGGCAAGGAAGTACCTATTGAATGTTAGGACTCCACGAAATACAGAGAATTTCAGTGGTTTTAGTATTCATGTTTACAGATGCTTGTAGGCAGCGAGACAACTACATTATTGGTTAATGCAGTTAAGAAGGCATATGATATACATGCCTTTATGAGTCAAAGCATTGAATGAAACAGCGAGCAGAATATTATGATTATTATTATTATTATTCAGCGGCATATAACGTTTTTGAGGCGAAAGCGGGAGTGCTGTGCGCAATTCTGGTCACCATGCTTTAGGAAGTTTGTGAATGCACTGGAAAGAGTGTAGAGCAGCTGTGAGGGGATATTGTCTCGATTGGAATGATTCAGCTCGAGAGAGACTGTCTTCTAGGATAGCTTTACGTGGAACAGGGAAGGCTAAGAGTGTGTGTGATTGAGGTATTCAAAGTCCTGATCGATCTAGACAGGATAGATCGGGAGAAATTGTTTGCTTCAATGGTGGGGTTCAATAACTATGGAGTGCACCTTTACGAAAAGGACCAGGACATTTCATTTTCGAGGAAATATATTTTCACTCAGTGTTGTGGATATGTGGAACTCACGAAGTAAAATGGCATTCGAGGCAGGAATATGCAAAACCCCTAAGAACTAATGAGATGAACATTTGAAACAAATTTGCACACCGGGCGAGCGGTCAACTTTTGGAAAATGGGGTTAGAATCAACGTATGTTTGATACCTGGCATGGAGACAACGGGATCCAGAGAAAGGATTTAGTTTGTAAACATAGAGGACATGGAATGAGAGGGAGAGGGAACAGCAGAAGCATAACAATTAAGAGAGAATATGGGCAGTTATAGAGATTCTTGTGTCACTGTGATCATGTCTCGATGACTGACTTATAAGTCCATGTTGATATCTTGCCTTCCACAGAAGTATACCACAACATGTCCAAGCCAGTTTATGAAACCAATAGTTTACGGACCCTACTGTCACTGGGTCTAAATTCACAGAGTCATAGAATCATAGAGTCATAGAGATGTACAGCATGAAAACAGACCCTTCTGTCCATGCTGACCAGTTATCCCAACCGAACCTAGTCCCACATGTCCGCATCCAGCCCATATCACTACAAATCTTTTCTATTCATATACCCATCTAAATGGTTTTTAAATGTTGCAATTATACCAGTCTCCACCACTTTCTTATATCTTTCCCCTCTCACCCTAAATCTATGAATGTTTCTAGTTCTGGATTTCCCAACGCAGGAAAAAACTTTGCCCATTTATCTTATCCATGCCCTTCATAATTTTGTAAAGTTCTATGAGGTCTCCTCTCAGCCTCCAACGCTCCAGGGAAAACAGCCCCAGCCTGTTCAGCCTCTCCCTATAGTCCAAATCCTCCAACCCATGCAACATCCTTGTAAACATTTTCTGAACTCTTTCAAGTTTCACATTTTTTTGATAGGAAGGAGACCAGAATTGCACGCAATACTCCAATAGTGGCGTAACCAATGTTCTGTATAGCCGTAACATGACCTCCCAACTCCTGCACTCAATACTCTGAACAATAAAGGAAAACATACCAAACGCCTTCTTCACTCTCCTCTCCACCAGCGACTCCATTTTCAAGGAGCTATGAACCTGCACTCCAAGGTCTCTTTGTTCAGCAACACCCACCAGGACCTTACCATTAAGTGTATAAATCCTGCTAAAATTTGCTTTCCCAAAATGCAGCACCTTGCATTTATCTAAATTAAACTGCATCTGCCACATCTCAGTCCATTGGCCCATTTGTTCCAGATCCTGTTGTAATCTGAGGTAACACTCTTCGCTGTCCACTTCACCTCCAATTTTGGTGTCATCTGCAAACTTACTAACTGTACCTCTTATGCTCGCATCCAAATCATTTATGTAAATGGCAAAAAGTAGAGGGCCCAGCACCGATCTTTGTGGCACTCCACTGGTCACAGGCCTCCAGTCTGAAAAACAACCCTCCACCACAACCCTCTGTCTTCTACCTTTGGGCCTGTCATAAATTCCAATCTCAATTGCTCCATAATATATGTGAACAGGTTGATTTAAATATTTAAGCCCTGTTTCCCGACTAGTCCATATATGCCCCATTTGAAATTCAGGTGCTTTTTGTGACAACGTGGTTATGTCGTTAACAGAAGGCGTGGATTCAAGTCCCATCAGCTGCAGAGATGTATTCTTGCATTTCCGAATGGTTCATATGGAAAAGGGATTAATTATTTCCGTGAACTGAGAGGTACTTTGGTTTCCAAGTCATTGGCTCACTAAATACTGGTGTAAATGGACGAAAAATAAATACACACTAAATTTCATCCCTCTTTGTCCACAGGTACTTATTTCTATTTCTGTAATATACATGAACTATCTACCTGTGTTCCTAAGATCATTCCCTCCACCGCCCTTGCTGCTCCATTTTCCAATATTCTGGGTGTTGGAGGTAATGCATACAAGCATTGATAAAGAGCAATTCGTAATTTTGCTATATTCAATCGCTGGACTTACTGTTTTTGCCTTTACCTGTGATTTTGGATTTTTAGGTATCAGATTTTTCTTTTATTTAGTGATTTCTGCTTATATTTCTGAATAACGCTGACTTTGCATTTGAAGTGAGTTCTGCAAAGGCAGTGAAAAGTGATGGAAGTTCCGTTTATTGACAGTTTGCTCTTGCCCGGGAGAAAACCAGCAAATATGTGACTCGCTTTTCACTTCATCGCGGTTGTGAACTGTGGAGACACTGTGAACGCTGCCTTGTGTGTAAGCTAAAAATCATATAACCCGATGTTAAAGTCCATCCTGTTGGTGATAATCTGGTATTGAGTTATTTTTAACTTTTTCCATCCCAGTCCAACACCGGCACATTCACATCATTGTTACTGAGCAGCAACACGTGACAAGCAGACCAGCTCTCGGGCACGAAATGATAGTGTTGGCAGTATTTTCTAGATCGTCGGTGAGTCCTCCAGAGTGTGGTGCTGGCTGGCAACCGTGGAGCGGACTGGGCCCAGACGATTGCTCGTTGTCTCCGTTTCCACTTGGATTCCAACTGGATGCACGTGTTTCCTTCCACAGTCCAAATATACGTAGTTTAAATCAGACTGGCAATATTAAGTTGCTCCATAATATACAGGGATGTGCTGTCTAGGGGAATTAGCCATGGGAAGTGTAGATTTAAAGTGTAGGGTTTGCGGAATGGATAGGTCTGAGCAGGATGCTCTTCTGAGGTTCTGTGCAGAATCGATGGGCTGAATGGTCTCTTTCTGCTCCCTGGGGATTCTATAATTCTGGACCTGGCACGTTGAGGGTGCAGCGGTCGTTGCGAGGTCACAAGAGCTGTGGGTGACGCCGTAGATTGCCTATAGTACAGAAATAAGCCATTCATGACATTCAGTCTGCACTGACCCTGCAGGCAAAATGACATCAAGAGCAAACGCAATGGATATTAGACTTTTCCACGATTCAATCGGGTCATGGCTGATTATCGATCCAGTTTCATCCTCCTTCATTTGTTTCATATTCCTCAATCCTCTGGTTGGCAAACATCTTTCAATGGTGTTGAGGAAAGAGCACTTGACCTGAAACATTTACTCTGATTTCTCTCCATAGATTCTTCTCGACCTGCTGAAGTTTTCAGGCAATTTGTTTTTTTTGTCTGGATTATAGCATCTGAAGTTCTTTTATTTAAACATCTTCAATCTCAGAACTAGCGGGGAAAAGTGGAGACAGGAGTACTGAAACGGACTGCAAGTTACACTGGACCTCCTGTGTGATTCTTCATGAATTTGCTTTCTCAGCACAGTCACAGGAATTAGACGCAAGAGAAAGCAATTTAAGCCTGTCCCTTTGTCACACTCTGTCAGAGCCAAGCGGAAAAGGTGAGAAAACAGGACAAGAAGAAACTCTGGGCCAAATACAGAAAATGTCGGAGAAACTCTGCAGATGGGTTGAGCATCCAGTTGAGTTTTCGTGAATTTCTACTGCATCTGGTGAGCTGGCTCAGTTTAGTCATTGTCTCTCTTTTGCTTCCTCCCAGTCAGACAGGCAGTGATTTGGATCTTAAATTGCACTGAATCAGAGGATGATACAGATGGAGGTAATTTGGCCCATCATGTACTTGAACTGGTTTTCTGAATGTGTATTTTAAAAACGTGTGGAGCGAGATTGGTCAACAGAGCACTGCAGTGCTGGGCGAATAGGATAAATCAGGATATTCAAGTACAGGATTAATTAGGCAAGACATAAGTAGAAAGAAATATTGCAAAAAGGAACAGCATCGGTGTGGACCTTCAGATCTGTAAACAGCATCACGAATGTGTGGACAGGAGCCCATGCTGGGCAGTCAGATACAGAGTTCATCAGATGAGCAGTCGGACTGTCGTAAACATAGCATGGAGGTGAATAGCGTCAGGAAACGTACTAAATAACAATATGAGTGTGAAGGTCCTCATCCAGACAGTGAGAGCATCGGAGGGAGCAGCCACATGCAAACATGAACATGAACAGCGACAGCAAAATTTCTGAATAAAAATTTCGAGTTTTGAGTTACAGACTGAGCCAATTGGAAGAATCGTCAGCGCACTAAGGCTCATCTGAATTCGAACAGGAGGTTTTAAATTAGATTTAAATTAGATTAGATTACTTACAGTGTGGAAACAGGCCCTTCGGCCCAACAAGTCCACACCGACCCGCCAAAGCGTAACCCACCCATACCCCTACATTTACCCCTTATCTAACACTACGGGCAATTTAGCATGGCCAATTCACCTAACCTGCACATCTTTTGGACTGTGGGAGGAAACTGGAACACCCGGAGGAAACCCACGCAGACACGGCGAGAACGTGCAAACTCCACACAGTCAGTCGCCTGAGGTGGGAATTGAACCTGGGTCTCTGGCGCTGTGAGGCAGCAGTGCTAACCACTGTGCCACTGTGCCACCGTGCCGCCCACGGTTGCAAATCAAATCAGCCACATATAATGAGCTGACTGTTCGATCACTTTGTTTTGTTTCTGTATGCTTTCTTTTAAATACTTACCATATTTCCGTACTTCTTTTATATTTAGCAGAAGTTTATATTGAGTATGATGGGGAAGGTCAGGACTGTTCGTTGCATGATCTGTAGAGAATGAGACGTCTTGAATGTGCTCGGAATTCCGGATAGACAAATCTACAAGATTTCCTAATGTTTTCAAAGTTAGCGCTTCCGCTAAAGTGATGGGTGGACGCAAATCCCTGAATAGCACGTTATTTTCTTTCTCAATGATCACCCGACGAATTACGAAAGTGTGTTCAGAGAAGGAATAGTTCATCATCAGTCAGAATAAGAGTTAGTCTGGAAAGATCTGTGGCGTATCACAATCAATAAAGGTTTGCTGTCGTTGAAATCAGCAAGATGAGAATTCCTCTCGGAGTTCGGCCAGTACGTATTTGCCCTGCAGAAATTGATAATGACTAATAAACAAAGGGCCACAATAGTGTGCAGTACATTCTGTTGTTTTGTTTTGTATCCGTGAACGTGACAAAAATGTGGTGTGTTACTGTAATGGGGCCATGGTCAAAGATGTCAACGAACAGCTCGAGAGCATCCTGATTGGGCAGCACAAACAGTCAGATATTTCGTTTCATAAAGATATCAAGACACAGATACAATGAGGATAATGTCCTGTAATAAGAAATTTTAAACTAGATTGAATAACGGTGCCTCATTGTTGTACTCTTCAGATTACGCGATGTGAAACTTACCATTGGCTAAAGAAATAATCAAATGGATTAGACGAATGAATACCTGAAGAGCTGATGTAAGATAAAAGGTCTTTCGGATTCTGGATCACTGAGTCTGTGATTGGGAAGATGGAATGTGCACTAACCTGGTGCACTGCATCAAACCTGCAGGAGACGAAACAGATGTGTTGTTGTTCCTGAGAGTTGCTGGGAGACGGGAAGAGTTCCTGATACTATTGGTGGGGCAATTGTAAAATAATTTGATATAGAGATAGGATCCGGAAGTAGACGTACAATAGAGGGTGATGGAGTGTCAAGAAGAGAAGAGAAACAACTCTTAAGGCACAGTTAAAGCACGATCGAGCACGGTGAAACTGAAGGACATTTAATTTAAATGAATGGAAGAATTTTGAGTGTGAGCAGCAGCGGACATTAAGATGAACCCGGAAGACTGCAGCAGGGTAAGGCAGTTTTTTAAAGAAATTAATTACCGGTAGCGGGCAGCGGTGTTTTCTTTTTCACAGATTGAGCAGGAGCAGCCGAGGAAGTGACGAGGACCAGAGGGACAGCCGGGAAGAAAAGCTGTGAGTATAAATACTCACACTTCGCCGCCAACGGCCATTTTGAGTGCGAGCAGCAGCGGAGGTAAGACGAACCCGGAAGACTGCAGCAAATGTAAGGCAGTTTTTTTAAAAAAAATACTTACCGGTAGCGGGCAGCGGTGTTTTCTCTTTCACAAAAGGAGGGGGAGCAGCGGAGAAAGTGACGACGACCAGAAGAAGGAGGGAGGAAAGGGGAAGGGGGTGTAGCACTACTAATCAGAGAGGATATCACAGCGACAGAAGCTTCCATTGTTGAGGAAGATCTGCCTACCGAGTCAGTATGAGTCGAAATTAGGAACAGCAAGGGAGCAGTCACCTCGTTAGGGGTTTACTACAGGCGAGCCAATAGCTGCGGGGAGATTGAAGAAAGCATAGGTCGGCAGATTTTGGAAAAGTGTGCACGTAGTAGGGTTGTTGTAATGGGGTCTTTAAATTTCCCAATATTGATTGGAACCTCCTTCGAGCAGAAGATATGAATGGAGCTGTTTTAGTAAGGTGTGTTCAGGAGGGATTCCTAACTCAGTACGTTGACAGGCCGACGAGGGGAGAGGCCATTCTAGACTTGGTGCTCGGAAACGAGCTGGGGCAGGTATCAGAACATGTGGTGAGAGAGCATTTTGGTGATATAGACCACAACTGCCTCGCATTCTACATAGCTATTGAGAAGAAGAGGACTACGCAAAATGGGAGGATATTTAATTGGGGAAGAGGAAAGTATGATGCGATAGACATGAGTTAGGAAGCATGGACTGGGAGCAATTGTTCCATGGTAAAGGCACTATAGACATGTGGAGCCTGTTTAAGGAACAGTTGTTGCGAGTGATGAATAAATATGTCCCACTGAGGCAGTCAAGAAGGGGTAAGATAAAGGAACCTTGGAAGACGGAAGTGGTGGAGCTTCTCGTCAAAATGAAGAAGGTAGCTTATATAAAGTGGAGGAAGCTAGGGTCAAGCTCAGCTCTCGAGGATTCCAGGCAGGCGAGGAAGGAGCTCAAAAATAGTCTGGGGAGAGCCAGGAGTGGGCACGGGAAAGGCTTGGCAGAACGGATTAGGAAGAACACAAAGGCATTTTACACTTATGTGAGGAATAAGAGAATGGTCAAAGGAAGTGTAGGGCCGGTCAGGGATAGCATAGGGAACTTGTATGTGGAGTCTGAGGAGGTAGGGGAAGTCCTAAATGAGATTTTGCTTCTGTCTTTACGAAAGAAACGAACTTTGTAGTGAATGAAACCTTTGAAGAGCAGGTGTGCATGCTGGAATAGATAGAGATAAAGGAAACTGATGTGCTGAAAATTTTGCCAAACATTAAGATTGACAAGTCGCCAGGCCCGAACAAGAATTGTCGCCGGCTGCTTTGGGAAACGAGAAATGCGATTGCTTCGCCATTTGTAAAGATCTTTGCATCCTCACTCTCCACTGGAGTCGTACCTGAGGACTAGAGAGAGGCAAATGTAACTCCTCTCTTCAAGAAAGGAAATAGGGAAATACCCGGCAGTTACAGACCAGTAAGTCTCACGTCTGTTGTCTGCAAGGTGTTAGAAAAGATTCTGAGGGATAGGATTTATGACTATCTGGAAGAGCATGGCTTGATTAAATGTGGATGCTTTGGAGAGTATTCAGAGGAGGTTTACTGGGATTCTGCCTGAACTGGACGGCTTATCTTACGAAGACAGGTTGACTGAGCTCGGACTTTATTTCATTGGAGAAAAGGAAGAGAGGGGTCCTAATTGAGGTATACAAGATAATGAGAAGCATGGATAGAGTCGGTAGCCAGAGACTATTTCCCAGGGCAGAAATAGATAACACGAGGGGTCATAGTTTTAAGCTGGTTGGAGGAAGGTATAGAGGAGATGTCAGAGCATGGTTCTTTACACAGAGTTGTGACAGCACAACTTCCAGCTGCAGTTGTGGAAGCAAGGTCATTGGGTACATTTAATGGACTGCCTGACATGCATATGGTCACAGAAATTTGAGGGTGCATACATGAGGATCGATGGTCGGCACAACATCGTGGGCTGAAGGGCCTGTTCTGTGCTGTCCTGTTCTATGATCAAGATGGATAAATTTCGTATGTTCAGTGACATGTCACACTATGATATAGTAACTAATGGTTGAGGGTGGGA
Organism: Chiloscyllium plagiosum; assembly: GCF_037043375.1. Taxonomy (NCBI): domain Eukaryota; kingdom Metazoa; phylum Chordata; class Chondrichthyes; order Orectolobiformes; family Hemiscylliidae; genus Chiloscyllium; species Chiloscyllium plagiosum. The sequence continues at coordinate 42,803,201 of NW_028270173.1, forward strand.
CAGGACAATATTGCAGATTATAGAAGCTTGTGGACTGGCGGGATCTAGAAAGAAAAGTACTGAGGGAACAACAGACTATAGAGAAAAAAGACACGAGGATGAAGATTAAACTTGATCTCGTAGAATGATGGCGCAAGCTCGATGGATGAAATGTCCTACTTTTGCTCAGGCATTTTACACTCTTAAACAATGTAGCCACTGCCGTCTGCAGCAAAGCCTCTCACTGCTCCCACTCTGTGTCTTTCTGCACCATTTACGTAAACTAATTCTGTTGCCGTTTTGATTGCCAATGCATTTGTAATTATATGGAACATGGCTTTTTCACACAACATTATCCTGCACAAAGACAAGGATGTTAAACTTCCTGCGCTTGTAGTTCTTACTTTGAATGTTAAAAGCACATCTTTTCAGTTTGTGTTTACAACTTGAGTGTCTCTCATATCTATTGTCCAGCGAATGTCTTTTAACTCAATTTAAGCATCGATGATATTCTTGAGCACGACTATGGGTACTCCATTAGTTTTGTTTTAAATACTTCCATCTGTGAATCTGTGAAATCCTTTGCTCTGAGGCAAGTGCTCGCGGGATCTTCATTCGTCTTCATCACAGAAATCATTTCCTGCTTTGACTGTGTGCTGGAATCTCATAGATACCGAACCTCATTTGAAGTATCAAACACAAAGACAAAACCCATGTTATCCGATAGTTGGAAATGATCTCCTGGTCCTCACTTGTGCGATAGAAAGCACTTTTTTTCCTCCATATATTTGTATAAGAGCTAGCACACGTAAAACATTGATGATGTTTTCATGAACTATTTCGTGTTTTGGGGAACATGCTGCGTCAATATTAGTGGTGCAGATGGTCGCCAGTGAGTCCTGCTTTTGTGGAAGATGCAATATTTCTTTATCATTGAGTAGTGCATTCAGGTAAATGGCCAAGACTCCTCCATAAGCCAATCTATTCAGATTCTGTTGTGCAAACAAAACAAGCCCACTGGCGCTCACTGCAGTGTAAGAAGAAAAGGCAGTGTGTCTTTATAACTCCCGCCTGCACATTTTTTTTCTAAGCAGTCTAATGGCCTTAGTTGATCCTCAATTAAAGAACGACGTTAATTTTAACCTACTGTCCATACAACGTCATTGTACAGTTGCATTGTTAGGGTTGCAGAGGACATTTACCAGTATGCTGCCAGTTTACTGGATTGAAATGCCAACAGATAAGTTTCTATTCCATCACAGGTTTGAGATTACATGAAGGACTTTCCTTCTCAACCTCTTCCCTCACCAGATTTCGAGTGGCCTTCCGGTTGAATCACGGCCAGTCCCTTCTCTCTCTATTGAGAGTGCAGATCCTGTGGTCTGGTATGACTATGGCGTCACACAACATTCCAGTTGGAGCATTTCAAACATATCGAAAGGTTAGATGGCTTTGAAATTTTTTAACGACATAGTGTTAGGGACGGTGCATGAAATTGAGGTATATATGAATATGAGGGGTGTGGACAGGGTGGATGGTAAACAGCTATTATCATTTGAAGAGTCACTAACACAGGGCTATGATATAAAAATAGGAGCTGGGAGAATTTGATCCTTTTTTTAATCACTTAGTGAAATATTAGAATGAACTCCCCGGGTGGCAGTAAAAGTGGGAGCTCTCACAAACTTAAAAAGCATGGTAAATGTCCACTTGAACTGTCATAATACCAAATGCGATCGACCAAATTTTTTGAAGTTGCTTTACTGCAGGTCGATTGACACAGAGTCAGTGGCTGAGAGGTATTTTTATGTGTATGATTCTATGAACGCACTATCTTACCTCGGGAGGCTGTGTTTCAGTTAAACAGAGTATCACTGAGACTGTAGGTGAAGTACTCTCTGCAGTATCATTCACTGCACTTCCACCAGAAGAGAAAACCGTCGGAAGCAATGCACACAACGTCTGCTAGTGTCTGGGGTGAACAGATTGCCTTCTGAGGAAAGGGTAGGCAGGAGAGATCCATACGTACTGGGATTTAGACAACTTACAGATGAATTAATTCAAACAAATAAAATTATGAGAGGGCTTAGATATTTGCATGACGAAAGCGTGATTTCTTTCGTGGTAGAATCCAGATCATGTGGTAATCATTTTAAAATAAGGTGTCCACAATCTGAAAGAGATGAGGGAACATTTTATTTTTCCTGCAGATGTTTGTCATTGTTTATAATCCCATTTCTCTATAAGTAGTGCGTGAGAATTCCTAAGTATTTTTAAAGGCTGACGTAGATATTATTGATTACTAAGGGGATGGCAAACTATTGATGACGCTGAGATTAAAATTAGATCAATCATTGACTTAGTGAAAGTTGGAACAGTTTGAAAGTGCCAAGAGATATATTCTTGTTCCTTCTTAACATGGTCCCATGAACGGTAAGTTTTAAAGGTGTTTCATCGATGAGTATACATAATGTCATTCTGCATAGGCAATGCAGTGTCCCTTGAGAAGATTCGTTTCATTATAAAAAGCATCTTTTACTTGGGTTTTTTTTTATGTAGTTTTATTTGGGGAAGCGTCTCCGGAAAAAATAGGCATCCGCTATTGGAGGGAGAGTGTGAGCGACAATAGACAAAAGATATCTATTCGACTTTCAAATATATTTTTTTTTTCTTTTCAAAGTGGAGAAAGTATATTGAACCCAACTTGCTGCTGTTGCAATTCCCCATCTTCACATCTTTCAATGATTCCTTGTTTTATGCCATTATATAGATATTCGTTTATGTTAGTCGTTCTTGTGATACTGGTAACTCTTGCTGAGACATAATCGACGTTGCATCACTAGTTCCCCTTGGTGTTGGTATTGGTGAGCTGCCTTCTTAAACCACTTCAGTGCAATTCTTGTTGGTGTATGTATGGTGTAGTGAGAGACAGAGTTCCAGCATTTTTTCACCTCGTGTTACTGATGTGTAAGTTATGTTTAAGTAACTATGGATGCTGAGTGGCTTGGAGGGCAACTTGCAGAAGGTAATGTCTCCATGTACTGCTGACCCGTCTTTCTCAGTGGGAGGTGTTGTTTGTTTGGAAGTTTCTATCTGCAGAACTTCGGTGAACTTCAGCAATGTGTCTTTTAGCTTGCACATGTTGACTGTGCTGAGCCTTGATGTCAGAGTGACTGAATATTTGTGGATTTGGTGCCAGGTACGTGAACTGCTTTATGTTAGATGCTGGTGATCTTGTTCAATGTTACTGCAGCTGTTCGAGCAAGTCAGGAATACTCCATGAACCTCCCAACATAATGTTTGCTGAAGGTAGACAGACTTCGAGGAGTGATGAGCTCGGTTACTTCCAGCAGTATTCCTAGTACCTGACGTCTTTTTGCAGCTGCATTGTTTATGTGTCACGTGCAATTCATTAATTATCATGAGTAGTATTTATGTTTTCGTATTGGGGATTCAGACATTGTAACCCAAATGAATGCTATGGGGGTAATGGTAGACTTCTGTCTTATTAGAAATGTTCATTACATTGCAAGTGTACGCCAAATTTCCATATTTCTTAGATTATACGATATGTTATAATACACGACAATATCTGAAGAGTTGCATTTGTTGCTGCAGCTACGAGGGAAAGATCAAAATGGCGCAGTGATAGTGTCCCCACCTTTGAGACAGGCGCCGTGGGCTCAAGTCCCACCTGATCCCGAGGTGTGTCATAACGTCCCTGAAAAGGTGGATTACGGAAGTCAACAATGTGAAACTCGAAGAACTTTGTACACAATGATAGCACCGTTAAATCTAAGGCAGGAGTCTGGATTTAAGTCCCACCTGCTCTGGGCGTGTGTGATATCATCACTGGACAGAATGATTTGAAAATGTCTATATTGGCAATCTACTGCAAAAACTCATAGAAATGGATATGATGAATGGGAACAGCAACAACCAAAACTGAGGCTTCACTATGGTTTACGTTGACCCCAATTTAGGTAGAGTTCCTCGGGGCTACATTCAATTAAGTCCTCCCTTGAAGTCAAAGTCATTTATTCTCATCTCAAACGCTGGAGTTTAAAAGGTTTGTCCATTTTGAACAAAACTGTAATAATATTCAAATCTGAGTGAGCTCATCCCAAATAAACACAAGTGTGCAGGTGATTAATAAGCAGATTGTGTTTGATTTATCGGTTAATGATACTTTCTATCACTTTGATGAATAATATCATATTCATGGTGCATCAATTTGCCACATTATATATGTCCTATGTTTGTGTGCAAAGGTAAATTGCAGTGTTGTAAGTGTTCAAGAACACACCACAAGTTTTGCAGAAATAAAAGAGTTATTTATAATTACGGGAATGTCATAAAAGCACATATCATTTCCAGTTAACTCTGCCTTCGGACATTTCTTGATATAATTTGTCGAATTAAATTAGAGAAAAGTCGTCATCAGTGATTTTGGATTTCTCCAGTGGACATTCTAATAAAGATTGTTGCAACTTGCTCAGATTTATTGCTTGTCTTGAGTTACTCATGACCTCACTCTTTCGGATTTCTTTGCAGTATCTTCACGCATTGCGATGTTTAGTGGGATACAAGTATTCATGACACGATTCGGGGACTGTAGAGATAAGAAGCATTAAATGCAAAGTTGTTTATGGGCAACCGAGGATTGCCATGGCCACCGGACATTCACATCCTTGGACAGCGACCGGAAAGTAGAGCATTAGCTAGAAATCCACAGACAAAGGTAGAATCAAACCTATTTTCCTTCTGCTGTGAGGCAGCAGTGCTAACCACTGAGCCACAATGCTACCCAAAAACTAGTTGTGGTTTCATTAATCTCACGCATTCCATGGTCAGTGGAAAAATGGTAAAAACATTGGACAAGCAATCTCGCAAGTCTTCACCAAAAATGTTGTTTAGAAGATATTGAAATTTGTATTCTCCAACGTATTGGAATCGTGAAATTGCTGCATGATAACTTTATAATATTGTTTGCAAAATATTCATCTAATTTATAGTGCCTGTCAGGAATACTTCTGACGTTCTGACATTCTGTTTATGTGGTCTAGCCTTAATAAACTAGACAACAACAACATGGGTGACTCCAAATTGCCCTTACAGATGCTAATCCAGAGACACTGGGACAGTATGAACGTGAAAAAATAATCGTTGTCCTGCCATTTACACTTCAAGTTCATTTCGAAAAATGGCATATGTTTCGGAAAATATGATCAATGATCACGTGAGTCATTGCAAATATGTTACATCGAATCCAAACAGCTTCTTCGCTTTTTCTTATCTCGCCTTTCTCCAACATTGTAATGAAGTGATGTGTGTCAGAAAATGGGCAAATGTACTTAAATCCGCGTAGCTGCAAGTTTTGCAGAAATAAAAGAGTTATTTATAATTACAGGAATTGTTTAGGATTGTGTTTCGGCTGCAGGAATGGATCATGTTCCCGCAGGAACACCATGCCTGACTCCAAGCCAGAAAAACCTCACAGCTTGAACTGGCCACCTGAACAATGACTGACAGATTTCCTAAACTGATGTCTCGATTTTCAAAACTGCAGAAGAGAATGCTTTTACACTTCTGGTCTCATTATCGCCGTGTGTCCTTGAGGGAAAAAGTCGTTGGTTATTTTATTTTTCTTCCAAATTTCAGTATGGCACGATGGTTCAAAACAGGCAAGCTATCCAAAGAATGAAGTATCTCGGTCTCAAGCGTGAAGAAGCTGTTGTGGTGACTTGCCGGAAGTAATCTGCAAATTTTCGGCAATCTCAAGTGAAAAGATATTGATCCCATAGCTTGGTTCTTTTTTTTTCTTTTGCTGACAACGGAGACTGGACTGTTGTCGTCCTTAGTATTTTCACGTGTTTTGAACTTTGAATTATTGAAGCATCAAGCTGTTAAGTACACAACTTACTTTAGAATTTGTTTTCTGCCATGCATTATTTACTCTAAAATAACAAAAACAAGTGAAAGAAAATGTCTATTTCCAATGCAGAATCCTGATCACACAACGAGATTAGGTCATTTCTAAATGCAGTAATACACTTGCGAAATTCAATGAGACCCATACTGATAATCTTTTCTGGCAGATGTATGCGTAATTTCCTATTAATTATCTTCGTTGCAGTGAACATACTGACGATTTTCGTTGGGATCATTCGCAAGTGCGGTCTTTCCAAATGCATTACTTGAAACCTGGTCGCCATGGCAGAAGCCAATGTACTCATTGTAATCATCGATCTGATATTGAGACAGATTCCATTTTTTTACGAGGAATAGTTTATTTTTTGTGTATTCGATCCCATTGTGCAATATCCTTGCTATGACTATCTATGCAGTCACAGATTGTTCTGCCTGGTTCACTCAGGATCGATTTGTAGGTATTTGTGGCCAGAAACTGACAACTAAGTATTGCCGGCAGAAAACAGTGACTATTAATCTAGGAGCAGTGATTGTGCTGAGTTGCTTAAAGAATACTGTCTGATATTTCATTTTCACCAATCAATATTGACTTGATAATGCATCCTGGTTTTGTGAAGTAACAATGCACCCTGTGCAATCACAATTTTAAGTAATTATTAAGTTTCTGCACCACAGCCTCACCACCTTTGCACCCTTTATTTTGGTTATGTCACTGCATGTTTAACCGTCAAACATATTGTTACGGCCAGCAAAACTTGCAGGAGACTTAGAAGTCAAAGAAATAGAGAAAGTCCCAAGGTCCCACAGATGGAGAACAGAAGAAAATCCAAGTCTTTACTCTTTGTATTCTCGGGATATTTAATACTATTATGATCCATGTTTATGCTGTATTCTATATGAGTTCGCATGTGTAGATGGATTTTAGATCTGTATTTCTCCCGTTTGCTGCACAAAACATTGCATATACGCTGTAACACAGACAAAGTTGGGTAGCAACTGAAAAATGTGGTGACCAATCAATTTATGTTTATTGGAAAAGTCATTAAATTATGAAATATATTTAATCCTTTACAGTAATATTGTTTTTATTTTGCTGAACTATCCTTCCTGACAGATGTGATTGGCAAAGTTAGCATATACACACTCACTTCGGGAAAAAAAAAACAACTGCATATTGCACAAGACACATCAGGAGTCTCAAAATATGGAATCATCTCACCAGACTCAGAAACAATGGGAAGCTTTTGCCAGTATATTAGCGCACCAGGCAGTTTTTTACTCAATTATATAGTTAACTGCTGACAAACCACAAATTAATTGGCAAATATTTTAACTTGAAGACAGGGGCATTTGCATTGTTTGTCAACCTCAGCGTGGTTTCCTCATTTACTACCTGTCTAGAAATTGAGACTGTGAGTAACATTGAATACTCCCACGCTATTTGGTAATCCATGGAGAGATGAAGAGAAAGGCAATGACAAAAAAGCTCTGTCGATGGTAATGTTCCATAATAATATCCAGTGCAATAGAAAATGCGAATATGAACTGAGGATTTTTAATCAACTTAGTCTAGCTTCATTCTTTGAAAATGGTCACTGATAAATTCATTGTCAGTCAGAACTGAACTTATTAAAAAGAGGGTTATGTTATATGTAACCTTGAATACCCAGAGAGTTATTTTATGTCAGCAAGAGAAGCATTCTTCATTTGTTGATCTTCAACATAGCGCAGCATTTGAAGATTTCAAAGAAAGTCTTCTGGCAAATTGGATGCAGTGAAGTAGGTGCGGTATATTGAGCCAATACAGAAATAAAGGAAATCCTGATTCATTAATATTTTCCTCAAATGTATTTGTCACGTTTCTGAATCTAAATCCCTAACACATGCAAGTGAATCCCTTCCATTCCCTACTAATCTGTAAAGAAAGTCATAAGATGTCCAAAAGTACTGACCCGTTCAGTAACTGATGCACTCACAAGCTTCTATAAACAAAGTTGTAGTTATTATCAGATAAGAAATTTCCAATATCTGCAGGGCAAAAAGGGGAGTCCTTATGACTTAACAGGTCAACAAGGGTAAATGATTTTCTTCCTTTCAGAAAAATGCTTTTAAATAATTCACATCTACCTGTACAAGCTGGAGGTTTCCCTTTAATATCTCTTTATCAATGCAGAACAACTGACCTGAAGATTGACTAGGGCATTATCTTTACATTTTTGAAACATAAAGACTGCCGTAACATTCATTGCCAATCATTGTCTACTGAACTACTGGTATCTTCCATCGGATGTGTCATTGAATTCCGCAAAAACCGTTGTCCAGTTCCTAAATATGGTTCCACTTTCTTTGATTGAATCCTTCTAAATATACAGTTAATTAAGGATTAGGATCAGAATGTTAAAAAAAGGAACTTCTTTCCCCAAGCAAACTTCAATCTTTCACTACCTTTCGAAAAGTTGCTGGCAGGTACTGTTTTAATGACATTATTTTCAATATATGATCTTTCCAGGTCGCCATCAATCGCACGAGGACTTCACGGGTTTTACTGCTTGCTACATACAAGGGGGCCGTTCGCTTTTCCATGAAACCGGTGTTAAACTCCAGCATCTCAAAGTCGCACCTATCTAATTGAATTGGCTCCGAAGCATTGATGTAAAGACAATGGAGGGGGGACAAACGCACTCCGGAGAACTCAATGCAGAAGAATGATTTTAAATAGTTTACACATTGAAGGTGTTAATTAAATGATGGGAAGTGAAGTTATGATTACATTCAAAGAGGGAATTTTTGATAGGTTGGAATGTTGAAGGGGAGAAAACAAATGGAAAAAGAAGTCGGTTTCAGTTTTGAAACATCAAGAATAGACACACTACGACTAGACTGGGATAGAATCATAAGTTTTTTCACTAAAATGTTATGTGAAAAAGTAATAAACGTTGACTCATCACGGCATTTTGTAGACCGTGTTGCAGATAACAGATGACATAAACGAACGCCTGCACTTATTTGGGACTGGGTCGAGAATATGAAAGCCACAGCTCATTACTGATTTCAACAAAATGATATTTCCACGTAGAAGTTGCTACCTCACCGCCGATAAAGAGAGAACTGTCCAGCATAATTTCCTTGCAATTAAATAGATTTGGAAAAAACAATGAATGAGAAATGGCTAAAGGTCGAATCGGAAGTTGACTGAGTGTTGACTTTCCTCTCTGAGTGTCCAATGAGTCCGGGCTGTTGCATTAAATGGAGAAAATCCGTCACATTCTGTAAATCACAGAAGTATAACAAAATGAGGAGCATACTTATTCACATTGGAACACAACTAAGCCTTTCAGCTCAACTAGTTATTCCGCCATCTATTGCAATCATGACTTGGAACACGTCAAAGTAATTTCTCAACACATCTTCATTAACCTGTAGATCTTTAATACACGACATACCACAAATATATTTGTAACTAAAGTCAAATATAAAACTTCTGCATCTCTCTGTGATAAACAATGCCAAAGGTCTACAACCCTCTGGATAAAAGTCAGTTCTCCTCAGCTCTGACATAATTTGGATCTGTTTTTATATTATAACCCTAGTTCAAGTCATCTCAACTAGTGAAATGTCTCACCTAAACCTACTCTGCTTATTCATGTTTTCTGTTTAATGCATTTCATTGAGATTGTTCTCATCCCTCGAAACTTAACGGACTACCTGGTGCATACATGTGGCACTCCCTCCAACTCAATATTTGTCCTGCGATGAGAACACATCAGCAGTAGTCCAAATATGCTCCCAAGCAAGCAAACTAATATTGTTATACTCCTGTCTTCAAATCAACGTTAAATGCATTCTAGAATTGTGTTAGTCTAATTCATAGCCTTCCTGCAACTGCACATCAGCTGTAATTGATTTATTAGAAGTATACCTACGTATATTTGTATATCCACACATTCCAATCACTTAATGTTTAAGAAACACTCTGCATGCTTGTTCATTTAACAAAGTGGATGGCCCCGCAACTCTCCACATTGTATTCCAAGTGTCATCTACTAATTTATCCATGATGATCGTTCATGACGATCATGACACCTGGGCCACTTTCAACCATCGAGCAAATATTGGACATATCTCTCACCGGAAAATCGTTGATATGGAGTGAACAGTTCTTGCCCAAACACTGATCCTCACAGTACCGCAGAAGGCATACCACGTCAATGTGAAAGTCACTCATTTGTTCTTATTCCCTTTTTTTTGACTTCCAGCCAATCATTAATACATACAATTCGAATTTCATGTATTCAAACCTTTCTAACTTGCTTCATTTGTACCATTTTATAAAACGTCTCATGAAAATCTATGGATACAACATCCATCAGGTCTACTTAATTTAGTTTGCTGGTAATGCCGTCAAAATATATCCAGCAAAGTCTTCAAATAGTATTACCATTGAGATAATTATTATTCCACACCTATTTATCGCATTGTTTGTTAAAGATTCTAAATTTTGTCTCTCCTTTTGCAAGGCCAGAAGGTGAATTGTTCCATCATATCTCACCTGCTACCTTCCCAAATACTTTTGTGAAATTTGTCACCTTCTTGTATTTGAGGAATCATTCTCGAATCTATAGAATGTTGAGTGATAATGAGCAATGCATCAACTAACTTCATAGCAATTTCTTTCAACATTGAGATGTAGACTGTCAGGTTCCAATCGTTTTATCGTCTTTCCGTCCTTTTAAATTTACCAGCACAATGTTTTTACTGATATGATTTCCTTTGATCTCATCTTTATTCCCTGGAACCCTAGTTCTGCAACATGTATTGGTTGCATTATATTTTCCCCTCTGATTTAAAGCGAGCCAATTAAAGGTGGTGACCTTGAATAATGGCGTGTGCATTTTGGAAAGTATTGCCAGGCATTCTCCAGATTCAGTCAAGATCAAATTGTTACCAAAGCATTAAACACAAAACATTTTTAATAGAATACATCAGTGGAAAATAATGGTATCACAAAGGAAACTTCGCAGCAAGTGTGGAGAGAAAAAGAATTCCAAAACAGTTTGATTAAATTTGCCGAAATTGTGTTGCTCAAACGATAATATAGAGCACAGATGAACTCAAATGAGTGTATGTTTAGACAACATACATTTCAGAACACTGTTCCTGCAATCACCATGAAACCGAACCATTCATCCAGAATGTGATGGCTTGACTTGGATGCAATATTCGAGTTGGCATTATACCTATTTTAGATTTTTTTTCTATTATTTTCAATACTAGTCATATGTACAAGTGTTTTTAATTATCAGGATTCAGTAGGCTTCTCCTCCCTCTTTACCTCCTCCCTCTTTCAATTCCCCTTCCCTTTTATTGTTGTTGTTGCACTCACCGACGGGCAATCTTTGTCAATCATTATATGTTAAAGGAAGCAAAAAAAACACAAACATTCAAGAAGGCTAATATTGGCATACTCGATGAATAAACTTCCTGTCATTACGAGGCGTCCACTTGAGTTGTCATTTTCACTTTCGTATGACATTGCTCTGATGGTTTGCTCATGGGCAGAATTGAATTGACGGGATCCTTCCGTCGTATATCTGAAAGGTGATGTCGATGCATTTTGACGTAATTGCGCTCAGCAACCAGAGCGCATTTCACAAAAGATCCAGCAAAGATTTACTTCCATAACTGGAGAAAGAGAGCGCGAAACACGTTGCTGTGTCGATGTAGTCATGGCCTACATGGTTAAGGCGATGGGCTTGAAATCCATTGGGTTTACCCTGCGCAGATTCAAATCTTACTGACTACGCCTTGTGTTGCATTGCTTGGAGTGGTTCCTATCTAAATTGCTTGGGATGGATCATTCTTGAGTGGTTGTTTGCATGCAATACCATGCTTTGAACTTATGTTTCATTCATCTGAAGAAAATCTGTCTACAGATTCAATTGGCCTATTCTGTGTTGTATGATTCTGGCAGGAAAGCAATCACCCAATTTCAGCCGAGGATGTATGAGTAAACATCGTCCAAGGCAGACTCTGGGGCACGCAAATACAGTTTGATAAAACTTCACGAAATTGTGTTGCTGAAATGGCCGTTCACCATGTTTGGGACCCATGAACACAGCCTCAGACATGATCTTGACTTCATGTCACACTGCAGGTGAATCCACCACACTGTACACACACTCTTTCTCAAAACACAGTCGCACTCATCCTCTCTCATAGGGATATACTTTACTCACGCACACACAATCTCAAGCACACACACATACTGAAGAACACCCCCCACTATCTCCCTCTCTCTATGCCTCAAACTACTACGCATCCTCGCTCACACTCTTTCTCTCTCTCTCTTTCACACACAGACATATGCACGTGGTCACAAACGCTATGCTTCTTTATACAGTCAAAGATTGTTCCGTCTAGCTCACTGTTGTGTTTACCATGTATCGATTTGCAGCTATTTGTTGCCAGAAACTGACAACTAAGTATTTCTCGCAGAAACCACGGGCTATTAATCGAGGAGCAGTGATTGTGCTGAGTTGTTTAGAGAAAACTTTCTGGTATTTCGTATTACCAATCAATATTGGCTTGAAAATGCAAACTCTGCAATCACGGTTTTGGGGAGCAATTGAGTTTCTGCACTACATCCTCACCAGCTTTGTAATCTTTATTTTGAATGTTACTGAATGTTTTCACTGTCAAACACATTGTTCTGGCCAGCAAAGCTCGCAGGAGACTTAGAAGTCAAAGCAATAGAGACAGTGCCAAGGTCCCATAGATGGAAAACAGAAGAAAATTCATAACTTGATTCTTTGTAATCTCGGGAAATTTAATACTATTATGTTCGTTGTTCATGTTGTATTCTGCGTGGGGTCGCATGGGGAGATGGGTTATAGATGTGTATTTCTCCCGTTTGCTGCACAAACATTTGCATATATGCTGTAACTCAGACGACGTTTGAAGAGCAACTGAAAAATGTGGTGCCAAATCCATTTATGTTTGTTGGAAAAGTCATTACATTATGAAATATATTTCGTCCTATACAGGAGTATTGTTTTTATTTTGATTCAGTGTACTTCCTTCCAGATGTCACTGATAAATTTAGCACTTAGACAACCACTCTGGGAAAAAAAACCTGCATATTGTACAAGACACATCAAGAGTCTGAAAATATGAAATCATCCCACCAGACTCAGAAACAACAGGAAACTTTTACCAGAACATTAACACACCAGGCAGTTGTTTTTTTCACTCAATGATAGAGTTAACTGCTGATTAACCACAGTTTACATGGCAAGCATTTTAACTTGAAGACAGTGGAATTTGCTTTGTTTGTCAGCTGCAGCGTGGTTTCCTCATTTGTTATCTGTCGAGAAATTGAGACTGTGAGTAACATTGAATACTCCCACGTTATTTGACAATCCGTGGACAGATTGATAGAAAAGCAAAGAAAAAACAGCTCTGACGATAGTAACGTTTCATTATAAATTCAAGCACACTAGAAGTTGCGAATATGAACAAATGATTTTAATAAACTTACTCTAGATTCATTCTTTGGTCCTGATCATTGACAAATTCATTGTCAGTCAGAACTGAACATATTGAAAAGAGATTTTTATCATGTGTAACCTTGGATATCCAGACAGTGAGAGAAGCACACTTTATTTGTTGGTCTTCAACATATCACATTACCTCAATTTTAATATCTGGTGGCATCATATACTTAGGTCTCACTGATTTTGGATATCGCCTGTCGAAACCTTCCTTTAAATTGTGCTTTTATGCAGTAGCAAGACAGGTCGGATTGGAGACCGACATCACCATCCAAAGATATATCCTATCTCATCAGCACGTCAGACCAATTAAGGCTGAGGTATATTGGTTATTAAGGAAAGTCACCAGAAGTTTTAGTTTGTCCAATTTTAAATCTTGCAAAACCTCCAATACCTCTTTTTTTTTTAAAAAAGACAATCTTTTAAAGAACTTCACATTCATCATCTCCAATTTTGTATTTGCATCCTCATTCGCTCCAAAAGTAATCATTTATCTCTTTCACCAACGTTCTTTGGGCCCCCACACCGGTTGCAATGTTCATTTCAATAAGTCGTATTATTTCCCTGGACCTTGTCGTCCACTTGATATAGTTCTCCCAAATGCATCTCCACATACCTTGATACTGTGTTATCCTCCCTGTTCCAAGCATTCCACACGTATATTCAGGTCACCACCAACGCCCTCTGCCTCCTCCAAGACTTTGGTTTACCTAGCCCCTCGTGTCCAATCTTCACTGTGGATTTTCAGTTACGATACACTTCTTTCTGCCATAACAAATGCCTCCCAGCCCTCCATTTCTTCCTCTCATGGCTTCGCTACCAGTACCTCTCCTCTAATACTCTAATTCATTTGGATGAACTGGCCCTCACCCTCAATACTTCCTCCACTGAATCCTCTCCCTTCCTCCAGATGATAGGCAGAGACATGGGCACCCACCTGGGCCACAGCCATGTCTGTCTCTTTCTCAGTAACGTCGAGCAGTCCATGTTCCACAGCTACACCGGCACCATTCCCGATCTTTTCCTCTGCTACATTAATGACGGTACTGGCGCCGCCTCATGTTCATACCAGGAAGTTGAACAGTTCATCAACTTCACCAACCCATTCCACCCCGATCTTGAGTTCACCAAGAGCATCCCAGTCACCTCCCTCCCCTTTCTGGACTGCTGCATCACCATCAATGGTGATCGACTCAATACGGACATCTTTGACAAACACACTGATTCCCACAGCTACCTGGATTGCACCTCCTCCCACCCTGCCTCCTGTAAAAATTCGATCCTTAATCAAAATACATCCACCTCAGCCGCATCTGCTCCAGGAGGACCAGTTCCCCCACAGAACACACCAGATGGCCAATTCTTCAAAGGCCAAAATTCCCCCTTCCACGTGGTCAATAAAGCGCATCTCATCCAATTCCACCACAACCATCCTCGAACCTCACCCCTCCAACCACAACAAGGAGTGAACCCACCAGCCTCCATATACTTCACACCATCCTCCATCATTTCCAAAACCGAAAAAACGGAACCCACCACCAGATATATATTTACCTCCCCACCTCTATCCATTTTCTGTAAGGACCATTCTCTCTGCGGCTCTCTTGTCAGGTCCACGCCCCCGCTCCTGGCTCTTTTCCCTGCCACTGCAGGAATCACAAATCCTGCTCCCACACCACCGCACTCAAATCGGTCCAAGGCCCGAAAGGTGAGTTCTGCATCCATCAGAGTTTTACCTGCACTTCAACACATCTCATTTCCATTATCCACTGCTCCCAATACGGTCTCCTCCACATTGGGGAGACAGGACGCCTACTTGCAGAGTGCTTCAGAAAACATCTCTGGAACACCAGCAACAACCAACCCCACCTACCCGTGGGCGAATACAGCAACTTGCCCAACCACTCTGCCAAGGACAGACAGGTCCTGGGTCTCCTCCATCACCATACCCTAAAGAAATAACGCCTGGACGAACAATGCCTCATTTTCCGCGTTGGGACCCTCCAGCCAAACAGCATCAATGTGGACTTCACAGGTTCCCTCATTTCGCCGCCCCTCACCTAAACCCAGTTCCAAACTTTCAACACGTCACTGCACTCATTACCTGTCCTACCTGTCCATCTTCTTTCCTACCTGCCCACTCCACCCTCCTCTCCCCATCCCCATCTACCTATCGCACTCTCAGCTACCCTCCTCCTAGCCCCACCCCTCTTTTTTATCTCTACACCTCCTCGGATCGCAAGCCCCGTTCTTGATAAAGGGCTCCTGCCAAAAACTTAGATTCACCTGTTTCTTGGATGCTGCCTGATCTGCTGTGCTTTTCCAGCACCACACTCTGAACTCTGATGTCGAGCATCGCAGTCCTCACTTTCTCATAATTCGCCTTACCCTGACAGCCAATATTTTATCATGGCCTATCCGAGCTCACCAAATTGTTGGCTCGTGCTCCCGCACATTTCCTATTTTCTTGTCGGTCTTCCATTGGTTTGCTTCCATCGAACCTATTGTACACCTCTCCTTTCCTTCTTTTTAAATGAATCACGATTATTCCACGGATATCTGGGCTTGCTGCTCCTGTATTTCATCTAAAGGGAACAAATATGAACCTTTATTCTACTAGTTCAATTTGAACGCCTCTCATTAGTACGATATACTTTTCAGTACCTGCACATTTTCACCAAATCTACTATATTTTAAGAAAATCTGCTTGTCCCAATGTAAAAACTCTTTTTGCTGATCATTTTATCTCTTTTGCCATGTCAAATTTAAACCATGCAGTGGTAACTGTCATTTAAATGATGCTCCATTTTCACCTCAAACATATGTCGATTTTCTTTTCCCAAAATTCGACCCAGAATGGCACAAGCCTTGTTGGACGACTTATGTCATCATGAAAAAATATCCTGTATACATTACAAAGAGGTCAGGGAAATTATGATGCGGTGAGGCATGACTTAGGATGTGTGGCTTGGAAAAGTAGACACCAAGGCAAGAGTGTAAATGATATGTGGAGCTTGTTCAAGGAGCAACTATTGAGTGTCCTTGATAATTATGTACCTGTCAGGCAGGGAGGAAAGGGTCATGCGAGGGAGCCGTGGTTAAGGAATTGGAATCCCTTGTTAAATGGAAGAGGGCGGCCTATCTCAAGATGAGACGTGAAGGTTCAATTGGGGCGATTGAGAGTTATAGGGTAGCCAGGAAGGACCTGAAGAGAGAGCTAAGAGCAGCAAGGAGGGGACATGAAAGGTCCTTAGTCGGTAGGATTAGGGAAAACCCTAAGGCTTTCTATAGGTATGTTAGGAATAAAAGAATGACTAGGGTAGGAATAGGTCCAGTCAAGGATAGTAGTGGGAAGTTGCGGGTGGAGGCGGAAGAGATTGGGGAGACACTGAATGAATACTTTTCTTCAGTATTTACTCAGGAACAGGGCATTGTCGTCGATTTGAATACTGAGTCACAAATATGTAGAATGGATGGCTTTGAGGTATGTAGAGAAGAGGTGTTGGAAATCCTGGGAAAGGTGAAAATAGATAAGTCCCCTGGGCCTGATGGCATTTATCCAAGGATTCTCTGGGAAGCAAGGGAGGAGATTGCAGAGCCATTGGCCTTGATTTTTATGTCCTCTTTGTCTACAGGAGTAGTGCCATAAGACTAGAGAATAGCAAATGTGGTTCCCTTGTTCAAAAAGGGGAGTAGGGATAACCCTAGTAACTATAGGCCGGTGAGTCTCACTTCTGTTGTGGGCAAAGTCTTAGAGAGAATTGTAAGGGATAGGATTTATGCACATCTGGATAGGATTAATGTGATCAATGATAGTCAGCATGGTTTTGTGAAGGGCAGGTCTTGCCTCACAAACCTTATTGAATTCTTTGAAAAGGTGATGAAGGAGGTTGATGAGGGGAAAGCAGTAGATGTGGTATATATGGATTTTAGTAAGGCGTTTGATAAGGTTCCCCATGGTAGGCTACTGCAGAAAATACGGAGATATGGCATTGAGGGTGAGTTGGTGGTTTGGATTAGGAATTGGCTGGATGGAAGAAGACAGAGGGTAGTAGTTGATGGCAAAGTTTCTTCATGGAGTGCCGTCACTAGCGGTGTTCCGCAAGGATCTGTTTTGGGACCATTTCTGTTTGTAATTTTTATAAATGACCTGGAAGAGGGATTAGAAGGTTGGGTGAGCAAGTTTGCGGATGATACGAAAGTCGGAGGAGTTGTTGACAGTGAGGAAGGATGTGGCAGGTTACAGCAGGATATAGAGAAGCTGCAGAGCTGGGCAGAAAGGTGGCAAGTGGAATTCAATGTAGCTAAGTGTGAGGTGATTCACTTTGGGAAGAATAACAAAAAGATGGGGTACTGGGCTAATGGTCGCATACTTGGTAGTGTGGATGAGCAGAGGGATCTTGGTGTCCATGTACACAGATCTCTGAAAGTTGCCACCCAGGTAAATAGTGCGGTGAGGAAGGCATATGGCGTACTGGCTTTTATTGGTAGAGGAATTGAGTTCCGGAGTCCTGAGGTCATGATGCAGTTGTATAAGACTCTGGTGCGGCCGCATCTGGAATATTGTGTGCAGTTTTGGTCGCCATACTATAGGAAGGATGAGGAGGCACTGGAACGGGTGCAGAGGAGGTTTACCAGGATGTTGCCTGGTATGGAAGGAAGATTGTATGAGGAAAGACTGAGACACTTGGGGCTGTTTTCATTAGAGAAAAGAAGGTTTAGGGGTGACTTGATTGAGGTGTACAAGATGATTAGGGGTTTAGATAGGGTTGACAGTGTGAACCTTTTCCCGCGTATGGAGTCGGGTATTACAAGGGGGCATAGCTTTAAATTAAGGGGGGGTAGATATAGGACTAAAGTTAGGGGTAGGTTCTTCACTCAGCGAGTCGTAAGTTCATGGAATGCCCTGCCAGTAGCAGTGGTGGACTCTCCCTCTTTATGGGCATTTAAGCGGGCATTGGGTAGGTATATGGAGGATAGTGGGTTAGTATAGGTTAGGTGGGCTTGGATCGGCGCAACATCGAGGGCCAAAGGGCCTGTACTGCGCTGTATTCTTCTATGTTCTATGTTCTATAAAGATTATTATTATTTATGCTTATCCCAACCAAATACTGATATAATTAATTCATTAATATTTCTTTACACGAGTTAGTGAATTGATTGCATATCTGCCCTACAATTGCTCACTGGCTAGGGGCTCCTAACTGAATGACTGATGCCCTTTTATTGTTGTGATCTACCCGCAAACCATCCATCGGCTTGAACAACATCCGAAGACTTTCACTGAAATTGGGAGATCTGTCTCACAGTCTAGTAAAATAACAGTCTAATGTTATCCCACTGAATAATAATGGTGAACAACATTCAGGGAAGTTCTAAATGTGTCAAGGGCAGGGAATCTACTCAGAGTAGGGCAGTTCGATGTTCACCAATAATTATGGCCCAACAAAAGTTACAATCAAGCTGCTCAGTCCAAAATCACATACTTGCTGAAGTAATACTGTGGAATGTGATGAGAGAACCAAAAATAGGAAAAATAAAGCATGCTTGACCTGAACCTCATAAATCTGCCTGCTACAGATATATTTGTGCATGAGATGATTGGCAAAAGTGACCACCACACAATCACTGTGGAGACAATGTGTTTTCTTTCCATTTAGAACACGATCCATCATGTTGCGTAGCACTATTACAATGCTAAATAAGACAGGTTTTGAACACATCTTGCAACTGAAGACTGGGTATCCTTGCTTTTCTATGACAATCATAATGACTGGAATCATACTCAAGCACACGCATGGACCGACATATCATCCACTTAACCATTACTACCAAGTCAGTAAATCAAAGGTGGTTCACTGGATAATGGAGGAAGGAACGCCAGCATCAGTAGCATGCATTTTTAAACATGAGGTGTCACCGTGGTGAAGCTACGGAACAATATAAAAACAAGTGATAGACAGCGATACCACAGACTACAGATCAGATGTAAGTTCTGCACTTTGCCACATCCAGTCGTTGCGGAATAAAAAAATCACTGGAGGAGGATGTTTTACAAACACCCCAATCTTCAATGATAGAAGAGCTCAGGACATCTTTCCAAAATATAATTCTAAAGCATTGACAATAATCTACAGCCAGAAGTGTCAAGTAGCTGATACAACTCGCCCTGCATCAAATGCCAGCCTTGAAGCAATTCGATTAATTCCAACATTTGGATCCTATGCTTGGCTGCAAGTGGACATGCGATTATTGTTGTGAAATTTGATGATATCTTCGGCGTCTACCACACTGAAAGGCGAGGAGTTCCAAATTCCCATTACTCTCTGAGGGAAAATTATGTTCCTTGCAGTTCCTTTTAACTTCTGTCCGGGATTTTCAGTCTGTGCTCCTTGAGCCTTGAGCCCTCCATACAGGTGAAATGTCTCTTTTGTCTGCCCTAACACCTTACTATTTTATGCATCTTAAGCATGTCCCGTTTCAATTTCTTCTGCTTTACAGAAGGTAACTCTCGTTTATCCAATCTCTCTTTATCACTGAAACTCTCTAGCCCAGTCCATGACCTGATCAATCACCCCGGTAATATTTCAATTTCTATCATATCCCTCAAGCAATGTGTATTCCAGATCTGAACGCAATATTCTAGCTTCGTCTTCAACAATGTTTCATACAGATCCAGCATAGCTTCCTGCTCGTAAACTCTGTGCCTCGAAGTTTACTCCTGACTCAACCAACTCCTTCCAACTTTCTTATTTAACTCTCCTCCATCCGACACGACCTTGAATGTACCAGTACAAATTCTGTCTCAGTTCTTCTCAATCTATCTTTAATCTTTCCGGTTCTAACTCTTTCATCAATTGTCCAAAGTAACTCTCAAGTGAGCAGACTAATCCCATTGCATTCATTTGTTCCCCACCTCCGCCAGCTACTTCCCAACGTTTTGCAAATTGTCCTTCCGGCAAGTGTTACGTGGCCAGCTGATGTTCCATGCCTGGTAATGGCAAAATTAATCAATCACATGTTGTCTTTCACTGTCAATTTTGAACGCAACTTAACTCATTAATGTTTGTTTTTCGAAAATGTCAGCAGCCCTTCAGACGAAGTAATTAATAATCACAATTCTTGAACAACAATAAAGCACAATGAATTGCTGAAGCAGTAAAGTTCTCGGGGATCTTACTTTGAGTCAATCAGTTTTCCGTTCCTCCTAACTGCCATCTCGAATTCTTATCTAAGCAGGGATCCTTGGAAGAGTCGATGCCCTGTTCCCTTTCTGACTTTTCTGGGATTATCTCTTTTTTTGGACTCTCATTAGGGCATCTGGAGTTTCAGGTTTACTTCTCCCACAGATAGGACATTTTGCGACCTATCAGCCTTATTGCACACACGAAAGTACCTGCTGCTAAGGTGAATGTAGACCATCCTTTCTAATTTGTCCCTGGCCCTGTCCATTTGTTTTAACTCTTTCCTTCATTCGCCGTCTCAATTTTTATTCTTATTCCATGAAAATATTGCATGAAAAAATCAATCAAAAAGCAGAACATTTTGTGTTTTGACTTGTTTTGTACTATATTATTTACGAACATTTCTGTCGTTAGCTCCTTAGTATAGTGGTTGATATCCATAAGATCATTAGACATAGGAGCGGAAGTAAGGCCATTAGGCCCATCGAGTCCACTCCGCCATTCAATTATGGCTGATGGGGATTTCAACTCCACTTACCCGCATTCTCCCCGTAGCCCTTAATTCGTTGTGACATCAAGAATTTATCAATTTCTGCCTGAAGACATTTAGAGTCCCAGCCTCCACTGCAATGCATTCCACAGGCCCACCACTCTCTGGCTGAAGAAATGTCTCCGCATTTCTGTTCTGAATTTACCCTCTCTAATTCTAAGGCTGTGTCCACGGGTCCTAGTCTCCTCGCCTAATGGGTAAGTTTCTATTAGATCTCCCCTTAATCTTCTAAACTCCAATGAATACAATCCCAGGATCCTCAGCCGTTCCTCATATGTTAGATCTACCATTCCAGGGATCATCCGTGTGAATCTCCGCTGGACATGCTCCATCGCCAGTATGTCCTTCCTGAGGTGTAGGGACCAAAACTGGACACAGTACTCCAAATGGGGCCTAACCAGAGCTTTATAAAGTGTCAGTAGCACAGCAGTGCTTTTATATTCCAACCCTCTTGAGATAATTGACAACATTGCATTCGCTTTCTTAATCACGGACTCAACCTGCATGTTGACCTTGAGAGAATCCACAACTCGCACTCCCAGATCCCTCTGTACTTTGGCTTTACGAATTTTCTCACCGTTTAGAAAGTAATCCATGCTTCTATTCTTTTTCCCAAAGTGCAAGACTTCGCATTTGCTCACATTGAATTCCATCAACCATGTCCTGGACCACTCCTCCAAACTGTCGAGATCCTTCTGCAGCCTCCCCACTTCCTCAGTACTACCTGCCTGTCCACCTAACTTTGTATCATCGGCAAACTTCGCTAGAATGCCCCCAGTCCCTTCATCTAGATCATTAATATATAATGAGAACATCTGCGGCCCCAACACTTCGCCTATTATGTGGGAAGCTGGGTTCAATTCCCCAGTTGCGGGTCTTTTACTCGGATTTACATTCTGATGCAGCTTTTTGTAAAATACGACATGAAGAAATTAGCATGATAAAAGTAAGTGCACCATCCAAGCTTTTCGGAGACATATCACGAACAGAGCGCAATTAAAATGCGCCTTAGTTATATCCGATCAAATAGTTGCTCAGTGGCGCCCTCAGGCCAGGAAAAATGTTGACGACGATTGTCTTTCATGCTAATCTCACTCTGTCCCGGTACGAAGCAGTCAGTCGGAAACCATCATGCTTTCACTTCCTTCATGTTTATCTCACACAGATTAATATCACCAGTTGTTCAGGTCTGTGACTATTAAAGTCTGCAATATACCATCGGAAAGCTTAGTCTTCCCTCACCTATGATCCGTGGCAAGGTTGCAAGCCAATTCATTCACCTCCAACTTCATTTTCATTCAATTCCCTCCCTCCTTTAGCTGTTGTTGTTGCACTCACCGATGGGCATTCTTTGTAAATCATTAAATGTTAAAGGAAGCAAAAAGCTACAAACATTCAAGAAATCAAAAAATTGGCACCTTGGATGAATGAATGTTCTCTCATTAGATAGCATCGACTTGAGCTGTATTCATTTTCACTTCCATGTGGTACCCCTCGGACGGTTTGCTCATGGGTGGAATCGAATTGACGTGATACTTCCATCTCATGTCTGGAAGGTGATGCCAATGCAGTTTGACGTATGTGTGTTCAGCAACAGGAGAGTATTTCACAATAGAACCAAAAGAGGTTTACGTGTATAACTTAGAGAAAGACACAGCTGAACACCCGCCGGCATCGATGTAGTCGTGGGTCGGTAGTTAAGGCGATGGGCTGTAAATCCATTGGGGTTTCTCTGCACAAGCTCGGGCTCTGCCGCCTACATTGTACAGCTGCTGATCCCGCCACGCTTTCTGTCTCAATTGTTCGGGATGCATCATGCCTGTATTGGCATTTTGCCTTACAGCATGCAATAACACGATTTGTGTTTCTCTGTCTTATTCATTTGAAGAAAAACTGCCTACAGATTCAATCGGCCTTTTCTCTGTTGTATGATTCTGGCAGGAAAGCAATCACCCAAATTCAGCCTCGGATCTACGAGTAAACATCGCCCAAGACAAACTACAGGACACACAACGAAAGGGTTGCCACGTTGAGGCCGTTCGCCATGTTCGGGACCCCATGAGTACGGCCTCAGCCGGAATATTGCCTTCATGTCACAATGCACGTGAACCCATTACACTATTCTCACTCGCATATACATGGGCTCACACATCTCACACAAGCACACACACTCACGCAGACCCTTTCTCAAACGCAAACGGTCGCACCCTGACTCTCTCACAGGAATATTCTGTACTAGTGCTCACACTATCTCAATCACAAACACACTGAAGAGCACACCCACCCACACTATCTCCCTTCCTCAAATAACCACGCATCCTCGCTCTCACACACACGCTTTTACTTTCTCTCTCCCTCACACACACATATACATGCACGCGCACACATACCATAAATGGGGTGAATTTGTGTTTGCAGACGCATTTTATTTTTTAAAAACGCACACGATTTGTGGACAGTCAAGGTGGCTTTTTAAAAAAATATCTACTTTGGAAATAAAACCATTCTGACTTCTGGTTCAGGTCCAAACTGTTTGCCGGAAATGCCGATTCTCCTTCTCCTCGGATGGTGCCTGACCTGCTGGGTTTTCCAGCACGACACGCCCGACTCGAAACTACAGCATCTGCAGTCCTTACTTCCGCCCAGACATGAAACGTGACGTCATACCTAAAATGCATTGTCTGCCTGAGTTGGTACCTTTAATTTGCGTGGAGTGATCTTGGGCTAGTGACTGAAAATACATTCTGGGATATAAGTATTAATTTACCAAAATCTGCACCTCCATTGTAAAGGATTACAGACTTAATAGTC
This sequence comes from Chiloscyllium plagiosum, assembly GCF_037043375.1. Classification (NCBI taxonomy): domain Eukaryota; kingdom Metazoa; phylum Chordata; class Chondrichthyes; order Orectolobiformes; family Hemiscylliidae; genus Chiloscyllium; species Chiloscyllium plagiosum. The sequence continues at coordinate 42,827,206 of NW_028270173.1, forward strand.
ACGTTGCTTTGATCGGTACATTCGCTTAAGTGGTATGACCCTTTTTTCATTTACATATAAATTCTGTGCTGGATGCATCCTCTGTCACTAACTACTTGCGGGGAGAACGGGAGCTCCGAAAGGTTTGCGGTTACAAATGGAATCAAAATGGCTTCTCCGAGCGCATGAAACAACAATGACTTCAATGTATACACCATCATTAATATAGACAGTGCAGCACATCGGAATTGGATTGCATCAAGTTCCAAAAGTATAAATATTTATTGTTAATATGTTTGTAAAGGATTGCGTTGTGAGTGAGTTCCTCTTAACACATGTGTGCATCTGTGTCGAGCATCAATCTTTAGTGATTGAAACGGTCGTCAAATATAAATAAGTAACAAAATCGTTTCGAATGAAATGCGATGCAGCCGATCCGAAAACAATTAGTGGAAATATATGCCAAAGAGTCCTATAACAGTCGAATTCATGAAATTAATTTGCAGCCATTTCACAAAAATAAATTATGCAGCAATATGCATGATGCATTTATCTCTAGGAATTAGTACTGTCTGAATTAACAGTGCTGCAGCGGGCGCACAGAGAGGGGAGCCCGAAGGTAAGCGGAGACCAGGTTAAATTAACGTTTTTCTTTTCGCAGTCTGTTTTTTTTTCAACTAGGAGCGGGAACCCGGAAGTCGTCAAGAAAGGCTTCTGGGGACGTAAGAAGTTTGAGTAGAAAAGGAATCCGAGACACTACACGTGTAGTGTCTCCGACCCTCCCTCCTCCTCTAACCTAAAAAAAAGGCTCAGTTGGCTGAACAGGTAAGCTACTTAGTGTTCTTGTTTTGGAGACTAAGTGTAGAGTTGTGGCAGCCCAGGGAGTGGAATGTTCCTCCTGAAGGATGTTTGAGGTAGGGGTGACCACCGAAGCTCCTGCAGACTTCACCTGCAGGAAGTGCAACCAGCTCCAGCTCCTCACAGACCACGTTAGGGAAATGGAGGTGGAGTTGGATGAACTGAGGATTATTCGAGAGGCTGAGAAGGCGATAGATAAAAGCGACAGGGACATAGTTATGCCAGAGAACAGAGGGAGCTGGGTAAAATTTAGAGGTGGGAAGGGGAGGAAGCAGACAGTGCAGGGATCCCCTGTGGTCGTTCCCCTCAACAATAAGTATACCGCTTTGGATACTGTTGGGGGAGACGGCCTAGCAGGGGTAAGCTGCTGTGACCGGGTCTCTGGCACGAGGTCCGGCTCTGAGGCACAGAAGGGAAAGGGGGAGAGGAGGAGAGCGCTAGTTATAGGAGACTCTATAGTTAGAGGGACAGACAGGCGGTTCTGTGGACATGGGCGAGACTCTCGGATGGTTTGTTGCCTCCCGGGTGCCAGGGTGTGAGACGTCTCGGACCGTGTCTTCAGAATCCTTAAGGGGGTGGGTGTGCAGCCAGATGTCGGGTGCATATTGGCACCAATGACATAGGTAGGAAGAGGGGTAGGGAAGTCATTGAGGAGCACAGGGAGTTAGGCTGGAAGCTAAAAGCTAGGACGGACAGAGTCGTCATCTCTGGGTTGTTGCCGGTGCCACGTGACAGTGAGGCAAGGAATAGGGAGAGAGTGTCGTTGAACACGTGGCTGCAAGGAAGGTGTAGGAGTGAGGGCTTCAGATATTTGGACAATTGGACTGCATTTGGGGTAGGTGAGACCTGTACAAGCAGGACGAGTTGCACCTGAACCAGAAGGGTACCAATATCCTGGGATGTCAGTTTGCTAGCACTCTTCGGTGGGGGTGGGGGTTAAACTAATTTGGCAGGGGGATGGGATCCAGACTTGTAGTCCAGCAAGTAGGTTAGCTGTTTTTCAGGATGTCCAAGAATGTAGGGAGGCTGTGGAGAAGGTAGCACTGACAGGGAATACTCGCGGACACAAATGGACTCAAGTGTGTATACTTCAACGCAAGGAGTATCAGAAATAAGGTGGGTGAACTTAAGGCGTAGATTAGTACTTGGGACTACGATGTTGTGGCCATCGCGGAAACGTGGATAGAAGATGGACAGGAATGTTTTTTGGAGGTTCCTGGTTGCAGATGTTTCAGTAAGGTTGGGGGGGTGGTAAAAAAGGAGGCGGCGGTGGCGTTGTTAATTAGAAATGGTATAACGGCTGCAAAAAGGCAGTTTGAGGGAGATCTACATTTGGAGGTAGTATGGGCTGAAGTAAGAAATAGGAAAGGAGCAGTCATCTTGTTGGGTGTTTACTATGGGCCCCCCAATAACAGCAGAGATGTGGAGAAACAGATTGGGAAACAGATTTTGGGAAGGTGCAGAAGCCACAGGGTAGTAGTCATGGGCGATTTCAACTTCCCAAATAGTGATTGGGAGCTCTTTAGATCAAGTAGATTGGACGGGGCGGTGTTTGTGCAGTGTGTCCAGGAAGCTTTTCTAACTCAGTATGCAGATTGTCCGACCAGAGGGGAGGCCATATTGGATTTGGTACTTGGTAGCGAACAGGGACAAGTGATAGGGTTGTTAGTGGGTGAGCATTTTGGTGGTGGTGACCGCAATTCTGTGACTTTCACCTTGGTTATGCAGAGAGATAGGTGCGTGCAACAGTGCAGGTTTTACAATGGGGAAGGGTAAATACGATGCTGCAAGACAGGATCTGAGGAGCATAACTTGGGAGCACAGGCTTTCAGGGAAGGATGTCGTTGAAATGTGGAACTTTTTCAAGGAACAGATACGACGTATCCTTGATATGTATGTACCAGTCAGGCCGGAAAGAGATGGGCGTGTGAGGGAACCTTGGTTGACGAGGGAGGTTGAATGTCTTGCAAGGAGGAAGAAGGAGGCTTACATAAGGTTGAGGAAACAAGGTTCAGACAGAGCGTTGGAGGGATACAGGATAGCCAGGAGGGAGCTGAAGAAAGGGATTAGGAGAGCTAAGAGAGGGCATGAAAAATCTTTGGCGGGTAGGATCAAGGATACCCCAAGGCCTTTTATGTGTATGTGAGAAACATGGGAATGACGAGAACGAGGGTAGGTCCGATCAAGGACAGTAGTGGGAGACTGTGTATTGAGTCGGAAGAGATAGGAGAGATCTTGAATGAGTACTTTTCTTCAGTATTTACAAATGAGAGGGACCGTATTGTTGAAGAGGAGAGTATGGAACGGACTCGTAAGCTAGAGGAGATTTTTGTTAGGAAGGAAGATGTGTTGGGCATTTTGAAAAACTTGAGGATAGACAAGTCCCCCGGGCCTGACGGGATATCTCCTAGGATTATGTGGGAAGCAAGAGAGGAGATTGCAGAACCGTTGGCAATGATCTTTTCGTCTTTACTGTCAACGGGGGTGGTGTCAGGGGACTGGAGAGTGGCGAATGGTGTGCCCCTGTTCAAAAAAGGGAATAGGGATAACCCCGAGAATTACAGGCCAGTTAGTCTTACTTCGGTGGTAGGCAAAGTAATGGAAAGTGTACTGAGGGACAGGATTTATGAGTATCTGGAAAGACACTGCTTGATTAGGGACAGCCAGCACGGATTTGTGAGCGATAGGTCTTGCCTTACAAGTCTTACTGAATTCTTTGAGGAGGTGACCAAGCATGTGGATGAGGGTAGAGCAGTGGATGTAGTGTACATGGATTTTAGTAAGGCATTTGATAAGGTTCCACATGGTAGGCTTATGCGGAAAGTCTGGAGGCAAGGAATTGTGGGAAGTTTGGCCAGTTGGATAGAGAACTGGCTAAAAGGTCGAAGTCAGAGTGGTGGTAGATGACAAATATTCAGCCTGGAGCCCAGTGACAAGTGGAGTTCCGCAGGGACCAGTTCTGGGTTCTCTGCTGTTTGTAATTTTATTAATGACTTGGAAGAGGGAGTCGAAGGGTGTGTCAGTAAATTTGCAGGCAATACGAAGATTGTTGAGTTGTGGATAGGGAGGAGGGCTGTTGTCGGCTGCAAAGGGACTTAGATATGATGCAGAGCAGGGCTGAGGAGTGGCAGATGGTGTTCAACCCTGTCAAGTGTGAGGTTGTCCATTTTGGAAGGACAAAGAAGAATGCGGAATACAGGGTTAACGGTAGGGTTCTTCGTAAGGTGGAGGAGCAGAAGGATCTTGGGGTCTATGTTCTTGATCTTTGCAAGTTGCCACTCAGGTGGATAGAGGTGGTAAGAAGGCCTTTGGTGTATTAGCGTTCATTAGCAGAGGGATTGAATTCAAGAGTCGTGAAGTGATGTTGCAGCTGTATAAGACCTTGGTAAGGCCACATTTGGAGTACTGTGTGCAGTTCTGGTCGCCTCATTTTAGGAAAGATGTGGAAGCTTTGGGGAGGGTGCAGAGGAGATTTTCCAGGATGTTGCCTAGAATAGAGAATAGGTCGTACGAGGATAGTTTGAGAGTGCAGGGCCTTTTCTCATTGGAACGGCGAAGGATGAGGGGTTACATGATATAGGTTTATAAGATGATCAAGGGAATAGATAGAGTAGACAGTCAGAGACTTTTCCCCCGGGTACAACAGTATTACAAGAGGACATAAATTTAAAGTGAAGGGTGGAAGGTATGGGGGGATGTCAGGGGTAGGTTCTTTACCCAGAGAGTGGTGGGGGCATGGAATGTGCTGCCTGTGGGAGTGGCAGAGTCAGAATCATTGTGACCTTTAAGCAGCAATTGGACAGTTACATGGATAGGTGCTTAAGCTAGGACAAATGTTGGGCACAACATCGTGGGTCAAAGCGCCTGTTCTGCGCTGTATTTTTCTATGTTTTAGCAACCCCTGATGGTCTACTGGTTAGGATGCAGCACATTCATCGTAGTGGCCTGGGTTCGATCTCCAGTCAGAGAATGGGGGTTTTGTTAAATTATGAGACATTTTGAGAAAGCACAAGTATCACAATTCGAAATCAACTTTTTCGCCGCTGCCTGATCATACAAAGCTATCCTTTCCATTACAGGTTTGGGCAAATGACATATGATAGGGTGTAAGAGGATGAATGCTCAATCATCTATTCACTTATTTCAATCAGGTCATCTTGTCCTACCTCGACTCCATCCTCTCCCCACAACTTCACGCACTTCCCACTGACATCCACGACACCAACCACGCCCTCCATACCTTCATCAACTTCCAATCTCCCAGTCCTCAACGCTTTCTCTTCATTATGGATGTGCAGTCTTTATGCACGTCCATACTCCACAACGATGGCCGACAGGCTATCTGCTTCTTCCTCTCCAATAGACCCATGCAGTCCCCCTTCACCAATACCCTCCTCCGCCTCACTAAACCAGTCATCACCCTTAATAATTTATTTTTCAACTATTCCCATTTCCTCCAAACTAAGAGGTAGACCATGTTTGCCCCGATGGGCACCATCTAAGCCTGTCTCGTTGACATATCAAAAGGTCCCTCTGCAGCACCTACACAGGAACTGACCCTCAACTCTTTTGCTGTTACATCAAGAACTGCATCCGTGCAGTGTCCTGCACCCACGCTGAATTGGAGCAGTCGATCAACTTCACAAATATCTTCCACCTGACCCTCAAATTCACTTGATCCACCTCGGACACTTCCTTCCCCTTTCTTGATCTCACCACTTCCATCTCCAGCAACAGCCTGCAGACGGACGTCTACTACAAACCTGCAGACTCCTATAACTACCTGTCCTGCACCTCCTCCCACCCAGCAAGCTGCAAAAATTGCATCCTATTTGACTAATTCCTCCACTTTTGCCGAATTTGCATGGACGAGGAGACATTCCATTCGCAGGCAGCCCAGATGTCCCCATATGTTGAGCAACTAAATTTCTTCCCTCCATCTGCCAGAAAGCACTCTGCCACACCACCTTCATTCCTAGTTCCACAACTCTCAATTCTGTTTTCCAATGCAATATGAAAAGAGGCCACTTTGTCCCCACCGGTCACCGCATCCAACGTATCATCCTCACTTCTGCTAACTCCAAACAGACCCACAACCAAAATCTACCTCTCCCCACTGATCTGTCTTCCACAAGGTCCGTTGACTTTGACAGTCCTTGGTACATGTCAACCCGCCACTGAACCCCCAAGTACATTGCCTGCAACCAGGCCCTCCACCTCCTCCAAGACATTCATTTCCCTGGTCCCCAAAGCCTCACTTTCACCATGGACATCCAATCACTATACTCTTCTAACTGCCATGACGAAGGCCCCCAAGCCCTCTGTTTCTTCCTCTTCTGATGGTCCCACCAATACTCCTTCTCTGATACACTCATTCGGTTGGCTGAACTGGTCCTCACCCTCAATTTCTCAGCATCGCACTTTCGACTCTGATCTCTACCATCTGTAGTCCACCTTTTCTCATAGTTCTCCCCATCCCTGTCAGCCAGCATTTTATCAGGGCCCCTCCGAGCTCACGTAATTGCTCTCTAGTACTACCCCACATTTCCTATATTATTGTCAGCCTTCCATTGTCTTGCTTCCATTGAACCTGTTATACACATTCCATTTCCTTTTTATATCAATCACGAATATTCCATGGGTGTATAAGATTGTTGTTCCTGAGTTTCACCTGAAGGGAACAAATTTGAGCCTTTATTCCAATTATTTATTTTTGAACGCCTCACATTATTCAGATGTACATTTCATTCGCTGTACATTTTCGCCAGATTTAAATGTTTTTAAGAAAATCTGTTTGGGCCAGTCTGATTATTTTTTCTTTTATGATAAACTTAAACCATATTGTGCCCGTTGTCATTAAAATGATCCTCCATTTTTTCTCAAACGTATGTGTAGTTTCCTTTTGCAAAATATAATCAAGAATCACACAATCCTTGTTCAACTACTTACATCGTCATTTCAAAAACCTCTCCTGTGTACTTTACAAGAAGTATTATTTATGATTATCCAAACCAACATTAGGATAGTGTAAGTCCCCTGAAATAATTACTGTTTATGTTTTATCGTGTTCATGAATTGATTCCATACCTGCCCCTCAATTGCCCACTCGCTTGAGGCTATATTACTGTCCTAACTATATGGCTGCCCCCCTTTTATTCCTACATTCTACGCACAAACCATTCTTCATCGTGAACAATATCTGAGAGCTTTTGCTGAAAGTGAGACAGTTGTCTCACAATCAGGTAAAATAACAACCTAATGTCGTTATGAACCTGTTTGACGTGATATGTCAATGGAATTATAACTGCACTGTCTATTGAATAACCTTGGTAACACCAAGAAAACTTGGGGGCCTGGAGGGGGCGGTGGAATCTCAGCATGGAAGACTATTTCCATGTGGAACATGATCCATCCTTTCCTGTAGCACTATCACAATGCTAAAGGAGACAGGTTTTGAACACCTCGAGCAACTGAAGTCTGGGTATTCTTGAGATGCTATGACAATCAGAATCTTTGGAATCATATTCCAGCACAATCATGGACCGACGTATTCTCCACTTCACCATTACTATCAAGTCAGAAAATCAAAGGTGGTTCACTGGAGAATGGAGGAAGCAACGCCAGCTGCAGTAACAGGCATTTCTAAAACTGAGGTGTCAACGTGGTGACGCTACGAAACAGCACATTAAACAGTAATAGACAGTGATAAGCGATGCCATAAACTACAGATGTAAATTCTGCATCCTGCCACATCCAGTTGTGATTGTTGGTAAACAATTCACTCGAGGAGGATGTTTCACAAGCACCTAATCTTCAATGATAGAGCTCAGGACATCTTTCCAAAATATAAGTCTAAAGCATTCACAAAAATCTTCAGCCAGAAGTGTCAAGTAGATGATCCAACTCGACCTGCTCCACATGCAAAGCTTGAAGCAATTCGATTCATTCCAGCATTTGGATCCTGTGCTTTTCTTTAAGTGGGCAAATGATGTTTTAATGAAATTTTATGAAAACTTCTGCCTCTAAAACCCTGACAGGCAAGGAGTTCCCATTTCCCATCACTCTCTGAGGGAAAATGATTTTCCTTGCATATCCTATTAACGTCTGCACCGGATTTTAAGTCTGTGCTCCTTCGGGATCGAGCCCTGCATGCAGGGCTGTCTGCCTAGCTAGTCCCTTACTATTTTATACATCTTAAGCATGTGCCATTTCAATTTCCTCTGCTCTACGGAAGACAACTCTAGTTTCTCCAATCTCTCTTTATAGTTTAAACTCTCTAGCCCAGTCAATGACCTGATCAATCACCCCGGCAATATTTCAATATCTATGATATCCCTCATGCAATGCGTATTCCAGAACAACTCGCAATAATCTCGCTTCGTCCTCAACAATGTTTCATACAAGTCCAGCATAACTTCCTGCTCGTAAACTCTGTGCCTCGAAGTTTACTCCTGACTCAACAACTTCGTTCCAATTTGCTTAGCTAATTCTCCTCCATCCAACTCGTTCTTTAATGCATCAATACAAATTATGTGCAAGTTGGCACAATCTTTTTTAATTTTACTGCTTCTAACTCTTTCGTTAATTGTCTGAAATAACTCTCGAGTGAATAGATGAGCTCCACTTGCCTTCATCCGTTCCCCACCTCCGCCTCACCTAACCACTCCCCAACCTTTGGCAAAATGTCCTTCCTGCAAGTATTACACGGACAGCTGATGTTCCATGTCTGGTAATGGCAAAACTAATCAATCACGTGTGATCTTTTGTCGTCAATTTTGAACTCAATTTAACTCATTAACGGTTGTTGTTTGATAGTGTCAGCAGAACTTCTGATGAAGTATATAATATTCACAATTCTTGACCAACAATGAGGGAGCATGCATTGCTGAAGCAGTAAAATTCTCGGCGATCTTACTTCGAGACAATCAGTTTTCCGTCCGTCCTAACTTACTTCTAGACTTTGTATCTCAGCTCAGATCCTTGGAACAGTCGGTGACCTTTTCCCCTTCTGACTTTCCTGTGATTATCTTTTCTTTGGACTCTCATTAAGGCATCTGAACCTTCAAGCTTTCTTCTCCGGCAAACAGGGCTTTTTGCGACGTCTCAGCCTCACACACGAGAGTACCTGCTGCTAAGATGAATGTAGACTACGTTCACCAATTTGTCCCTGACCCTGTCCATTTGATTTAACTTTATCTTTTAACCGCCGTCTAAATTATTATTCTGTTTCCTTGAAAATATTGCATGTAAAAATCAAACAGCATAACATTTTGTGTTTTGACTTGCTTTGTACTATATAAATGAAATGAGTATTTGGCGTTCCCTCATCAGTGTAGTGGTCAGTATCCCACGGGGTACCGGGGTTTAATTCCCTGACGAGGATGTTGCCACTTTGGTTTACCATTCCCGTAAACGTTTTATTTTTAAAATGTCACTAGAAGAAATTATAATGTTAAAAGTCAGTGCGCATTGAAGCTTGTCGGAGATATATCACGAACAGAGCGCAATTAAAATGCGCCTTGGTTATACCAGAACTCATGGCTGCTCACTGACGGCCTCAGACCAGGAAAAAAAAATGTTGTCAACGATGATCTTTCATACGAATTTCACCCTGTCTCAGTGCAAAGCAGTCAATCAGACAATCATCACGCTTTTGCTTCCCTCATGTTTATCGCACACAGATTAATGTCACCAGATTTTCAATCATGTAACCATTAAAGTTTTCAATTGACCATCAGAAAACTTAGTCTTCCCTCACCTCTGATCCGTGGCGAGGTTGAAAGCCAATTGCTTCACCTCCAACTTCATTTTCATTCAATCTCCTCCCTCTTTACCTCCTCCCCTTCTCTTGCTATTATTTCACTCAACGACGGGCATTCTTTGTAATTCATTAAATGTTAAATGATGCAAAAATTCAAGAAGACTGCTTGAAAGAAGACTAACATTGGCAACTTCGATAAATGAATGTTCTCTCATTCAATGGCGTCCACTTGAGATGTACCCATTTTCAATTTCGGGTGACTCCCCTCGGATGTCTTGCTCATGGGCGGAATCGAATTTACGGGATCCTTCCATCTGGAAGTTGATATCGATGCAGTTTGATATAATTCTTGCTCAGTGGCAGGAGAACACTTCACAAAAGAACCAAAAGAGATTTATGTGTATAACTAGAGAAAGACACGGCAGAGGGCCCTTGAGTTACATGTGGTCATGGCTGAGTGGTGAAGGCAACAGACCGAGAAATCCATCGGAGTTTCCCCGCTCCAGTTTGAATCCTGTCGATATTTTCAATCGAAGTGATTTGGGATATATCATGCCTGAGGTGCCATTTTGCTCAAACGAGAGTTGACTTTCTCTATTGCCTTCATCTGAAGAAAAATTTGTTGCATATTCAATAGGCCTTTTCTGTGTTGTATGATTCTGGCAGGAAAACAATCACCCAAATTTTCCCTCGGATCTATGAGTAAATCTCGTCCAAGGTAAACTTCGGGACACGCAACAACAGGTGACGCACAAAACTATTGACACGCACGCTCTCACACACGCAGACAGTCATACACATGGACACACACACGCAGAGACCCTTTCTCAAACGCACACACTCGTACACATACTCTCTCACGGGGTTATTCTGTAATCCCTCACACTCACGAACACACTATCTCAAGCACACACACACAGAAGAGCGTACACACCCATACTCTCTCTCTCTCTCTCTCTCTCCCAGAAACAACCACACAATCTCGCTCACACAAGCTCTCTCTCTCTCTCTCACGCACACACATACATGCGCACTCACGCACATAAATGTTTGGGGTGAATTTGTATTTGCAGACACATTTTATTTTGTTCAAGAAGCACACGATTTGTAGACAGTCAAGGTGGCCTTTAAAAAAATCTACTTTGGAAATAAAACCAGCCTGACTTCTGGTTCAGATACAAACAGACTTACCTGAAACGTCGATTCTCCAGCTCTTTTAATGCTGCCTGACCACCTGGGCTTTTCCAGCACCACACTCTCGATTCTAAACTACAGCATCTGCAGTCCTCAGTTTCGACCAGGCATGAAACGTGACATCATGCCTAAAATGCATTGTTTTGCTTGAGATATCACCTTTAATTTGGGTGGAGTGATCTTAGGGCAGTGACTTAAAATAAATTCTGAGCTTTACATATTAATTAACGGAAACCTGCACCTCCATTGTAAGGGATTACAGACTTAATAGCCACTTTGGTTTGATTGGTACATTCGCTTAAGTGGTATGGCACTTTTATCTTTTACTTTCAAAGTCTGTGCTGGATGCATCCTTTCTCACTAACTGCCTGCGGGGGGAACGGGGGCTCCGAAAGCTTGCGGTTTCGAATAAACCTATTGGAATCAAAATGGCATTGCTTCGTGCATCCAAAAACAATAACTTGAATTTATCATTAATATAGACAGTGCAGCACATCGGAATTGGATTGCATCAAGTTCCAAACGGATTGCGGTGTGAGTGAGTTCCTCTAGATACACGTGTGCATCTGAATTGAGTATCAATACCTTTAGTGATTGAAAGGATCGTAAAAAATAACTAAGTAACAAAATTGATTCGAATGAAATGTGATGCAGGAGTTCGGATTGGAAGAATGTGCAAAAGAGTCCTATCAGAGTGGAAGTCATGACATGACTTTGCAGGCATTCCACAGCAATAAATTATACTCAGAAATATGCATTATGCATTTATCTTTACCAATCGGTGGCACAGGCGCCAGCATTCCCTGGTGGTCTAGTGGTTAGGATTGGGTGCTTTTGCCGCTGCGGACCGGGTTCGATTCCCGCCAAGGTGACGGGCGCTTCGATTGTTATTGCGTAGGTATTATTGTATCAAAATATCAAGAGAAAGCAAACATTTGGCAATTTAAAATCAACGTTTTCACAGCTTACTGACCATATAAACCCACCCTTTTCATTGCAGGTGTGAGCAATGACATATTTGCTCAAACATGGTGTAAGAGGATGAATGCTCGATCATCTATTCACTTACTTAGATTGACATTTCACAGATCCATAATCGAAAGCAAAACAAGAGGAAAAAGGAAATGTAAAGAAAAGACACGGAAAGGTAAAAAAAAGAAACAGAAAGGCAAAGTAAAAATGCATCCAGGAACGTTCAGAATTCATTCCATGAATCTTCAGGAGCATTTAGCTCGATGTAAACTCAGGGACTGATTTTCCAGTTCATGAATGGCATGCAGGGACGAGCACAGTGTACAGGGTTTTATCGGGTGGAACACATTGAACATTGACACAGAGGGAACAGAAAAGCTGGAGAGGGATAATCAGAGACGAACACACATGACACATATGAGTCGATAAAATATGGTGCTGGAGTAAGTACAGCAGGTCAGGCAGCAGCCTGCTGTATATTTTCCAGAGGCGTACTTTATCGACTCTTGACTCTGCAGCATCTGATGTCCTCACTCTCTTCACGAACACAGCTCAATAAGGCGAAATAGCAATCCTCCGAACGTGCAGCACTCCACTCGCTCCTGGTTCACCATCAAACCAGCTGACTCGTGGTAGTCTGAAGCGTGGAACTTCCGATCGTAGAGGCCAAATGCCAACTCTCCAACACCATATCCTACCTCCCCCTTCCCCATGAACCACCGCAACCCATTATGGCTATATCGAGGATACCGTCCGTGACATCACTGCCTCTGAAAATCTCCCGTGTACTGCCTGCAAACTAATTCCCCCACCCGTCCGCACCAGTCACTCCCTGGCATTTCAACTGCTCCCTAAGATCCACAAGCCCAACTAAACTGGCCGACCTGTTATCTCGCATGTTGCTGCTCCAACGAACTCATCTTGCCCGACCGTGACTCCATCCTCTCCCCCCAAGTTCAGGCACTTCCCACTGACATCCGTGACACCATCCACCCCTTCCATATCTACAACAACTTCCAGTTTCCCGGTCCACAGCGCTTTCTCTTTGTAATGCATGTGCAGTTATTATACACGTCCATACTCCACAAGAATGGCCACCATGCCCTCTGCTTCTTCCTCTCCAGTAGACTCATCCAGTCCCCCTCCACCAATACCCTCCTCCGCATCACTAAACTGGTCCTCACCCTTAATACTATTTCCATCAACTGCTCTCATTTCCTACATATCAAGGATGTGTCCATGGGTACCCAGATGAGTACCAGCTATAACTGCATCTTTGTTGGCCATATTTAACAGTCCCTCAACTCTTTCACCATTTCATCATGCATTGCACCAGGGCAGTGTCCTACCCCAGGCTGAACTGGAGCAGATTATTGACCTCACCCACAACTCCACCACACTCTCAAATTCAGTTGGCCCACTTCAGATGCCTCCCTCCCCTTCCTTTACCTCAATATTACCATCTCTGGCAACAGCCTGCAGATGGCCATCTACTTCAAACCTATAGACTCCCATAACTATCCGCACTGCAGCTCCTCCCACCCAGCAACCTGCAAAAACTCCATTTGCCCAATTACCCTGCCTCCGCCACATCTGCTTGATTGAGTAGACATTCCACTCGCATGCATCCCAAATGAGCAGATATTTTGAGCAATTGCTTTTCCTCCCTCCAACTTCCAGACAACCCTCTGACACACCACATCCATTCCCTGTTCCACCTCTCTAAAATCTGCCTCACAGCACAGTAAGGACAGATTTCCCCTTGTCTCCACCTACTACCTCACCAGAGTCTGCATCCAACACATCATCCTCAAACACTTCCAAAAACTCTAAGACCCCACCACCAAGAACATATTTCCCTCCCCATCACACTCTGACTTCCACAACGAATGTTCCCTTTTACAGTTCTTGGTTCATGCCACCCCCGTCACTGAACCCAAAGGACATTGACTTTCACGCAGAAAAAAATGCAAGAACTACGAGCACACCACCCACCTCACCACCTAGGGCGCCAAACCACCCTTTCAGGTGAAACAGAGGTTCACCAGCCTCTCTTCTAACCTAGCTTATTGCATCAGGTACTCACAATGTGGTCTTCTCTAATTCAGGGAAGCCGAATATAAACGTTGGCAGTGACTCGCCGAGTATCATAGCCAGGTCCTCAGGGGCCAGCCGGATATACCAGTCACCACCCAATTCTATTCCCCCAACCACTCCCTTTCCAACATGACTATCCTTGGCCTCCTTCATTGCCGAAACAAACCACAGCACCTTTTGGAGGAACAAAACTTATCTTCCACCTGGGCACAATACAGCCCTGAAGACTCAACATTGCATTCTCCAATTTCAAATAACCTCCCTCCCCCTTCCCCAACTCCCTTCTCAGGCGCTGCGCTTCACTGTCACTGTTCCCTGCCACCAACTGGATCCAATCCTCCCATTGACCAACCAGGTCATACACTTCATCTATCTTCACTTATCCCCACTTCCCTGCATCCCCCTTTATCTACAACACCCCCCCCCCCCCCCCCCCGCCCACACACACACACACCCAACACATTAGCTCTCTAAGTATATTGTCAACTGCACAGCATTTTCTTGATTTTAGTGGAGATCACCACTGGTATCCAAGGGCGGCCTGGGGCTGTCTGAGGCCAACAGAAAGACCTTGAAAGTGGCTACTCCAAAGAATCCAGGAGACGCTCATGGTGACTCCGCAGACCAAAATTCCCTGTTTTGTTTTCAATTAACACTTGGTCTACATTGCAGAACAGGAGGTGCTGGAAGTCATAAAATGCATCAAGGCGGATAAATTCTTGAACATCATTGCGTGTACCTCAGGACAATCTGGAAAACTAACGAAGAAATTACTGGGCCCCTGCCAGAGACAGGTGATGTGCTAGAAGAACGCAGGGTGGTTAATGTTGTACCTTTTTTTAAGAAAGTGAGTAAGGAAAAACCATGGCACGACAGACTTGTGAACATAATGTTCGTGGTTGTATGTTGTTAGAGGGGATTCTTAGAGATGGCATTGACAAGCATTTCGAAAGGCAAGGACTAATTAGGAATAGTCACCATAGCTTTGTATGTCGGAAATCATTTCTCAAACATTTGACTGATTTTTTGAAGAGGTTGACAAAATATCTAGATGAAGGCAAAACGACAGACTTTGTCGACATGGACTTTACTGACGTCTTTGACAAGATTCCATAGGATCACACAGGATCCAGGGAGAGATTGCCAGTTGCATACAAACTTGATTTGATGGTAGGAGACTGGGTGAAGATTGTTGTTTAGACTTGAGGCCTGTAACCAGCAGGATGCGACAAGGATCACTTTCTGGGTTTGTTGTTGTTCATCAATTATACCAGCGATTTTGACAGGAATGTAGGAGACAAGACTAGTAAATTAGTGGATGACACCATAATTGGCAGTATAGTGGACAATGAAGAAGATCATCTCAGAGTATTACAGAATCTTGGTTAACTAGAGCAGTGGACAGAGGAATACCAGATGAAGTTCAATGCATATAAATTTCTGACATTGCATTTTGTGAAGACACACCAGAACAGGACTTGCAGTTAATGGTAGGGCCCTGAGGAGTGTTGTCAAATCAGTCTTAGGGGTGATTGGACGTACTTTCGTTTAAGTGGTGATACAAGCAGAAAGACTAGTGAAGATGGCACTTGGCACCCATGCCTTTATCAGTCAAAGTTTTCTGTCCAGGGGTTGAGATGTCATATTACAGCTGTAAATTACATTGGTGAGGCAACATTTGGAGGACAGCAGGAAGAATGTTATTAAATTGGACAGTGTGCAAAAAAAGTGATTTACAAGGATTTTACTGAGACTGGAAGTCTTGAATTACAAATAGAGGCTGAATAGGCTGGGACGTTTTTCAGAAGAGCGTAGGAGGCCTACAGGTGATCGTATAGAGTTATATAAAATTGAGGAGCATAGCTAAGGTGGATAGACAAGGTATTTTCAACACAAGGTATTTCCAAACCTACAGGGCACAGGTTTAATGCAAGTGGAAAGATTGAAAAGCGACCTAAGGGACCAATGTTAACGCAGATGGTGGTGTGTGGAAGGATCAAGGTGCCAGTGGAAGTGGTGGAGGCGGTTCCAGTTACAAAACTTAAAATACATTTCAACAGCTACACGGATAGGAATGTTTTAGAGGGATGTCGGCCAAATACAATCAAATGGGGCTAGCTCAGTTTTGGAAACCTGGTCAGTTCAGACAACTTCGGCAGAAATACGTGTTTCCTTGCTGCATGACGTCATCTGCTGTAATCTCCTTCAACTGATGTTTTCCATTATACACTCCATAAACCAAAGGTCATAATGACTTCACAAAATTGCCGTACTAAAAAGAGGGAAAATTCTGTTCCATAGGGAATATTGGCATTGCAACTGAATTCTCTTATCAAGTGAACAGCAATTATGTACTATGATTAAATGGAATCTTGAGCCAGAGAGCCAATGTATAAAATTCAGTATGAATGCAAGACCTTGTGCACAGCTCATTATCATAGTAGCGTCATGGATGTGTTTAATCAAAGTACTATCAGCAGAATCAGCCCCGATTGTCAAATGGCACTCCATTGTGTTAATAGCTGGGCTGAATGGGGAAATCATTTGCCATATACAAAATATTTAGACAATATTCCACCAATTTAAAAAAAAATCTTGATTAAGGATCAAACATTTTCATTTGTTAAAGCTGGAGTTTTAATTCTCCGAAAACTGAATAATGTTTGCACACTTAAGGTATCTTCACAGATCTGTGGGCAACTCATACACGGAAAAGCTTTGCATACAATTGCTATTTTCCAACATTATGTCAACATTTTGAAGGTTAGAAAACTGAAGACAGTCACTTATTTGTTCTGCTAAAATATATAAACTCAGGAAGTACTCCATTACTGTATTTAACAAACAGATTGAGGGCCTTGAGAGAAGATGATGAAAAGTACTTTGCTTTTGTGGGAGAGATTACCATGCAATTCAAACACAAGAGGTGTCACATTTCAAATAGAGATGTAGAGAATTATTTTTCTTCAAGAGTTCATAATCTTTGAAAATTTCTCCACAAACGGGTAATGGAGGTCCCAGAAAAGAGAACATTTCCTTACTTCAGTCCACGATTACCAGCAGGAATTTGGAGTTTGAGTCGCAATCAGATCAGCTAGGATCTCAACAAAAGGTTGCACAATTTCAAGGGGACAAATGTCCTAAAACATATTTGTGCACTGACATGTCGTTAAAACAAGTGAATTATTCTATGCAAATGAGATCAGTCTCTTCACTAATATCAAAAAAAACTTCCATTTTACTTTAATTTTTAAATTATAAAATTTAATTTATGATTCAAAAGTCGAAATCCTTTATATAAGCAGTGAGTAACAACATTCCTCGGGTCAAACAATATGGAACAGAGCTTCCCATCTTCATGAATATTCTGGTGTACAGAGAGCTTCCTGTCAATTAAACCTAGTATTTGACTCCACATGCTCTGACTTTGTCATGAATGGACTATATTCTAACTGACTGAAGGCCTTTTAAAAACAAAAAAGTTACATCTACTGCGTCATCTTTATCGACTTTGCCTGTTACTCTTCAAAGTATTAAGATCGAGCACTTTCCATTTTGAAAATAGTTCTGACGGTTTTATTTTAAGTACTATTCTCTGTTTCTTGAAGTCAATTCTCTTTTTGAATATAGGTTTCACACCACTATTATGTGGTTCCTTATACGTAATTTATTGTTCCCTTTTAATTAACAAAAATGCATTTATAAATCGCCTTGCTTCTCTGTTGAACAGTGCTTCCGAAAAGGATATTGAAGTTCTGAGAATGAAAGCAACCAATGATCCATTATTCCAAACAAAGGTCCCAGTATTAACAGAATCCAAAACAAGTACTGATTAAATTCACCTGATTCAGTCTTGTGCATAATTAACACGAGCAATATTAGAGGATTCAAATCCCTTCTAACTCATGTGAACTTGCTGGTGTCTCTGTAAACTAGAAGATCGATTAAATCCCTTCTCACACACTGAGCACATGAATGGCCTTCCTCCAGTGTGAACCCGCTGATGTTTCAAAAACTCAGATGACCGTGTAAATCTCTTCTGACACACAGGGCAGGTGAAAGGACGCTCCCCAGTGTGTCCGCGCTGGTGTGTCAGCTGGTGGGATACGTAGGTGAATCTTTTCCCACACATAGAGCATGTATACGGCCTTTCCCCTGTGTGAATTCTCTGGTGTGCAATTAGATGAAGTGACTGTCTGAATCCCTTCCCCCAATGAATGCAAATGAATGGTCTCCCTTCAGTGTGAACCCGCAGATGTGTCTGGGGGATCGAGAATTGACCGAAACCTTTTCCACATATAGAGAAGGTGAATGGCCTCTCCCCAGTCTGGCTGTGTCAATGATTTTTCAGTTTTAGATGAGTAATTGAAACCTTTAGCACAAACAGAGCAGGTGAATGGCCATTCTCCAGTGTGGCTGCGTTGATGAATTTCCAGTTTGGATGGATAATTGAATCATTTCCCACAGAAACGACATTTCCAAGGCTTCTCCATTGTGTATATGTCCTTGCGTCTCTCTCGCTTGGATAATCAACAGAAGCTCATCTGCACACAAAACAGTTGAATAATTATTCTGCTTCGTAAACGCTATTTTTGAGGCTGCACAAATTATAAAACGTTATTTCACAGTTAATCTACAGGAATAGACTCACTTGAGGGTATGTCGTTTGGTGCTTCTCTGGTGACAAATATTCATGAAATATTTTTCTCATAAACCGAACAGGCAAAAATTATCTCCTTCCACATCTAAAGGTAGATGGCCTTCGGGGTCTGATGACCTGACTGATGCTGTCAGATCTTGATATGATATTTGTTTTGAAAGTCCCACCTACAAATGCTCTTCTTCCAATACTTTCCACAGAATATACTTGCTGAATTTGTTTACTTTCAGCTCTACATTCACTTCCCACTCACTCATTCTAATTGTCTGCATCCCAGCATGATATGGCAACCGCTCTTCCCAAGTCCAAAATAAATTATAGACCTGTTAACCGACCCCAATCCAGCTTGCAAATCATCTTCCTATCCATTGACTTCATCTATACTTCCCGATGTTTTGGAAAAGCAGAAAAATAATCAAGGCCCCTCCTACTCCAATCCTTTTCTGTTCTACCCTCTTCCATCAGCAGAAAAAAACGAATTTATATGAAATTTGTTTGCATTGAAAAAACAGCTTTTCCACTGCCGTTACTAGACTTTTGAATTGACCTGATTAGTGTTAGTGTTGATCTCTCTCTCTCCACCATCTCAGCAGGTGGAACATTGTATCCTGCATTCTGTTGTTATCCTCATGCATTTGTACAGACTGGCTGTAAAGCTGGTAGGCCAACATTTTTAACTGTACTTCAATACATGTAACAATGATAAATCAAAAAAAATCAAATCAAATCAAATCTGTCTCTACTCGGTGCCACATCCAAACCCATCACAACATCCAAAACTTAGTTCTCTTTTGGTTGACTTTCCATTTTAACCTCATGGACTATGACTATGACTATGGGTGTATTCATTTCTCCACTTCCTAAATCCCCTGAATATTCGGAATCTGCCTCTGTCAAGTTCTATGCATAACACTTTATCTTCCATATGAGACTCTGTGCCCAATCTGTCTGTGTGATCATCGGAAATGTGCGTTAAGAGGCTATTGCACTTTCATCAGCTGATGCCTCACAATTACAATATGCCTGCTTGAAATTAGTTCTGTTAAGTGAATAAAAAGAAATCACTGTCCAGTGTAAAATTGAGCCAGACAGACAGGAGAAACGCATCCTGCCTTCTCAAACGTAATTAAGGTTGGCCAACATGTAATGGCCTTGACAGAAAAACCCACAAACTATTACTTTAAAAAAAAACCCTGACTTGCAAGTACTTAATAAATTCTGATCATTAAAAACCACGACTGTAAGGAAAAACAGAGGAAGCTGTTCAGACGGTTGCACCATTCAGTTTTTATCCTGGCCCATGTCCTCGCTCCTTGGGAGTGTTTGCATGGCGCCTGAATGAGCTCGAATCTTCCGAGGTGATTCTGAAGAGCACTGAATCAGAAACCTGGACCGATTTACCTTCCAAACTGGAATAATTTCAACGAGAGATATTGTGAGGAAGAATCAAACACTGTTTGCACATACACAGAAGACGGGGAATTGCCATGTTCCGATGATTTGTTTTAATGTTGCAGGACAATGGTGCCCTCTGCGACTCCAGCCGCTGCAGAATATAAATAGCACGAGGACATCAAAACACAGGAGCAAAAAGCTCTGCTTTCTCTGGTGAAGCAAGTCCCATAGACGAGCATGCGCATTGGGTCATCCGGAAGTTGACTCTGATCGGTTTTTGGGGGAAGGGGACAGCGGTGAGAGGGGGTTAAGAGGTGCTGATTGCGAGTTTCGGGGCCCGAATCAGAGTTGCTCCGCCTGGCCACTTGGCATCTGTGGTTACCGTTCACTTGGCGCTATCGCGCTTCCACCATACTCTCGCCGTGAGTCGATGATCCATTTTCTCCTGGCTCGAGACAAAGGAGTATCCAAAATGCCCCGCTGCCCGTCCTGGTGAGCACGCGTCATTTCGGCACCATCGAATTCAAAGGTTTGGACAGAGTACGTTCGCTATCGCAGAGCATTCTGGGTATTTGAACTTGCGATTCCTGGTTGGCTCTTCAAAAGCGTCAAATTTATTGCGATCAGCCACAAAAGGTGTTTCACCACTCGCAGAAGTTGTTGTGCATTTTCGATTTCGTAACTTTATGGTTATCTTTTTGTGTAATTGAGCAAAGTGCGTCAGGCATCGTTGTTGCCCAGTGCAAGATTCAGGACGGTACTTCTAATGATTCACCACTGGACTGTTGAGTACATCTTATCCATCGTTTATTCAACCGTTTCATTTCTTGACTGGCTGGATTGAAAACTTTCCTGAATGCAGACAAATGCCTCTTCACACCAAGTTATAATGCGTCGATATCCAATTATCCAAGTTTTGATCTTGTTTCGAAGAAATGTAAGAAACAGATGCATTCCCTGTTTACAAAATTGGTCAACCAGTCAGGGATTCTTTAAACATATTTTTGCCTGGGTCTGTTTGCCCTATTCCTTATTATTATCTGTCCGATACTTGTTCATTTATGACTCCTTTCACAAGTGCTCCAATTCTAACAGCTCGGCGGCTAATGATGAAATTGGGAATTTTCTTGCTGTGAAAATAGAAATCTCCGCTGCTGTGGTTTTGTTCGCCGAGCTGGAAGTTTTTGTTGCAACGGTTTCGTCCCTTGTCTAGGTGACATCCTCAGTGCTTGGGAGCCTCCTGTGAAGCGCTTCTGTGGTGTTTTCTCCGGCATTTATAGTGGCCTGTCCCTGCCGCTTCTGGTTGTTGGTTTCAGCTGTCAGCTGTAGTGGCCGGTATATTGGATCCAGGTCTATGTGTTTGTTGATGGAGTTTGTGGATGAGTGCCAAGCTTCTAGGAATTCCCTGGCTGTTCTTTGTTTCGCTTGCTCGATAATGGTAGTGAAGTCCCAGTCAAATTCATGTTGCTTGTCTTCTGCGTGTGTGGCAACTAGGGATAGCTGGTCGTGTCGTTTCGTGGCTAGTTGATGTTCGTGGATGCGGATCGTTAGCTGTCTTCCTGTTTGTCCTATATAGAGTTTTGTGCAGTCCTTGCATAGGATTTTGTACACTACGTTAGTTTTGCTCATACTGGGTATCGGGTCCTTCGTTTTGGTGAGTTGTCTGATAGTGGCTGTTGGTTTGTGTGCTGTTATAAGTCCTAGTGGTCGCAGTAGTCTGGCTGTCATTTCAGAGATGTTCTTGATGTATGGTAGTGTGGCTAGTCCTTTGGATTGCGGCATGTCCTCATTCTGTTGTCTCCCCCTTAGGCATCTGTTGATGAAATTGCGAGGATATCCGTTTTTGCGAATACCTTGTATAGGTGTTCCTCTTCCTCTTTTGCAGTTCTGGTGTGCTGCAGTGTGTTGTGGCCCTTTTGAACAGTGTCTTGATGCAACTTCGTTTGTGTGTATTGTGGTGGTAGCTTTCATAGTTCAGGACTTGGTCTGTGTGTGTGGCTTTCCTGTGTACCTTAGTGGTGAATTCTCCGTTTGGTGTTCTCTGTACCCTCACGTCTAGGAATGGGAGTTGGGTGTCCTTTTCTTCCTCTCTCGTGAATCGGATTCCTGTGAGTGTGGAGTTGATGATCCGGTGTGTATTCTCTATTTCCGTGTTTTTAATGATTACAAAGATGTCATCTACGTATCTGACCCAGAGTTTGGGTTGAATTTGTGGTAAGACTGTTTGTTCTAACCTTTGCATTACTGCTTCTGCGATGCGTCCCGAGATCGGTGAGCCCATGTGTATTGCGTTGATTTGTTCGTATATCTGGTTGTTGAATGTGAAGTGTGTTGTGAGGCACAAGTCCAGTAGTTTAAGTATGCCGTCTTTGTTGATGGGTTCAACGTCCTGTTGTCTGTTATGGCTGTTCAGCAGGTTGGCTATTGTTTCTCTGGCTAGGGCTTTGTCAATAGACGTGAACAGTGCCGATACGTCGAATGAGACCATGGTTTCTTCCTTGTCTTTGTGTATATTTCTGATGATGTCTAAGAATTCCTGTGTTGGTTGTATAGAGTGTCTGGATCCGCTGATCAAGTGTTTCAGTTTCTGCTGTAGTTCTTTCGCCAGTTTATGTGATGGTGTCCCTGGTAGTGATACAATGGGTCTGAGTGGGATGACTGGTTTGTGCCCTTTAGGTAGTCCATAGAATCTGGGGGTGTTGTCGCTTTCAGGTTTCATTCTATGCAGGTCCGACCTGGTTATCTCTCCGTTTTTTTGTAGATTCCTCAGTGTGTTGTTTATCCTATTGGTGAGCTGTGGGATGGGGTCAAACTCCCTCTTTTGGCAGGTGTTGGTATCAGCAAGTAGTTGTTGTGCTTTTTGGATGTACTCTGCTTTGTCCAGGATTACCGTCATTCTGCCTTTGTCTGCTGGTAGTATGATTATGTTCTTATCGGTTCTTAGTGATTTTAATGCTTCCCTCACCTTGGTGTTGAGATTATGTGTTTGTCTTTTCCTTGTTATCAGGGGTATGATACTTTGTCTCACTGTTTGTTGTTCTCTTCTGTCGGTCCATTGTTTCTGAGTGTGCATTCTAGTGCTGCTAGGAAGTCTGCTGTCTTGGCGTCCCTGTGGTTGTAGTTGAGTCCCTTGGCCAGTATTGTTCTTTCCGTGTCTGTGAGCTGTCTGTGGGAGAGGTTTTTAACCCAGGTGTGTGTTGTGGTGTCCTCTTTGTTGTGTGTTAGTTTGGCCATTTTTTCTTTTAGTGCCGTTTTTTTGCGGTATGTGGTCCTGTTCTGTCCTATGGTGACAGCCTGTTCTATGGTCCGGGTCCATTCCTGATTCGTGGTTTTTGAAATTAACGACTTTTGGCGCGCAATTTCATGTCTGTATCTGTGAAGTCGGTTGTGCGCGTCTGTAATCATTACCTGGATCATCCTGAGTCCGTTTTGTCTGGCTGTGTCTCTGGCTTGTGGATTGTTGACTGGTGGCCTGTATCTGACACTTGGTGGAAGGATTCGATTCTTTCGGCATTCATGCAGTAACCGGAGTTGTTCGTATGTGGCGCTTAGGCGGTTAGCGCAGGATTCCCATTTCCTGGCTTGTCGTAGCGTCTCTCGCCCGTAGGTGTTCAAAGTTTGTGAGAAGAATTGTAGCTCGGGTGCTCGTTGCTGTGGTTCTGTTCGCCGAGCTGGAAGTTTTTGTTGCAGACGTTTCATCCCCTGTCTAGGTGACATCCTCAGTGCTTGGCACTCATCCACAAACTCCATCAACAAACACATAGACCTGGACCCAATATACCGGCCACTACAGCGGACAGCTGAAACTGACAACCAGAAGCGGCAGGGACAGGCCACTATAAATGCCGGAGGAAACACCACAGAAGCGCTTCACAGGAGGCTCCCAAGCACTGAGGATGTCACCGAGACAGGGGACGAAACGTTTGCAACAAAAACTTCCAGCTCGGCGAACAGAACCACAGCAACGAGCACCCGAGCTACAAATCTTCTCACAAACTTTGAATAGAAATGTCCATTTAATACTTATTAACAACATAGTTTTTCTCTGTCTCTCTTAGCCCTATACAGGTATATATAGTGTGTCAGACAAAGAATGAGATTCTGCTGAAGGACGGTGACAATCTCAGGATAATGTGAAGTAATAGAAACTGAAAGCTAATCATTGTTGTTTGGAAAATATCAACAATGGGAATTAAATATTCAGATGTATGTGACTTTTAAGCAAAAGCATGCATGAAGGAACTGGGAGTCGGGTAGTATGTTTCATAGAGAATGGAATAAATATGGTAGCAAGGAATAATCCTGGATTGGTGCACATTAAGTCGATATGAGTGAAGGAAAGTAATAAAAAGGCAAAGAAGACACTGATAGGAGTAGTCTATCATTCCAGATTTCACTAAATTCAAATTCCACTGTTTGCCTTGGTGGTATTCAAACCAGGCTCAGAACATTATCTCAATCTTTAAACTAATAGTCCAGTGATAATAACACTCGGCCTCTTCCGAATTGGGACAAATGGGGTCTAATCACAATAGCAAACTGCATCTCATGGAGTGGGTGGGGGCACATAGTTTATGATGATATATAACAATGATTTGGATGAGGAAAATGAATGTGCCTTGGCTAATTTGCGTGTAAGAAAAAATAGGTAGGAATTAATATGGTGAGGATGCAAAAGGTGTGGAGAGCTTTTATACAGGCAAAATGAGTGGGCAAAAATTTGTCAGCTGGAATGTAATGTGTGGAAATGTGAGGTTATGCTGTTTGGCAGGACTAATAGAGGAGCTGAATGTTACTTTAGTGGAGAAAAACTGCAGCAAGTTTCAATACAGATGCATCTGGGAGTCCTCATGCATGAATTACAAAATAAAGTAGAATCCAAGTTCACCAGGTCATCCAGAAGGCAAATGTTTCGCGTTATTGCAAAGGGAGTGGAATATAAAAATAGAGATGTTATTCCTTTCTTTGTAAAAAGAAAATGAGATAGCCAAGTACTGCTATGCGCCCATTACAGTTTGGAGATTTCTCCATTCGTGAGCATTGTGTTGAAACTGCAATATCAATCTTCATTTTTTTCATTGTTAAACTACACCATTACTTCTATCTTTTTGTGCACTATTGTTTGACTTCTCCATCTTTGGATTTCTTTAACAATTCATGATCACTTTAAGGAACATGTTTGATGCCAGTTCAGTGTTTAATCTTACCCACATTTTCCTACCTTTCATCTTTGTACTTCATGTCTCCAATGCAATGGTCCAACCTCCTGGCCCTCATCCTGTGTGCAGTATTCATCCTGTGGACTTCCCTCTTCTACTTATAATGATCAAATTTCTCCAATTACTAGCCACATCTGGTACATATTGGTCGTTAATACTCTTTTGTTCATCTTCCTTTCGAACAAATAGCCTCATATTGACTGTGAAAACTCATCTATTATTAAGCAAATTGTCAATTTTAGCAGTTGAAGCCTTATACCTGTTAAGTATTTGTTTATGAAGTGCCTGAATCCATGTTACTTTCTATAATTTCTTCAAAACCTCCAAATTTGTAGTTGATACCAAACAACCTTCAGCGACCTGAACTGTGTAGTTCCATGATGTGCAATTACGACTTTTCTGTATTTACCAGTAAACCTCCTTTGGTGCCTCATTTTTTAAAGCCATTCTCGCATTTAATAAACCAAATTTTCCATTATTTAAGCTGGTTTTTGATTGTGTTATATTACACATTAACACTAACTGATTTTTTTTTTTCCTGAGAGTTTGGTTCTAAGTCAACCCTTTCTGCCTGCACATGTCTCTTACCCTTTTCGATTTTGACTCGGGAATCTGTTCAGACCCTGTGATACACGCAAATAGTATATTAAAAGACGTCAAAATATTTTGATAGCTTGTCACAGAAAAGGTTTATACAACAAGTTTACGGATCCTTGTGTTCGAAAGTGTCAAGAATTAGTTACCAGACAGAAGCTGAAATTAGAGTTAAATGGGCATTTCTGAGTTGGCAGGCTGTGATTAATGGAGTCCTGCAAGGAGGAACCTTGGGGCCTTTACTATTTGGAATCTATGTTCATTACTTACGAAAAAGAAAATAAATAATTGTTTTAATTGTC
This sequence comes from Chiloscyllium plagiosum, assembly GCF_037043375.1. Classification (NCBI taxonomy): domain Eukaryota; kingdom Metazoa; phylum Chordata; class Chondrichthyes; order Orectolobiformes; family Hemiscylliidae; genus Chiloscyllium; species Chiloscyllium plagiosum. The sequence continues at coordinate 42,853,237 of NW_028270173.1, forward strand.
TATGACTCAATTTAATTAAGTGATCCACGATGTAGAGATGGTGATGTTGCACTGGGGTTGACAAAGTTAAAAACCACGCAAAACCATGTTATGGTTGCACAAGTTTATTTGAAAGTGCATGCTTTTGGAGCGCTGCTCCTTATTCAAGAAGCTGTGTGATTTTTTTTAATGAAGTGAGCAACAGTGTGACAAATGAAATATGATATTATTCACTGCTGACAAAAATAGAGAAGCTGAAGTTTTTTTTCAAACCTGACAATCTTCCAAATGTTATGCATTCGTAGCATTATAATGCTATCATGAAGGTACACCAAGCAATGAGAAAAATAAATGTTAATCTTCATTTTTATAAGGAAATCATGCAGCTGTGCAGGGCTTGCATGACATCACAATTGGAAAGCGACGTACTGTTTTGTTGTTCATATTTAAGAAAGGATGTATTCTAATCGGAGGCAGTGAAGTGAAGATTTAACAGATTGGACAATGGATCGATACAGTTCTTTTTGTGAGGAGAGGCTCTATAACTTGGGCATCTGTAGTTCGGAAAAATAAGAGGTCATCTGACTGAAATATACAAGATTCTGAAGCTGCTTTGCAGAGTAATATTGAGAGGATATTCAATATTATTTTGTGCCTTGGTGCAAAAAGTGACAGTTTCAGGATCAAAAGCAATTATTTCGGATCCAGATGAGAAAATTGCTTCACTCAATGAGTGATAAAGTTTTGGCATTTTCTATCTTAAAGACTCCTATTTGGGAGGTATTTTAACAATATATGAAGGCTGAGATGGATAGAGTTTTGAATGCTTGGGACATTAAGGTACATGAAGAGGAGGCAGGAAACTGGACAGCAATTTGGAGATTAAATAATTAGACATGAGAATGTTGAGTGTTATGGTGTTCTCCTGTTTTTTGTTTTTATTCCAGATTTCCAAAGTCTTCAACATGTTGTTTTTGTTTTATTTCAGACCTTGCACACAGAACTCAGTCAAAAGTTGCAAGACGTCCAAACAAGAATCAGTTTCTAGCAGTGTGGATGATGATTTGCAGATGAGGTTCCTTCGAAGGTAACTAAATTTCTTTTTGACTCCTCCAGGTGTTTATCCAATTTTCATCTTAACTTAGTTACAGCAGATGGAGAGGTAGCTGCTATTTTCTTAAAACACTTCAAATTTTCCTCTTTGGCTCCACTTTGTGCCAACTGACTTAATATTTCTTCATTTGTCTTCAGGCTTTGCTTATTGCTTTGAAAACACTATGGCATAAGTGGCTCCTGTTGATATACTGGAGAAGGAGCAAACCCAACAATTTCTAATCAGGTTATAAAGCTAAGCAAATTCTAAGGTCCATTAGGTTGTTAAACAGACAGTGATCATTAGATGTAAAAAAAAAGGTCAAATTGTAGGAGCTGAAATTTCTTTATGGCTTTTAATAAATTTTACATGTTCAGGGCTTGTTTAAATTTCAGTTTTGCTTTGTGGAAAAGCAAACCCAGTATAAAGTGGTTAATGCCCAGTTCTCCTTTGGGCAAATGATGAAAGGGATTTTTCTTAACCTTTGTAGTCGGTGTGGTGAAGGCGCTCTTCCTTTGCTATTATTTAAGGAAAAACTGGATGTTCATTCCACAACCATAAAGTATTGCGATATTTGTTTGATCCATACACAAGAATTTCTTAACGTGGTGCCTTTGCTTTAAATGGTTTCAGGTTTTTAAGAGGAGCTGTGCAGCCTTGAGTTTGGTTTAAGTCACTGAGAGCAATGTTGCAGCAGAATCTTGATCACAGTGCGTAATCATTTGAGGCTTAAGGGAGGAAAATGGAATAGAGACTTAGTGTGGTTTAGGGAGGGAAATAACTGAGGCAATTATATATTGGATTGGTGTAACTTCCTTTCATCTGTTCCGATTAAATCTACTTATAAATGCCAAAAATCCCATATGCTTTATCGAATGCTCAGTTTCGCCTGAAGTGACTTAAAAGAAACAACAAACTGTCTTTTATTCACCACCATCAAAACTGTACCTTTCCACTTGTATTGTCTCTCCTCACTATTTGATTACTGACAGGTTACATTATTCCCCTTGGGCATTTCCACATTAGGAAAGCGGTGGTTTTGGAGGTCTTGATAAACATTTAAGGTAGATAATTTCACAGGTCCTGGTGTAACCTCTAACAGGATACTGAAGGAGGCAATGGGGGAAACTGCTGGGGTGTTGACCGAGATCTTTCTGTTGACTTTAGCCAAGGTGAGTTTCAAGAAGATTGAAGAATACACAATGTTGTTCCTATGTTTAATAAAGGCAACAGGGATAATCCAGTGACCCTTATATCAGTGGTCAGTAAATTGTAGGAGAAGATTCTTGCTTTCATACAATTGGACAACAAGGAAACAGACCATTCAGATCAATTTGTTCAGGCTGACCTAAAATAATCCAGTACCATTTGTCAGCATTTGGTCGATATCATTGTAAACCCTTCCAATCCATGAACCCATCCAGTTGCCTTGTAAATGTTATAATTGTACCAGTATCCACCAAAACCTCTGGAAGCCCATTCCATATTCGCACCACAGTCTGCATGAAAACATTGCAGGTTAGATCTTACTAAATCTTTTCGCTTTCACCTGAAACCCATTCCCACCAGTTTTGGGGAATGGGTCAGGGTGGGTTGGTTTCAGCGGGTCGGTGTGGACTTGTTGGGCCGAAGGGCCTGTTTCCACACTGCAAGTAATCTAATCTAATCTAATCAGAAACCCTGGGAAAAAAATAACACTTTGTCTTTTCACCCGATCCATGTCCCTCATGATTTTATAAAACTCGATAAACACCTCAACTTCCAATGCTCCAGGGAAAATAGCCCCAGCCGATGCAGCTTCTCCATCGAGCTCAACTCCTCCAAACATAGCAACATCCTTATATATCTTTTCTGAACTCTTTCAAGTTTCACAACATTTTTTCCAATAGGAAGGAGACAAAAGCTGCCAATAGTATTCCAAAAGTGGCCTAACTAATGCCCTGCACAGCTGCAACATGACGTCCGAAATCCTAAACTAAATGCAATGACCAATAAAGGCAAGTGTTCCAACCGGTGCCTTCGTGACCCTGTCGACTTGTGACTCCATCTTCAAGGAACTATGAACCTGCACCACAAAGCACTTTTTGATCACCAACATTCTGCAGGACCTTACCATTAAGTGTATAAGACCTGGCCTGGTTTGCCCTGCCTCATCTATCTAAGTTAACATACACTTGCCACTCCTCAGCCAATCAGCCCACGTGAATAAAGTCCAGTTGTACGCTGCCATTGCCTGCTTCACTGTCCACTGCACCATCAATTTTGGTAGCATCTGCAAACTTATTAACTATTCCTCCTTTTTTCACATGCAAATAATTTGCACACAGCAGTGGACATATTCTTCTGGCACATTCGTGGTCAGAGGTCTCAATCTGAGCAACAACCCTCCGCCATTACCCATTATGTCCTATGATCAAGCAACCTTTGTATCTATTTGGCAATCTCTTCCTCGAGTCTATGTCATCTAACCTTGCTAACCAGCTTACTATGTTGAACCTTGCCGAATGTCTTCCTGAAATGCATTTGGTCAACATCCACCACACTGGTTTCATCAATCGTCTTTGTCACCTCTTCCAAAAACTCAATCAAATGAAGGAGACATGATTTTCCAAGAACAAAGCCGTGCAGCCCATCCCGAACTAGTCCTTAATATACCAAATGCATGTATATCGCGTACCTCAGAATGCCCTCCAACAAATTACCCACTATTGACATCAGTCTCCATGATCTATGGTTCCCTGGGTTTTCCTTCCCACTTTATAAAATAATAGCGCTACATTAGCCACCCTCTAGTCTTCCAGGACCTCACCCACGGCTATCGATAATACAAATATCTCAGCAAGGAGCCCAGCAATGAGTCCCTAGCATTCCAAAGAGGTCTGGATACACCAAATAAAAGTCTAGTGTTTTATCCATCATTAGACATTCTAATAGGTACAGGACCATCTCTTCTGTAATGTTTCATTCTCGAAGTTCTCTAGCTTCCAAAGACTTCTCTACAATAAATATTGACATGAAACACTATTTTGATATCTCACTCAGCTCAAGAAATTCGACACTTAGATGGCCTTGTTCATCTTTAATGCACCCTATTCTCTCCCTCTTTGCCCTTTTGTCCTTAATGTAATTGTAGAATCCCTGTTTTATTCTCCTTAACCTTATCTGCGAAAGTTATCTCATTTCCCCTTTTTTTGCGCTCCTGATTTACATCTTAAGTATATTGCTACTGCCTTTATATTCTTCTGGGAAATCACTTGATTTCTGCTGTCTATTACTGACATATGCTTCCTTCTTTTTCTTGACCAAAGCCGCAATTTCATTAATCAACTAGCTTTCCCTACACCTACCAGCCTTGCCTTCACCTTAACAGGAAAATACTGTCTCTGGAGTCTTGTTTTCGAGTCATAGAGATGTGCAGCATGGAAACAGACCATTCGGTCCAACCCGTCCATGCAAACCAGATATCCCAATCCAATCTAGTCCCACCTGCCAGGGCCCGGCCCATATCCCTCCAAACCCTTTCGATTCATATACCTATCCAAATGCCTCTTAAATGTGTCAATTGTACCAGCCTTCACCACATCCTCTGGCAGCTCATTTCATACACGTATCACCCTGTGCATGAAAAAGTTGCCCCTTAGTTCTCTTTTATATCGTTCCCCTCTCACCCTAAACCTATGCCCTCTAGTTCTGGGCTCCTGGACCCCAGGGAAAATACTTTACCTATTTATCATATCCATGCCCCTCATAATTTTGCAAACATCTATAAGGTCACCCCTCAACCTCCGACGCTCCAAGGAAAACAGTGCCAGCCTGTTCAGCCTCTCCCTGAGCTCAGATCCTCCAAACCTGGCAACATGCTTGTTAATAGTTTCTGAACACTTTCAAGTTTCACAACATTTTTCTGATGGGAAGGAGGCCAGAAATGCACGTAATATGCCAACAGTGGCCTAACCAATGTCCTGTACAGCTGCAATATGACCTCCCAACTACTGTACTCAATACTATGACCAATAAAGGAAAGCATAACAAACGCCTTATTCACTATCCGATCTACCTGGGACTCCACTTTCAAGGACCTATGAATCTGCACTCCAAGGTCTCTTTGTTCAGCAACACTCCCTAGGACCTGACCATTAAGTGTATAAGTCCTACAAGATTTGCTTTCCCAAATTGGAGCACCTCGCATTTATCTGAATTAAACTCCATCTGCCACTTCTCAGCCCATTGGACCATCTGGTCCAGATCCTGTTGTAATTTGAGGTAACCCTCTTCGCTGTCCAGTACACCTCCAAATTTGGTGTCATCTGCAAACTTCCTAACAGTACCACTTATGCTCGCATCCAAATCATTGATGTCAATGACAAAAAGTACAGGGCCCAGCACCGATCCTTGTGGCACTCCACTGGTCACAGGCCTCCAGTCTGAAAAACAACCCTCCACCACTACCCTCTGTCTTCTATAATTTGAGCTAGTTCTGTATCCAAATGGCTAGTTCTCCCTGTATTCCATGAGATCTAATTTTGCTAACCAGTCTCCCATGGGGAACCTTGTCGAACGCCTTACTCAAATCCATATCGGTCACATTAACTGCTCTGCCCTCATCAATCTTCTTTGTTACTTCTTCAAAAATCTCCATCAAGTTTGTGAGATATGATGTCCCACGCACAAAGCCAAGTTGACTATCCGGATTCAGTCCTTGCTTTTCTAAATACATGTACATCCTGTCTCTCAGGATTCCCTTCAACAATTTGCCCACCACCGAGGTAAGGCTCACCTGTCAATAGTTCCCTGGCTTGTCGTTACCGCCCTTCTTCAACAGTGGCACGACGTTTGCCAACCTCCAGTCTTCTGGCAACTCACCTGTGGCTATCGATGATACAAATATCTCAGCAAGAGGCCCAGCAATCACTTCTCTAGCTTCCCACAGAGTTCTCGGGTACACCTGTCAAATCCTGGGGATTTATCCATCTTTAACTGTTTCAAGACATCCAGCACTTCCTTCTCTGTAATTTGGACATTTTGAAAGATGTCACCATCTATTTCCCTACAGTCTATATCTTCCATATCCTTTTCCACGGTAAATACTGATTCAAAATATTCATTTGGCATCTCCCCCATTTTCTGTGGCTCCACACAAAGGCCGCCTTGCTGATCTTTGAGGGGCCCTATTCTCTCCGCAGTTACCATTTTGTCCTTAATATATTTGTAAAACCACTTTGGATTCTCCTCAATTCTATTTGCCAAAGCTATCTCATGTCCCCGTTTTGCCCTTACTGATTTCCCTCTTAGGTAGACTCCTATTTTCTTTGCACTCTTCTAAGAATTCACTCACTCTATCCTGCCTGGCCCTGATGTATGCTTCCTTCTTTTTCTTAACCTAACCCTCAATTTCTTTAATCATCTAGCATTCCCTATACCTACCAGCCTTCCCTTTCACCCTGACAGGAATATACATTCTCTGGATTCTTGTTATCTCATTTCTGAAGGCTTCCCATTTTCCAGCCATCCCTTTACCTGAAACATCTGCCTCCAGTCAGGTTTCGAAAGTTCTTGCCTAATACCATCAAAATTGGTCTTTCTCCAATTTAGAACTTCAACTTTTCGATCTTGTCCATCCTTTTCCATCACTATCTTAAAACGAATAAAATTATGGTCACTGTCCCCAAAGTATTCCTACAGTGACTCCTCAGTCACCTGCCCTGCCTTATTTCCAAAGAGTAGGTCAAGTTTTGCACCTTCAGTAGTAGGTGCATCCACATACTGAATCAGAAAATTGTCTTGTCCACACTTAAGAAATTTCTCTCCATCTAAACCTTTAACACTATGGCAGTCCCAGTCTATGTTTCGAAAGTTAAAATCCCCAACCATAACTACCCTATTATTCTTACAAATAGCTGAGATTTCCTTCCAAGTTTGTTTCTCAATTTCCCTCTGGCTACAAGGGAGGTGGGGGGGGGGGGGGGGGGGTCTATAATGCAAGCCCAAAAAGGTGATCATCCCTTTCTTATTTTTAAGTTCCACCCAAATAACTTCCTTGGATGTATTTCCAAGGATATTCTCCCTGAGCACGGCTGCAATGCTATCCCTTAGCCAAAATGTCGCTCCCCCTCCTCTTTTGCCTCCCGTTCTATCCTTTCTGTCGCATTTGTATCCTGGAACATTCAGCTGCCAGTCCTGCCCATCCCTGAGCCATGTTTATGTAATTGCTATGGTATCCCAGTCCCATGTTCCTAACCATGCCCTGAGTTCATCTGCCTTCCCTGTTAGGTACCTTGCATTGAAATAAATGCTGTTTAATTTATTAGTCCGACCTTGTTCCTGCCTGCCCTGACTGTTTGACTCACTTCTGTTTTCAGCTGTACCCGTCTCAGATTGATGTTTTTCCTCACTATCTCCCTGGGTCCCACCGCCCCGACCCCAACCTTACTAGTTTAAATCCTCCCAAGCAGTTCGAGCAAATTCCCTTGCAAGTATATTTGTCCGCTTCCAATTTAGGTGCAATCCGTCCTTCTTGTACAGGTCACTTCTACCCCAAAAGAGATTCCAATGATCCAAAAATGTGAATCCTTCTCCCATATACCAGCTCCTCAGCCATGCATTCATCTGCTCTATCCTCCTATTCCTGCCCCCCCCCCCCCCCCCCTAGCTCGTAGCACTGGGAGTAATCCATATATTACTACCCTTGAGGACATCCTTGTTAACTTTCTACCTAACACTGTCTAATCTCCCTTCAGAGTCTCAATCTTTTCCCTTCCTATATCGTTGGTTCCAATCTGGACAATGACCTCCTGCTGGCCCCTCTCCCCCGTGAAAATATTCTGCACCCTCTCTGAGACATCCTTGATCCTAGCACCAGTGAAACAACACATCATTCTGCTTTCTCTACTGGCCACAGAAAGTCGGTCTGTACTTCTGACTGCAGAATCCCCGAACACAATTGATCTCTTGGAAGCCGACGTACCCCTCGTTGCATTAGAGCCATTCTCAATACCAGAAACTTGGCTGTTTGTGCTACGTTCCCCTGAGAATCCATCACCCCCTACATTTTACAAAACAGCATACTTGTGTGAAATGGGTATATCCACAAAAGACTCCTGCTAGAGCTGCCTTCCTCTCTTACCCTTCCTGAATTTAACCCATCTATGTGACTGTATCTGAAAGCTTCCCCCCTTTCTATAACTGCAATCCATCACATACTGGTGCTGTTGCAAATTCCTCATCGCTTCTATTTGTCTCTCCAGACGATGCACTCGATCTGATAAGATTCGCATCCAACATCATTTATGGCAGATATAACCGCAGTAACCCTTAAACTCTCTTTAAACTCCCACATCTGACAAGGAGTACATATCACTGCAAAGGCCATTTTTGCTCCTTCACAATAGAAAATAACACCGTCTTATTCCTCGACAAACACTGCCTCAGGTTAAATTAATAGACATGGCTTATATTTTAAGTTTAATCAAGAGACTTGTCTCCAAAAACAAAAAATCAAAAAAGAATCCACTGTACCCACTACTGCAGCCTTTCTATTGGACAGACTTAAAACAACAATTAACTTATCTGATTCTGTGCTGTGAACTTCGCCCAACAGTTCCTCAAAGATTAATTGTGAATTTCACTGTTTGTTAATTTTCCCAGATGCACTCCGATGTCCAGCAATACACGAATTCAAACAGCAAAGGCGGTAACTGTAAAGGTTTCCTCTCTCTTTCTCTCTCTCTCTCTCCTCTCTGTCTCTCTCTGTCTCTCTCTCTCTTTCCTGCACTGTCATCACCATGTGCTTCCTGCACTGTGCTCACCATGTGCTTCCTTTGTCTGCTCTTCTCCCTTTTAAACTGCTGTTGTTTTGACTTTGTTTTCCAAAGTTCCAAAACAATGCAACAGCATATAAAACACTAATTGCTGCTCCTGGAATACGAGGAAATCACCTCCAACACATAAAATATCTCAAAAAAAGCTGCAGCTCTTACAGCCAGAAATTTTTCCCAACCTCCATCTTGGATTATCCACAATCCATTCCAAATGTGAAGGTTTCCCATTCTCCAGCCATCCCATTATCTGTGAACAGCCACTCCTTTCAGCATTTGAACATTCTTGTCGAATACCGACTAAAAGCACCTTCCTCCAGTTGAGAACTTCAGCTGTTTGATCTGGTCTATCCTTTTCCATCATTATTTTCATACTGATACAATTATGGTCGCTAGCCCCAAAGTGCTCCCCCACTGATACCTCAGTCACCTGCCCCGCCTTATTTCCCAAGAAGAGGTCGGGTTTTGTGCCTTGTGTAGTACGTCCATACACTGAATCAGAAAATCTTCTTGTTTGGTAAGTCAAAATTCCCTCCCATAATCCTGTGATTCATACAAACAACTGAAATCTCTTTACAGCTTAGTTACTGAATTTCCGTTGTTACTGACTATGGGGGATCTCTAGTCCAATCCCAATAAGGTGATCATCCCTTTTTTATTTCCAATTTCTAAAATAACTTCCTTGGACATATTCTCAGAAATATCTTCCCTAAGTGCAGTCATAATGTTGCCCCTAATCAAAAGCACCACTCCCCACTCCTTTCTTGTCCCCCTTTCTGTCCTTCCTATAAAATCTATACCCTGGAACATTAAACTGCAACCTGGTCCATCCCTGAACCACATCTCTGTGACTGCTATGATATTCGAAATCCCATGTTCCTAATCATGCACTCAGTGCTTCTGCTTTGTTCGGCCTCCTATTTTGAAATAAATGATGTTTAATTTATCAGTCCTACCTCATTTCTATTTTGCTCTTGATTGCCCTGTCTGTTTGATTTACTCTTTTTCCCAACTGTACCAGTTTCAGACTGATCACTTTCCTCACTATCCCCATGGGTCCCCTACCCCACTAGACTTGTTTATTTATACGCAAGCAGCTTTAGCAAATCTTCCCGCCGATATATTAATCCACTTCCGATACAGATGCATTCCGTAATTCTTGTATAGGCCGTTTCTACAAAAGAAGACATTCAAATGAGAAAAAATGTGAATCCTTCTCCCGGTGTCAGCTCCTCAGCCACGCATTCATCTGCTCTGTCCTCCAATTCCTCCCATCACTAGCTCATGGCACTTGAAGTAATTCAAATATGACTATCCACGAAAGCCTCCTTTTTACTATTCAACCTAAACTCTGATATTCTCTCCTCAGAATCTCATTCTTTTCACTTCCTAAGACATTAAATCCAGACCTCCTCCTGATCCTGTTGACCTTTGAGAAAATTCTGCACCCTCTCTGAGATATCTTTGATCCTGTCTCTAGAGAGGCAACACACCACTTCGATGTTTAGCTGTCAGCGACAGAATCGTCTGTCTGTGCCTCAAACTAAAGGATCCTCTATCAAAATCGGTCACTTGGAATCTGGCATAATCCTCATTACATTAGAGCCAGTTTCAGTACCAGAAACCTGGCTGTCAGTACTACATTCGCCTGAGCGTCTATCAGCCCGTACATTTTCCAGAACCGCATACTCGTTTGAGATGAGGATAGCTGCAGGTGACTCTTCCACTACCTGCCTCCCTCTCTGACCTTTCCTCGAAGTCACTCATCGTCCTGAATGTATCATCGGTTTATCTCCCTTCCTGCAATTTCCATACATCACACCCTCTCGCTCCTGCAAATTTCTCATTGCCTCTAACTGCTGCTCTAATCGATCCATGCAATATGACAGGATTCACAACGAAATACACTTCCTGCAGACATAATCATCAGTAGCATGGAAACTCTCCCTAATCTCTCACATCCGACAGGAAGAGCACATCAATCCAGTAAAGAATATCTTTACGTATTAACAATCTACACCCCCAGAAACTAGCACTGTCTTACTGCTCTAAAAAAAACACTACTCCAACCTTAATGCCTACGTTTTTATATTATTAAAGTTTTACCAAAATAATCAAAAAGTAAAAACTTATTGGCTATTGTGGATTTACAAAGAAATAGTGTGGGTACACTTTTTTTAAAAAGCCACTTAGCTGCTCCCCTGCTGTGAGCTCCCACACACAGTTTTCTCCAAGGTCAGATGTGGATTTTGCTGTCTGTTGGTTTTTCTTAGAAGCACTCCAATATCTGAAGATGCTTGAAACCAGACAGCAAAGGAAGCAGCTGTGCAGGTTACTGCTGGGTCCGACAGCAGTGTCAGTTTCTTTCACCATTTGATTCACTGCCCTTTTTTGTCTTTTTCCTTTTTGAAGTGCTGTTGTTTTGATCGCTTTTTCCTCAAACTTCCAATACAATGCAACAGCGTACAAAACAGTAACTGCTCCTAGAATATGAGGAAATTCATTCCAACACTGAAAATACCTCAAGAAAGTCGCAGCTCTTATGGCTGCAACTTTTCTGCCCCATCCTCCATTTTCGATTACCTTGCCCTCAATTCTTTATCTCATTTTTGAAGGTCTCCCACTTTCCATCAGCCCCTTTACCCATGAATAGCTTCTCCTTATCAACTTTTGAAATGACTTGCCTAATTCCATCAAAATTTGCCTAACTTCAGTTTAGAAACTTAACTTTTAGATTATGTCTATTCTTTTAAAACTAACAGAATTATAATCACTGGACCCAACTTGCACTCCCATTGACACCTCAGTCAACTGCCTTGCTTTACGTCTGAAGAGAAGGTCATGTTTTGCTCCTTCTTTAGTAGGTTCATCGACATATTTAATGAGAAAATCTTCTTGGACACAATTGACAAGTTCTAATCCATCTAAGCCCTTAACACTATATCAGTCCCAGTCTATGCTTGGAAATTTAAAATCCCCTACCATTATAATCCTCTTATTCTGAGAGATAACTGATAACCCCTCACAAATTTGCTTGATAAGCAATTAGAATCCCGACTGTGCGGAAACGGGCCCTTCGGCCCAATAAGTCAACACCGATCCAACGAACATTATTCCACCCAGATCCATTCTCCTCCATTTACCCCTTCCTCATGCACCTAACCTATGCATCCCTGAACACTTGGGCAATTTACCTAACCTGCACATCTATAAAATGTGATTGGACACCAGACCAAACTCACGCAGATACAGGGACAATATGCAAACACCACACACAGACAGCGCTCCGTGCAAGAATCGAGCTCGGGTCCCTAGGACTATAAAGCAGCAGTGCCATCCACTGAGCCACTGAGCCGCTTCTCAACATCCTGCTGACTAGTGAGGGGCCTATATTTAATTCCAGTGTGGTGATAATCCCTTTCTTCTTTTCATTTCCACCCGAATTACATCATTGAACGTAAACTCAGGAATGTCCTCCCTGAATACAGCTGAACAAAAATGCCACACCCCCTTCACTCTTCCTTCCTTTCTCTCCTTTCTCTAGCATCAGTACCCTGTAACATTAAGCTGCCAGTCCTGTCCTTCCCTGAGACAAGTTTATGTAATAAATATGAAATCCCTGTGCCATGTTTCCAAACATGCCTTGGGTACATCAGCTTTACCTGTTAGTCCTCTTATATAGAAGTAAATGCAATTTAATTGAGCAGTCTTATTTTTATCTCTGCCTTGCTCTCGCCTGCCTTACCTCTTTGACTTGCTCCTCTTCTCAATTGTAAGAACCTCAGTCATTTCTCTTTTCTCACTATTTTATTGCTCCATCTCCCCAGCCTTTACTGGTTTAAAACTCCTGAGTAGTATGAGCAATCTACCCACCAGGATACCGGTCACCTTCTAATTCAGCTGCAAACTATCCTTATCATAAGGCTGTTTCTGCCTCAGACAAGATTCCAATGATCCAAAAATGTGACTCGCTGCTCACTACACCAACTCTTCACTCACACGTTCATCTGCTCTAATCTCTTCTTCCTACTCTCACTTGCACCTAGCACAGGGAGTAATCTATATATTACTACTCTGGAGGACCTATTTTCCAATCTCCTGCACAATATCCTATATTCTGTCCTCAAAACCACCTCCCTTCTCTTCCGATATCATTGGTATTAATGTGTGCAATTGCTTCCTACTGGTTACTCTCCCCTTTGAGAATGTAATGCACCCTCTCCAAGACATCCTTGACCAGGGCAGCTTCAGACCATTTTGTTGTCTCGCTGTCGGTCACAGAAATGTCTGTCTGTGCTCCCAGAAAGAGAGAGAGTCTCTATCACAATTAATTGCTTGGAACTGAATATATCTCTCATCACGGTATGGCTAGTTTTAGTCCCAGAAAGTTAGCTGTCAGAGCTACATTCTCCTGATAGTCCATCACACCCCCATTTTCCAAAACAGCACACTTGTCTGAGATGCGGATAGCCACAGGAGACTCCTGCACTTCCTGTCTGCCTCTCCTACCTGTCCTCCATCCATTTGTCTATAACTGCAGTTTTCTACCTTCCTGAACTTCAATCCATCACATCCTCATTGCCTCTAACTGCTGCTCCACCTGATCCATATGACCCAATGGAGTCACAACCAAACACACCTCTTGCCGGCATAATCATCAGAAATATTGAAATTCTCGATAACTTCACACATCAAACAGAAAGAGCATGTTACTTTACTAAAGGCCATCTGTGTACCTTTATTGACATATCCAGACAGTAGCACCATCTTATTGCTGGAAAAGCACTGGTCTCGGATAACTACATACATATGTTTTATATTTAAAAAAAAACAAAAGACAGATCTCAGTAAAACATCAGAGTCTATTATAGGTTTGGCAAAGGAATGTAAGATTTGTAAGTTTTTTAAATCTTCAGTACAAATACTCACTGATCAATGAAATCATAATTCTCCCGGCTGTTCTGAAACTGAGGTCTCTGCAACGCCAGCGGTTTGTTTGTTTTTTGTGGACAGAGCTCCAATTCCCAGAGATGCTTGTACTTTCAAAATCAGTCAAAGTTCATTGTTTGTTTTGTGTTGAACTCGAGATTCATTCCTCGACCACACACATGGTCGATCCCGAAATTCCTGCTCTCTCCATTTCCTCCAATTTAAAGTATGTTGTTTCTGATTTTTCCTTTGAATTCAAAAAAAAAGTTATAAATACAATAATTAATGCTCCAAGAAATCGAGGGAAGAATGGATCTGCTAAATGGATATGATTCTTTCTCATCCACTTTTTTGAAAATTGTTCAGGCGCAGGATTTACTCATCGTTGCAAAAGAATGAACTCACTTGGGACAGTCCATGTGGCTTTCTGCTAGGAGGTCTTGTCTCACAAACCTTGTTGTGGAAGTGATAATGATGATTGATGAGGGAAGCCTGTGAATGTTGCCTCCATGGACACTACTAAACCATTTGACAAGGTCCCTCATGGGAGGCTGGACCAGAAGTTTGAGTCACATGGGATCTATGTTGAGTTGGTAAGTTGGATACAAAATTGGCTTGGTCAAATAAGACAGACGATAATTTGTGAAAATGTATTTTTCTGATGGGTTGTCTGTGATTAGTTGTGTTCTGCAGGAGTCAGTTCTGAGATCTCTGTTGTTTGTATATAAATGTATTTAGATGAGAATGTAAGTGGTAGTAAGTTTTCAGTTCTGATTCGGACGTTTGCAGATGAGTTGAAATTTGGTGGAGTTGTTTATGGAATAACTCCATGAAAGCCGGTATCCTGTCATCAAGTCACCTTTTATTTACACTTGCATAATAAATGACATTCACCCAGCTCGTACACAGCCAATTCCTAGAATGAGTAGAAACCCTGAGACTCCTGTTTAGATCTGTCAGTCAGGACTCCCTGATTTGATCAGGTTAACAGCCCTAATCAGGGAAATCATTTTCAATGAGTTGAACTGATTCAAACCACAACATTCACCCCCTTTCAATCCTGCAGATAGGCATGTTCTAAATCCAGTAGTTTCTCCTCGGGCATTTTCACACCAGGTGTGGTTGCTCCGACTCTGCCAAATCTGGACTGCCTCTTGTGCCCATATTGTCTTGGCCGAAACTCATCTTCTTCAGGTGGTAGCTGTGGCAAGGCTGTGAGATCTGCTGTGTCCATTTTATCCTGAGATGCTGTGCAATGGGGGTGAATCCATGGGTTCCAACAGCTATGGATGTTCTGAGGGGCCAGGTATATTTTACTTCAGCCTTGTTTGCAAGAATGTAGCAGTCTTGTGGTCCACATACCTGTTCAGGATCACCTTTCCTACCCAAACTTTGTACATCGTGGGACCTGACCCCGTCTCCACCATGCATGGACATTCCTTGGTCTCGAAACTAAATTTTGTCCCATGAGTAAATAGCCTCTCTGATTTAGAGGATCCTTTATCCAGCATTCACATTCCTGATGTTGTTTCACCACCCCCACCACCGCATCCCCACCCTTCCAGGTTTGGGAAAATCTGATTTAATCTAGTCCACAGTCTTCTCCACATTAGATACTCTACTGGAGTTGTCTCTGTAGCTGTATGGGGTGGACCTGGAATCAATAGGAACGGGGACAGTTTGGTGTCGAGTGAACCTGTAGGCTGTTTCTTCAAGACTGCCTTCAAAGTTTGGACTGTGTTTCCACCTGACCACTGGGCGATGGATGGTATGGACATGTCCTTATAAACCAAACGTCATGCGATATTAAGAAATACTCAGAATCCTTGTTGATAAATGATGGCCTGTTGTCTGTGACCTGTACCTCATAGAGTCTGTATATTGCAAAAGATACTTGCAGCTTGTCAGTCATCATTCTGTTATTGACAAATGAACTGGGTGAATGTCCAAACATTATAAGAGGGTGTCCACTAAGAGGAAAAACATAAAGCCCATGAAAGGATGGCACAGTCGACCTGTAACCAAATCCAGGGTTCAGGCGGGCATTCCCATGAATGTGGAGGGGCTGTTGGTGGTGACATTTTTTTTTGTCTTGTTGGCACTCTGGGCACTGACCAACAAACGTGGCTATATCAGCATTCAATCCTGGTCACCAGACAAATTGTCGCCAACATCTTCATTCCTGGTGGATCCTCGAGAAAACTTTAGTTGTTTCGTTGAGGCTTGACTTTGTTTTGGGGTTTTGCTGTGGGCTGATCTAGCTTCCCTCTGCTCAGAACATGACCTGAATGAGACCATGCAATTGCCTGCATTCAAATGGTGTTCCCGAATCTCAGCTGACCTGGAGAGGGTCTCCACTTACATTGGTATACCGTGTAACTCATAAACTCCACTTGCCACATTTTCTAATGATAAAGACGATTATCATGCCTGTTTGAAGTCCAAGGGGGCTTCAGCTAGTAGGTGCTTTTGCATGGTCACATAACTAATGCCACGCTCATTACCATAGAAGTAATTCCACAAAGGCTGGTATGCAGTCATCAAGTGATCCGTGATTTACACGCGAATAGCACATAGCACTGACCCAGCAAGCTCAGAGCCAACTGCTGAAATGAACAGAACCCCTGACTCGCCTGTTTGGTTTCTTTAATATCCCTGCAATACTGCCATACCGCAGTCGTGTTTATTTTTCCCAGCACCTGTGTTGTGTGAATGTCGGTGCAGGACAAAATGACAAACACCAGTTGTGTTAATACCAGTTTTAATATTCCACCACCAGGAAATACACACAAACAAAACCTGTTATCTTTTGTCAGCCAGGTGTCCCTGATTGGACCAGGTTCACAGCCCCAATAAAGGAACCAATTCTTTGATGTCCACTAGACTGACCTTGTTCCGATCACTATAGTGGATAGAGAGGAAGGATGTACAGCAGGATAAAGATGAGTTGGAAGTTTGGGTGGAGAAATGGCAGACAGAATTTAATCTGAAAATGTATGTGGAGTTGTATTTTTGGAGATCAAATGCAAGAGTTAAATATACAGCAAATGGCAGAACCCTTCGGAGTATCGATATAAGAGGAAGCTTGGTCTGCATGTCCATAGTTTCCTGAAAGTGGCAATACCAGTGGAAAAGATGCAACTCAGATGTATGATATACTTAGCTTAGTTGGATA
Organism: Chiloscyllium plagiosum; assembly: GCF_037043375.1. Taxonomy (NCBI): domain Eukaryota; kingdom Metazoa; phylum Chordata; class Chondrichthyes; order Orectolobiformes; family Hemiscylliidae; genus Chiloscyllium; species Chiloscyllium plagiosum. The sequence continues at coordinate 42,870,227 of NW_028270173.1, forward strand.
AGACATTAACAGTTTACAAGTCATGTAACAGCTGTATGAACTTGAATTAGGCCACATTTGGAGTATTTTGGGCAGTTCTGGTCACTGCACTTTATAGGAAGGCTGGGGAAATTTTGTAGGATGTTGTCTAGATAGCAATATATTAGCTATAAGGAGAGATTGGACAAACAGATTGTTTTCATTTGAACGTCAGAGGCTGAGGGGGACCTGATAGAAGTATATAAAATTATGAGAACTATGGACAGCGTGTTTAGTCAGTGTCTTTTCCCCAGCCTGGAAATGCCAAGTACGAGAGCACTTGGTTTAAGATGATTGGGGTAAGTTTAAAGATGTGCAGATTATTTTTTAAACAAAGAATGTAATGTGTCTGGAATGCAATATCCAGGGAGGTAGTAGAAGTAGATATCATAGCAAAGTTGAAAAGAATTTTAGGCAGACACCTGAAGAGGTGGAGAATAGTGGCTATGGACCATGTGCAAGCAGTTTGGAATGGCACCATGGCCAGCTCATATATCGCAGGCTGGAGTCTGTCCCTGCGCTGTGCAGTTCTATCTTCAATGTTGATTCCTCTATCAACGAAACATCATGCTTTTTTAATGGTTTTTCCAAGTTGTACAACCACCTTTCACGAATTTACCATCCTGGTTAAGTGTAGTACTTTTGATCCTCCTCACTCTTTCGAACTGTGCATTTTAGTCAAAATTGTTTTTCTTTGTCCTTTCTTTAAAAAGGCATCAGCTTATGTTTTTCTATAATATGTTTTATTTAGCAATTTAGCTTAACTGGCCAATTCCACTATGTTCTTCTTTACCACGATATCCACCTGTGTTGCCACTATCAGGAAGCTGTGGACTTGCAACCCAAGATCTCTCTATATATCAATGCTCCTGAGAGGTTGGCTATTTATTATGTACATTCTTTCTTTGTGCATTTAGCCTCTCAAAATGCATGACTTCACACTTGTTCACATTAAACTCCATATGCTGTTTCTCTGCCCAACCTTCCAATTAGTCTATTTCTTGCTGTATCCTTTAACAACCTTCCTTACTCTTCATAACTCCACCAATTTTTGTGTTGTCTGCAAAGATATTATTCAAGCCACCAATATTTTCTTCAAATTATTTATGTGTATATCAGACAACAGACATGCCAGCATTGATCCTTGTGGGACCCCACTGATCACAGACTACCAGTCAGAAATTTGATTACAAAAGTTGTGAATTTATTGTAAACACTCAGAAAGCTCTAGTTGCGCCAGATCAAGGGCAGTGTATTCAATTTTGTCAGCGCAGCTTAGGAGTTTAAATGAGGTCTATAGGTGATTTTATTAGAATTGTTCCAGAGATATCGGAAATTGGAAGGTTAGATTGAAGAAGTTGACATTGGAACAAAGGATGTTGTGCAAGGTTATGAGAGTTTTAGATTAGATAAATATTAAAAAGCTGCTTCTGTTACTTAATTGGGAAGGGATTCTCTCAGTCCTTCACCTGCTGACTCACCAGCGAATTCACACCAATGAGAAACATTTCAAATGCTCTGGCTGTGTGAAAACGTTTGCACGTTTATCGAACTTGAAGACGCACCAGCGAGTACACACTGGGGAGAGACCATTCACTTGCTCTGTATGTGATAAAGGATTCACTCAGTTATCCAACCTGTTAAAACACCAGCAAATTCACAACTGATTGCAGCGGATGGACCTTGCTTTTGTCACTGCTGGTATTCACATCCACAACTGAACCACATTCTGACAGTTGGATTTTGTTTCTGCTGATGGAACTAAACTCCAACCTGGTCACATTGCGAAATTAATAAATAAAGCTGCTGAATCAAATATAGTTGATACTATATAGCTCAATGGCCCACAGTTGGATATTCAAAGGAGAGTGTCAACAATGTAAATGTCCTCCAGCATACAAAATAAAGAACATGTGCATGCTTAGCATAAAGTGGTGTATTTCTCAGCATCTCTCCAAACTTCTCTGAAATTTCATTGTGGTTAGTTTCTTCTCTTGCAGATAAACCTGGGAGAATTTTGTGTTTTAATGGAGCTCCCCCTTTGTTTTCCAAAATCTGGGATAAACGTTACCATGATTTTAAATACTTGCCATTTAAATTTAGCCGGTCTCATCAGTTATATGCAGACTGTGCCAAAGAGAAAATCTGCTGCCAGTTTGGGTTATTCCCATCTCTAGTCTGCGAAAACTCTCCCGACACAGAGGCAGCCAAGCATTTCAGGAAACTGAAGTAGCACCAATCATAGATGAGCAGGGTTTAGGTTTATTCCTTTCCCTAACTTTTCTGATGTTCATGGACTTGGACCACTGGATTTTCACTGCTTAGGAGTTTTTTTTCAGGCCTGTCCTCACTGCTCTTGAGATTACCACACATTGTCATGTTGTGACACTGTACCTTGTAGATGCTCGTGTCGACTGCGCACCGGAGATGTATTAATTATAACCTTAGATACTGAACGGCGTTTTGATCAAATCGTTTTTTTTTGTCCTGAAGGATGTTTGTGGAGTTGTATTCATCCAGGTTTGTGGAGAGTATCCTATTGCACTTGTGAGTTAAGTTTCGTGACTTTTTGAGTCAGGCGTTGAGTAACTCTTCACAGAATCTCAGCTTCTGACTTTCCTTTGTAGCTACAGAAATTCCAAGGCTAGTCCAGGTAAGTCTCCGGATGACCTCATGAGATGCTGCCAAGTTCAAAGTTGCTGACTTTGGCATCTCAAAATCATGTTCAGTTCATGAAAACTCCAGGTAGTACAGCTTTGTCTTCACTTTGTCGGGGTATGTGTGTCTCTCGCTCCAAATCCCTGACATCGTACTGGGTTCACACTGCTGAAAAGCCATTTACCTGCTCTTTACATGGGAAGAGATTCTATAATTTCTTGTCAGTTCGCCCCTTTGTTTCTTACTGCTGTGCCAAACAATTGGTCTGATTGAGGTATGTGCATTGTGAGTTAACAGTAAGCAAACTATAGAACACCATTTGATCTGTACCACCATGATCATATCATGGTTATAACTCTTCATTGTGGCCACCGCCATTTTGGTTTTGAGATATTTTGCTGTCTGCCGCACCTGGTCATTGAACACAATGAGGAATCAGTTGCAGAAAGAAATAAATTTGTCAGAAAGACATATTTGCACTTTCCAAATCTCATGCCCTTATAAATCTTACTCCAGAAATCAGATCTAACTCTTCCATCCCATGGTTAATTGTCTTTAAGTATCACTGATAATCATTTACTTTCACACTTTCATTCACTTGCTCATGAGAGCTCCAGAAGAGTTTGTAATCTCCAGAAGCACTAGCAGCTTTGTACTGGAGGGAGGTCCTTAATTTGTTGCATTGGTGGGAAAGTTTTCACCCACGATAATTAGTTAAAATAGTTAAGAGGCAGCATTGTTTTGGAACTTTGGAAAAAAAATGTCAAAACAATAACAGTTTTAAAAGGGAGAAGAACAGACAAAAGAAGCACAAAGTGAGGACAGTGCAGGAGAGAGAGAGAGAGAGAGAGAGAGAGAGAGAGAGAGAGAGAGAGAACCTGCACAGTTCCTGCCGTTGCCGTTTTTAAATTCATGTGCCGCTGGACATTGGAGTGCATCTGGGAAAATTAACAAACGGTGAATGTCACATCTAATCTTGGAGGAACCAGTTTGCACGGAGTTCACAACACAATCAGATAAGTTAATTGATGTTTTAAGTCTGTCCAAGAGAAAGGCTTCATTCGTGAGCACAGTGGGTTCTTTCTTGATTATATGTTTTTGGAGATAAGTCTCTTGATTAAACTTAAACTATAAGCTGTAGCTATAAATGTAAACTGGTGCAGTGTTTTGTAGAGGAATAAGACGGTGTTATTGTCTGGGTGTGTAGATTGTGAAAGAGCAAAAATGGCCTTTGCAATGATATGTACTTCTTGTCAGATGTGTGAGTTCAAAGAGAGTTTAAGGGTTACTGCAGATTATATCTGCCATAAGATATGCATCGAACAGCATATATCAGTTGGAGTGGATCAGTTGGAGGGAGAGACAGAAGGGATGAGGAGTGTGCAACAGCAGCAGTATGTGATCTATGGCAGTTATAGGAAGGGAGAAAAGTCTCAGATACAGTCACATAGATGGGTTATATCGAGGAAGAGTAAGAGAGGTAGGCACCTAGGGCAGGAGTCTTTTGTGGATATATGCATTTCAAACAGGTATGCTGTTTTGGAAAATGAAGAGGGTGATGGTATCTCAGAGGAACGTAGCACGAACAACCAAGTTTCTGGTATTGAGACTGGCTCTAATGCAACGAGGGGTACGTCGGCTTCCAAGAGATCAATTGTGACAGGGGATTCTGTAGTCCGAGGTACAGACAGACATTGCTGTGGCCAACAGAGAAAAAACAGAATGGCATGTTGTTTCCCTGGTGCCAGGATCTAGGATGTCTCAGAGATGGTGCAGAATGTTCTAGGGGTTGAGAGGGGCCAGCAAGAGGTCATTGTTCACATTGGAACCAACGATATAGGAAGGGAAAGTTTGAGATTCTGAAGGGAGATTACAGAGTGTAAGACAGAAAGTTACAAGGGAGGTCCTCAAGGGTAGTAATATCTGGATTACTCCCTGTGCTCTGAGCTAGTGACGGCAGTAATAGGGGTAAAAGCAGAAGAATGCATGGCTGAAGAGCTGGTGTATGGGAGAAGGATTCATATTTTTGAATCATTGGAATCCCTTTTAGGGTAGAAGTGACCTGTACAAGAAGGACGGATTGCACCTAAATTGGAAGGGGACTAATATACTGGCAGGGGAATTTGCTAGAACTGCTTGGGAGGATTTAAACTAGCAAAGTGGGGAGGCGGGTGGGGTTGGGACCCACGGAGGAAGTGAGGCAAGAGATCAATCTGAGACTGGTACAGCTGTGAACAGAAGTGAGTCACACAGTCAGGGCATGCAGGGACAAGGTAGGACTAATGAATTAAACTGCATTTATTTCAATGCAAGGGGCCTAATAGGGAAGGCAGATGAACTAACGTCATGGTTAGAAACATGGGACTGGGATATCATAGCAATTACAGAAACCTGGCTCAGAGATGTGCGGGACTGGCAGCTTTTTGTTCCAGGATACAATTGCTACAGGAAGGATAGAAAAGGAGGCAAGAGAGGAGGGGGAGTGAAGTTTTTAATAAGGGATAGCATTACAGCTGTGCAGAACGAGGATATTCCCGGAAATACATCCAGGGAAATTATTTGGGTGGAACTGAGAAATAAGAAAGGGATGATCACCTTATTGGGATTGTATTATAGACCCCCCGATCGTCAGAGGGAAATTGAGAAACAAACTTGTAAGGAAATGTCAGCTATCTGTATGAATAATAGGGTAGTTATGGGAGGGATTTTAACTTGCCAAACATAGGCTGGGACTGCCATAGTGTTAAAGGTTTAGATGGAGAGAAATTTCTTAAGTGCATACAAGATAAATTTCTGATTCCGTATGTGGATATACCTACGAGAGAACGTGCAAAACATGACCTACCTTTGTAAAATAAGGCAGAGCAGGTGACTAAGGTGTCAGTGGGGGACCACTTTGGGGCTAGCGATCATATTCTATTCATTTTAAAATAGTGATGGAAAAGGATAGACCAGATCGAAAAGTTGTTCAAAATTCGAGAAAGGCCAATTTTGATGGTGCTAAGCAAGAACTTTCGAAAGCTGATTGGAGGCAGATGTTCGCAGGTAAAGGGACAGCATGAAAATGGGAAGCCTTCAGAAATGAGATAACAACAATCCAGAGAAGGTATGTTCCTGTCGGGATGAAAGGGAAGGCTAGTAGGTGTAGGAAATGCTGGATGACTTAAGAAAAAGAAGGAAGCATATGTCAGGTAGAGACAGGATAGAATTAAGGAGAAACCAAAGGGTTTTACAAATATATCAAGGACAAAAGGGTAACTCGGGAGGGAACAGGACCCTTCAAAGATCAGCAAGGCGGCCTTTGTGTGGAGCCACAGAAAACGGGAAAGATACTAAAGGGACATTTCCATTGGGTGGCACAATGTCGCAATAGTTAGCACTGATGCTTCACAGTGCCAGACCCGGGTTCAATTGACTGTGTGGAGTTGACATATTCTCCCCGTATTTGCGTGCGTTTTCTCCGTGTACTCCGGTTTCCTCCCACAGCCCAAAAATGGTCAGGTTAGGTGAATCGGCTATGCTAACTTGGGCGTAGTGTTAGGTGAAGGGGTAAATGTCGTGGAATGGGTCTGGGTGGGTTGCACTTCAGCGGGTTGGTGTGGACTTGTTGGGCCGAATGGCCTGTTTTCACACTGTAAGTAATCTAATCTAATATTGTGCATCAGTATTTACAGTGGAAAAGGATATGGAAGATATAGACTGTAGGGAAATAGATGGTGATATCTTGCAAAATGTCCAGATTGCAGAGGAAGAAGTGCTGGATGTCTTGAAAAGGTTAAAGGTGGATAAATCCCCAGGACCTGATCATGTGTACCCGAGAACTCTGTGGGAATCTAGAGAAGTGATTGTTGGGCCTCATGCTGAGATATTTGTATCATCGATAGTCACAGGTGAGGTGCCCGAAGTCTGGAGGTTGACTAACGAGGTACCACTGTTTCAGAACGGCGGTAAAGACAAGCCAAGGAATTATAGGCCGGTGAGCCTGAACTCAGTAGTGGGTAAGATGTTGGAGGGAACCCTGAGGAACAGGATGTGCATGTATTTGGTAAGGCAAGGACTGATTAGGAAGAGTCAACATGGCTTTGTACGTGTGAAATCATGTCTCATAAACTTGATTGAGTTTTTTGAAGAGTAACAAAGGAGATTGATGAGGGCACAGCAGTGGATGTGATCTATGTGGACTTCAGTAAGGTGTTCGACAAGGTTCCCCATGGGAGACCGATTAGCAAGGTTAGATCTCATGGAATACAGGGAGAACTAGCCATTTGGAAACAGAACTGGCTCAAAGCTAGAAGACTGAGGGTGGTGGTGGAGGGTTGTTTATCAGACTGGAGGCCTGTGAACAGTGGAGTGCTTCAAGGATCAGTGCTGGGTCCTCTCCTTTTTGTCATTTACATAAATGATTTGGATGCGAGCATCAGAGGGACAGTTAGTAAGTTTGCAGATGACACCAAAATTGGAGGTGTAGTGGACAGCGAAGAGGGTTACCTCAGATGAGAACAGGATCTGGAACAGATGGGCCAATGGGCTGAGAAGTGGCAGATGGAGTGCATTTGAGAAAAATGCGAGGTGTTGCATTTTGGGAAAGCAAATCTTAGCAGGACTTCTGCACTTAATGGCAAGGCTCTAGGGAGTGTTGCTGAACAAAGAGACCTTGGAGTGCAGGTTCATAGCTCCTTGAAAGTGGAGTCGAAGATAAATAGGGTAGTGAGGAAGGCGTTTGGTATACCTTCCTTTATTCGTCAGAGTAATGAGTACAGGAGTTGGGAGGTCATGTTATGACTGTACAGGACATTGGTTAGGCCACTGTTGGAATATTGCATGCAATTCTGGTCTCCTTCCTATCGGAAAAATGTTGTGAAACTTGAAAGGGTTCAGAAAAGATTTTCAAGCATGTTTCCAGGGTTGGAGGATTTGAGCTATAGGGAGAGGCTGAACAGGCTGGGGCTGTTATCCCGGGAGCGTCGGAGGCTGAGGGGTGACCTTACAGAGGTTTACAAAATTATGAGGGGCAGGGATAAGATAAATAGGCAAAGTCTTTACCCTGAGGTCGGGGAGTCCAGAACTAGAGGGCATAGGTTTAGGGTGAGAGGTGACAGATATAAAAGAGACCTAAGGGGAAACATTTTCACGCATTTCCATGTGTATGGAATGAGCTGCCAGGAAATTGGCGGAGACTGGTCCAATTACAAATTTAAAAGGCATTTGGATGGGTATATGAATAGGAAGGTTTTGAAAGGATATGAGCTGGGTGCTGGCTGGTTGGACTAGATTGGGTTGGGATATCTGGTCGGCATGGATGGGTTGGACCATAGGATCTGTTTCCATGCTGTATATCTCTGTGACTCTCTAAATGGGATACTTGCCTTTATGAACTGAGGTACAGAATTTAAGAGCAGGAAAATCTAAGTGCTGGAGTTGTAAAAAAAGTGTCCATTAAGCCACAGCGGGCGCATTTTATACAGTATTGGATCCACATTATAAGAGAGATATGATTGTACTGGAGAGGGCGCACAGAATGTTCCAGGATGATGGCAGAATAATAACACCGTGCCTCAACCTCTGGCCCAGGACCGTTGCCTTCTGTCTGCTTTCAGATTCATACAGTCCAATAGGGCAGAGACAGGCCCTCTGACTGAAACTGGTCCAGGTACACAAACTGCATTTCCCTGCACTTGGCCCGTACCTTCTAAACCTTTCCTGTCAATGTTTTTGTCCAACTGCCTTTCAAATGTTGTTAATATACCCATCTCAACCACCTCTGCTGGCAGCTCATTCAATATATTGACCATCCTCTGTGTAGAAACGTTTCCTTTTATTCTTCCCCTCTAACCTTAAAGTGATGCACTTTCATCCTTGATTTCCCCAATCCTGGGGAAAAAAACCCTGAGTGCATTCACGCTATCCATGCCTCTCATGATCTTCTCTACCTCGACAAGGTTCCCTCCTCAATCTCCTACACTCTAAAGAAAAAACTCCTAGTTGGTCCAACCTCTCCCTATAATTCAGACCCTTGAGTCCAGCCAACAACCTTGTAAATTTATTCAACACACTTTCCAGTTTAAGAACATGTTTTCAACATCAAGGTGACCAAAACTAACACAATACTTCAAGTGCAGCCTCAACAACATCCTGTAGAACCAGAACATAACTTCCCAACACCTATAGTCAATGCACTGACTGATGAAGGTCAGTGTGCCAAAAGCCTTCTTCACTGCCCTGCCGACCTGTGACTCCATCTTCAGAGAACCATGCACCTTAACTCAGAACCATGCACCTTAACTACAAACTCCGTCTGTTCCATCACATTCCTTAAAGCCCTACCATGAAACTCCTGCCTTGATTTTACTTTCCAATATTCAATATTCATTCACATACACCTATCTATATTCAACTCCATTTGCCATTTCTCAGCTCACTTTCCCAGCTCATCAAGGTCCTGCGGCAATTTCTCGGAACCTTCCTTTCTGTCCACAATACCTTCTATTTTGATATCATCTGGAAACTTATTAATTGTGCCTTGTCTTTTCTCCTCCAAATCTTGATATAGATGACAAAAATCAATTAGCCCAGCACCGACCCCCGAGGCACTCCACCAGTCACAGATCTCCAGTCCAAAAAGGATTCTACCACTATTACCCTCTGCTTCATACCATCGCGACAATTGTGTATCCAATTTGCGAGCTCCCCCGGATTCCATGCGAACTAACCTTCCAGAGCAGCCTATCATGTGGAGGCCTGTACTAAAATCCATATAGACGACATCGACCACCCTGCTCTCGTCAATCTTCCTGGTCATCAAACTGCTCTAATAATTTTGTGAGACATGATCTCCCACACAAGAAGCCATGCTGACTGTTCCTAATCAAACTCTGTCTTTTTAAATGCATGCATATCTTATTTCTCAAAATCTATTCAAGTGACTTTCCTACCAAGTTAAGCTTACTGGTCTATAGTTCCCAGGTTTTCCTTGCAGCCCTTCTTGAATAATTGTTTTTCTTTTGTCTTTATTTTATTTGTGCTCTGATATTTTCTTTCTTTTGCTCTTTTAAAGACTTTCCAGCATTGTTGGCAGGGAAAGAGTGAGCCCGGTCTCTTCACATGTGCAGCAAGTGACTCCTCTTAAAGAGTTGGCCTTCAAAGAGCTTGCAATGGCAGTGAATGTGGCCTCAGTTGCGAAAAATGGCACTCGAGCATAAGGACATCAGTGTTGGTGGTCCGACCAATGCAGCGCTCAAGGCATTGGCAACGGCTTTCAAGATGGTAGCGATGGCAAGGCAGCCTCTGCTGACGGCAGCGAAGTCAGTTGCCTTCAGAAGCAGGACGGTGGTCTTCAGCAGTGACAATGCATAAGTCTCCTGAAAGATTGGCAGGAAAACTGGTTGTATCAGCAGTGCCACGGTAGCCCCAATTTGGTATTCCTCATCTTCAGTTGTAGCAGTCATGTTGTCCCCAGATTATCTTCTGTAGCCCAAAATGGTGCTGGAACATGGCAACGTATTTCACTGTTCACTTGTGGCAATAAATAAATCATTCATTCATTCAGGAGCTTTTTCAGGGTATTGCCTGGGCCGGGATATTTTATTAGTGAAGAGAGTAGAGTTTCCTTGGAGGGCTGGAGATGATGAAGAAGATAATTGGGATGTATAAACTTATGTGGGGCACACACAGGGTAGGCAGTAAATATTTGTACCACCATCCACCACCCCAGCAACGAAGTATAGACTTTAAGTAAGAGCCAAGAGGTTTAGAGGAGATGTAAGAGTAAATGAAAACTTATTACCCACAGAGTGGTTGAAATCAGGAACTCACTCTCTGTAAGGGTGTGTGAAGGCAAAAACCCTCATGACATCTATGACACATTTGGATATACAATTGGAATGATAAGCCATACCGGACTATTGCTGAAATACTGTAAAAACGATAGGAATAGTTGGATTGATGTTGACCTGCAGCTGAGTGAATGGGCTAAAGGTTTTTTTTGTACATGCTGTAGATAGAGTCATAGAGTCCAAAAGCATGGAGGCAACTCCTTTGGCCCAAACTGGTCCATGCCAACCAAAATATACATCTACTCTAACCCCATTTCCCTGCACTTAGCCCATACCTTCGAAACCTTTCCTATCCATGTATTTGTCCAAATGTTAATGCACCCGCCTCAACCTCTTCCGCTGTCAGATTATTCCAAGTGCCTACCACCCTCTTGAACTTTAAACTAATCCCCTCTAGTCTTCAATTCCCCAACCCTGAGTGCATTCACCATAGACATGCCTCTCGTGGTCTTATACACCTCTACAAGGTGCCCACAAATTCTCCTATGCGCTGAAGAAAAAAAATCCTAGTTTGTCCAACTTCTCCCTATAACTCAGACCATTGAGTCCAGGCAACAACCTGGTAAATTTCTTCTGCAGTCTTTCCAGTTTAATAATATAAAAGCAGTGACGTACTACTGAGACGTTGTAGAGCTCGAGTTAGGTCCTATTTATAATATTGTGTCCAATCTTTGGCCCCACACCTCAGGAAGGACTTACTGGCACTGGAGCATGTCCAGTGGAGATTCACACGGATGATTCCTGGAATGGTAGGCCTAACATATGATGATCGGCTGAGGATCCTAGGATTGTGTTCATTAGAGTTTAGATGGTTGAGGGGAAATCAAAGAAGCTTAGAAGATAAGACATGGCTTAGAAAGGGTGCATGCTGAGAAGTTGTTTCCCTTAGAAAGGGAGATTAGGACCCATGGGCACAGCCTTAAATTTAGAGGGGGTCAATTTGTAATGGAAATGAGGAGACATTTCTTCAGCCAGAGAGTGGTGGGCCTGTGGAATTCTTTGTCACGGAGCATGGTGGAGGCCGGGACGTTGGGTGTCGTCAAGGCAGAGATTGATAAATTCTTGCTTTCGCATGGAATTAAGGGCTACAGGGAGAGTGCGGATATGTGGAATTGAAACGCCCATCAGCCATGATAAAATGGCGGAGTGTCCTCGATGGGCCAAATGGCCTTGCTTCCTATCTTATGTCTTTGATCTTCTAACATACTTCTAGTAACGATGATGAAAACTGATCACAATACGCCAAGTACGGCCTCTCCAACGTCCTGGACAACTGCAATACACCTTCCCAATGTCTACACTCAATGGCCTGGCTGATAAAGGACAGTGTGCCAAAAGCCTTCTTCATTGCCCAGATCTCTGTGACTTTATGATTCCTCTTATCTGCTGACACACCACCGAGTTCACATTGGTCCACTTGATGAAGGAGTGACACTCCGAAAGCTAGTGTGCTTCCAATTAAACCTGTTGGACTATAACCTGGTGTTGTGTGATTTTTAACTTTGTACACCTCTTTTCTCTGCAGCAAAGGGTTTTCTCAATCTTTACATACCAGCCGGTGTGTTTTATAAGTGAACCCGAGGAAAAAGTCGATGCACTGTTTGTTGTGTGACGCTGTGATCGTGTACTGGTTAGTGTACTGTATTGTGGGTAGAGCAACCTCGTTTCGAATCCGAGTCATTGCACATTTCCATTTTGACGTAGTTTCTACACTGCCAAACTTGGCAAAATTCCACGCGAAGTGAAGAATAAAGATATGTGATGGCAAAACCTGTTTGAAGCTTCTAAACCTAGCGCCCTCGCGCGTCTGTCCTCCCTCTCAAACCTAATCCTTTTTTCATGTTTCTTTTCCTCGTTCTAAATCACTATCACTCATTTATTTTCATTCTTTCATGACATCTTTACTTTCATGCTACATCACCTAAGGGAACAGTTTCCATTTATTTCCATATTAATGCTCCCATGTGTGTTCTGCAATGATCGCTGTTCCTTGGACTGTGTGGCTCAATCCCACCGGCTGTGCAGTGAAACCAATTGATCTCTTTAGATGTGCGTGATATCCAGACAGATGAGCAGTACACCGACAAACCAGTGCAGAGTTCAAGATCGAACTGCCAGGCATCTCCTTTGTTGAAATGTGCAGTTGCAATAGATAGACGATAATCCAAAATAGAAAAGAATGTTGCAGCAAGTTAGCCCTGAGAAAATGTTATTGGCATAAGCAGTTTTCGGAAATGCCGACTTCAAAGCAGATGTGAGTGAATATGAGCACTCATGTATGAGAAACGCTCAAGGAGTTCTCCCCTTGAGTGAAGTTGTCTGGAGTTCAGGATGATTCTGTAGCAACGTGACCAGAAATTGCTGTCAGCACTGATAACGTGTCAGTGGACTCGAACTCTATTTATCCCACAGACGCTACCAAATTTGTTGAGTTTTGACAGCAATTTCCGATTTCCAGCATCCGCGACTCTCCATTTTATGGTTCATAGTGAACACATAACATTAAAGAAAAACAAACTGCCGGGGATCAAAATGACGTGGAGAACAGACAACCGTTTCTTATTCACTTACTAGGTGAAATAATTTGTATTGGGCCTATAGAATATTTTAAACACCTCTATCGTTAAATTGTCCCATCTTCCCTTGGTCTGAAACCTAAACGAATTTGAAGCTGATTTCAATATTTTGCTCAAATCGCGGATCTGTCGTTGCTGTTTCTGCAACCTGAGGTCAGGGTCAGAGTGCGGGACTGTTCTGTACCATCTAGGAAAAGAACACCACAGTCATAGAGTCACAGAGTCACAGAGATGTACAGCACAGAAACAGACTCTTCGGTCCGACTCATTCATACTGACCAGATACCTAAAACTAATCGAGTGCGATTTGCCAGCACTTGCCCCATATCCCTCTGAACTCATCTTATTCATTTACCCCACCAGATACCTTTTAAATGCTGTAATTATACCAGTCTCAACCACTTCCTCTGGCAGCTCATTCCGTGCACACACACCACCCTCTGCGTGAAAAAGTTGTTCCTTAGGTCCCTTTTATATCTTTCCCCTCTCACCCTAAACCTATGCCCTCTAGTTCTAGACACATCTACCCCAGAGAAAAGGCCTTGTTTATTTATCCTATCCATGCCCCTTATGATTTTTTAAACATCTGTAAGGTCACCTCTAAGCCTCCAACACTCCAGGGAAAACAGTTCCTGCCTGTTCAGCCTCTCCCTATAGCTCAAATCCTCCAATCCTGGTTACATCCTTGTGAACTTTTCAAATTTTACAACACCAAGTTTCACAGTTTCCGATAAGAAGCAGACCAGTGTTTACACAATATTCCAAAAGTGACCTCATCAATGTCCTGTACAGCCGCAACATGACCTCCCAACTCCTCTATTCAATGCTCTGACCATACCAAACGCCTTCTTCACTATCCTATCTACATGCGACTCTACTTTCAGGGAACTTTCAACCTGCACTCCAACTTCTCTTTGTTCAGCCACACTACCAAAAACCTTACCATTAAGTGTATAAGTCTTGCTCTGATTTTATTTTCCAAAATGCAGCACCTCACATTCATCACAAAACATTTATCACAAAATAAATTCAATCTGCCACTTCGAAGTCCATTGAGCCATCTGATCAAGATCCCGTTTTGAGGAAAGTTTCTTCACTACACCTCGAATTTTGGTGTCATCTGCAAGCTTACTAACTCTACCTCCTATGTTGACATCCAAATTATTTATACAAATGGCGAAAAGCAGTGGGACCAGCACTGCTCTTTGATATAAATGGCGAAAGGCAGTGGCACACCACTGGTCACAGGCCTCCAGTCTGAAAATCGGTTATGATGATCGGGCATACAACAAACTGACGCAATGTGGCGTTCAACAGGAGGAAAACAAGTCCCTGGGTGGGGTCGAACCACCAACTACTTAATTAATAGTCGAATGCGTTAGCCGATTGTGCCACATAGACTAATTGCAGCCCCGCTCCTTTCCTTTACTCTGAACAAAATCGTAGACGTCCAGGAAACAGCGCTCTGAAAGTTCGTGTTTCCAGTTGAACCTCCTGGACTATAACCTGGTGTGTGAGTTTTAACTTTATCCACTCTAGTCCAACACCGGCATCTCCAAATCATGACTGCACTCTAGTTCTCATTCAGTCAATGCTGTATGTACTTTTGTATTACTTCCTCACCGACAGAAATGAAAATTCTTTTGATGAGGCAGATCACTTCCTTTTTTGGAAAATAAAGTACATGAAAGCATGGGAAGGGTTAAAGCATGAAGACTACTGGCAATCTGTGGTCTGTGGAAGGCAAGATACGATAAGCGTAGTGGAACGCTCTTACACCAATTAGCAGAGTAAGGTTAAGGGTAACACAAGTAATGAAGCAAGTTTCTCTATTAAGTGTTAGTGTGACAGGATTGGGACCAAGAATATTTGGGACATGGCATTAAAATATCTAATTAGGAGTTAGTCGAGTCAGCTTGAGACAGGAAACTATAATGATAGATGGAATAGCTAAATATCTATCATGACAGATTAGTCTGGAATGGACGATCACTGTAGCAGAGCTGATAATAAATATCTAATCATGACATTCGGAAAATATTAAGTAGGGTCTGGGATGAAAGACCATCGTTGCAAGGGTTAGCACTAAATATCTAACCGTGACATTAGAATAAAATTAAGTAGAATGTACAACTAAAGAGATAATGGGAGCTATCGTCACCGATTTGTTGTGTAGATAGAGTGAGGTATTTTGATTTATATAGTTGGACATGCTGATAACCTAACAAAAACATGACTAAAAAAATATAAAAATCCATGGACCCTGAGGTTTGGGGGCATTCGAGAATCTGATTTCTCAGTGTCATGGATTTTTGTTTGCAAATACAAGACTTAATTCTTGAAGAACTCCCTTCGTCTCCTGTAGATTCTCTTTATTTTCTCCACAACACTTTCACCCATATTTTAACAAGGAATGCGTGAAAGGGGGGAGAGAGCATGGTCATCCCCCTGACTATTTTACGTAGCATTCACCTCTACTTTTGTTAATCAATTTTCCCAAGATTCTAATGACGAGTCATTGCCACTCAGCTTGCTCTCTGTCTCCATGGAAGCAGTCTGACCTGATGTGATCTCCAGCATTTGTTATTTTCAATAATGTACCATCTATAGTCTGAGCTGGTGAACTCATTGACCATGGAAAAACTGCTCCGAAATTGACTTGGTGGTTGTCTTTTTGTTTTCAGTTGATTCACACAACTGGCCACTCTCTTGTGTCATAAACTTTCTATGATTGTGATCTACATAACGTTCTTGATTTTAGAACAGCTACTGCTGTGTCTCTTGGATAATGCAATGGTTTGTGTCCTGTATAGTGGACGTAGCAAACGACATTCTAAGAGAATGTTAAAGACACACAATTTTTAATCTGCTTGCCTTACCATATTATTTAGGGGTAATTAGAGGGTGGGGGAATGGGTAGATTGTTCTTGGAAGGGTTGGTATGGACTTGTTGGGCTAAAGGGCCTGTTTCCATACTATAGGGGATCTAATCTTCAAAGGCCCTACTGCATCAATGTGGATTTCACCAGTTTGCTCATTTCCCCTCCCCCAACCTTATCCCATTTCAACCTTGCAATTCGAGACTGCCCTCATGACCTGTCCTATCTGTCCATCTTTCCTCCTACCTACCTGCTCCAGAATCGTCTTCGACCATCACCATTACCCACATCTCTATCGACCTATCACAGTCTCAGTTACCTTCCACCCAGCCCCACTCTGCTCCCATTTATCACTTCACTGTCAAGGCTCCAGGCCACATTCCTGATGAAGTACGTTTGCCGAAAAAGTCGAATCCCAATGGCACTCTCACCTTGATGGCCACCTTTGTGTGTGGCTGCATCAAGCTGTGCGTGGATCCCCGGTACACTAACACCAAGTGTCAGGAGGTACTGAAGTTCTACCTGTCCCTGGTGTTGCGAACGATGGGCCTGGCCTCGCTCCGGAATGCTCCAAGTACTTGGACCGTTCCGTATCACCTGTCCTTCCTGGAGAAATTTATGAAGAAAAACACCTTTGACCACAAGTCCATCAGGAAGTGGTCAGCGCATAGCGTCCTTCGGGAAAAGGAGAGGGCGGATCATGTCGAACGGTTCCCTGGGCAGACTGTCAAAGTCATTTGGCAGAATGCCTCATCGCCAGAACTTTCCAACAAGCACCAAGACATGGCTTGCCTGGTCGTGAGAAGGGCTCTGCATGTGAGATCGTTTATGCACGCCCGGACTCTCAGCCGCACCCCACGCTGCCCTTAGACGAGACTGTCACACACCTCCTTCTGGAATGTGCCTACGCAGAAGAAGTCTGGAGAGGAATGCAGTGGGGTTTGTCGAGGTTCGTCCCGAGCAGCGCCGTTACGCGGGACTCCGTGCTCTACGGCCTGTTCCCCGGGACGCACACCGAGATGAACATCAACTGTGCCTGGAGGATCATCAACTGGGTGAAAGACGCTATTTGGTCTGTCCGAAACCTGTTGATCTTCCAGCTGAAGGAGCTGACCCCGACTGGGTGTTGCGGACTGGCACATTCCAAGGTCCAGGACTACGTGTTGAGGGACGTGCTGAAGCATGGGGCAGCTGCCGCCAAGGCGCGGTGGGGAAAGACAACCGTGTCAGGTCTGCCTGCCTGAGAACAGGGGGCCCACGCAGTAAGTGGGCTCTGCTGACGCCTTAGCTAAACATGTGGACAGTATATGGTTGATTTCTCGATCTCTGTATGCAAAGAAATGGAATGTTTACTTCTGTATGGCATGACTAATTGTACAGATCATCAAAATAGTTTATGAAAAAAGTATATTTTTGAAATAAAAAAATGATTCTCCTGTTCTTCGAATGGCGCCTGACCCCTGCTGTGCTTTTCCAGCACTACACCCTTGGCTGACATAAACACGACGGAACTCAAGAAAACATTTCATTGCTTTCACACTCACACGAAAGTCTCTCATGGCGGAAACAAATTACCGCAGATGCGAGAATCTGCAATGAAAACGACAAATGCGGTCAATCACAGCGGGTCAGGCAGCATCCATGTTGAGAGAGCAACGTTTCATCAGCGTCGTCTCGACTTGAAACGTTAGCTTGCTGACTCTCCATGGATGCTGTCTGAATCGCTGCGATCTCCAGCGTTTGTTGTTTTCAAACTGTCATGGCAGAGTTTGCTGAAGGTCAAGATGAAGTAATTAGTGACAACATGTTTACATTTTGCTTCTTCCTCCAGATCAGTGAAATGTTACAATCCTGTTTGTAATAAGTTTAAGTAGTTTCTTAATTAGTGGAGACATTAGATGTTAGGTCACATTGTACCAATTGGCAGACAAAGAGTGATGGACAGGAGTGACAACAAGAAAAGTTTTGCCTCACACAGCTTATCAGTATTTATTCCCTGTTGTTCACACTTTACATGTTATACATTATTCTTGCACGAGTGAAACTACTTAGTGTTTAATTGAATGGATTGGCAAAGCCAATGATTTTTTTTTCTCCCAGAAGTTCGAATTCCGTTCAGAGAATCTGCGCAGTAATCCCCTGTGTTTCCAAATGAATGAATACGGTTCTGAATTTCTTGTTTGGTCTCTCATAGCCCAGTTCTTACGGAGGCTAACGCAAAATTGTTCCCGTAATGGAACATATGAACATCTTGGGACCACCAGCAGTTTTCTTGTTACGAACACATAAACGGATCAACAACAATCGTTGGCAGATAATATGATTTGGCGTTAATTTATATTCATCTGTTCCACAACAGACGTTCTTTATTTCGCTGTATAATTTATTCCAAACGCCTCATTCGCAATGCACTCCCGTGCATCCTTTCCAAGTGTGGAAAATAACCAAAACAAATTTAACGATTGAAAACCTTTTATGTTTATTGTATACTTCCATTTGAAGTTCCGTTGTTTTAAATTCGCAGCTGGTGGGGATATTCCTCCTGAGTCGTCATGTAATCTTGTAAATTTCAATGAGATTTGCATTCGATTATGGGAAGGAAGCACAGATCAGCACTTTTTGCCTATTGCAATTTATCCTGGGTGGTGTGTCCCCTCCTTGACTTTCTGTAGCCAAGAAGCAAACATTACATACAGTGCTCTTGGAATGACAATTCCAGTCTGGCAATTCACCACACCATTGTTCTGTCATTCCCACATTTCGATCATTTAATCTGAACGATCCAAATCCTCTCTCCTGCAGCTTTCTAAAAAAACCCTTACTGCATAAAAACTGCCCATTCCACACTTCACCAGCTCTGATAAAGAGTTATCCAGACTCAAACGTTTAGCTTTCTTTCTCTCAATGGAAGCTGTCTGACTCGCTTGTGGTCTCCAGTCTTTTCAGTAGAGATTCCAGCATCTGTAGTAAGTTGTTCCAGGATTGCTACAATACAGATGCAAAACAGTATAGCATAAGAAGATAGCACGAACTGATCTTTCAATTGATGAATGATCATCTTGCGATTTTCTTGCAATGATAACATTTGTGGATAATTTCCGAGGAATTGAATGCATAACAATTCATGGTGATGGTTTTTTTTTAGCACGAATGCTAAGATTAACAGGGATATACGTCCCTGAGTGGACTCGAACCACCAACATTCCAAATAACAGCCCAACGCATCAACCGATTGCGCCACAAACACTACGGAAGCCGACCTTGCCCAGGGAATACTCATAGATATCTAGGAAACAAGTTTATGTGGTTTGCTTCTTGTCACCGCCGTCTTCGTGAATGCCATTCAATGCATCGTTCACAAAGTTTTGAAACCAACATTGCACTTTATGTCCTGCTGAGCAATATTGGGAATTGTCTCAGTAAAACAGATTCATTAATTTTGCGGAGACGTTCGGGGTAAATGTTCCAGTATCTCAAAGGAGAAAGAAAAATGAACAATAATAAAAATAAAGAACTGCTGGAAAAACTCAGCAGATCTGAGAGCACCAGTGACACGAGCAGTTCTGAATGAGGAATAGTGAACTCCGAAACTTTAAATTTGGTTTCTCTCTACAGGCACTCCCAGACCTGCAGAGTTTCCTCCAGCAAATTTTGTTTTGATTAGAAAGAAAGGTGCACTTAAGCGTCCATCAAGAGTTACAGAATTGGCGTCTGTTTTTTTCTTATTTTTCATTTCTTTCTACTCCTAACTCGCAATATTTCCTTCGTAACCTCTCGCCTTAAGTTACTGATTCAAAGAGACTGCTGCAAGTTGTTTCTACAGATTTCCAATACAGTGTAATGCTCCTTCAGTCGATTTGCAGTTTGAATTAGTGGAGGCAAAACAATGCGAAACATACTGTTCCAACATACTGAAAGAAATTTATTCAGATTTTTTTTTCCCCAGTGTTGGACATATTTCCGACAGATAGAATCACTACATATCCCTCTCCAGCTGTGCTCTCCATATGTATACCGGGCAGAAGGTGCATATTTGCCAGGTATCGCTCCTACCAGCGTCGTCTGCCTGTGCAAGAGTATGGAGATTTTGGGAAAAAAAGTGTTTGCAGGAACGTGTGGTTAAGTGACCTCCCCTCTCCACCTTGCCCCCACCCCAACAAAACACACTGCATTCACAGAATCAAGTTTAAAATCACAGAAGCACAAATAAACCTGTTGGACTATAACCTGGTGCTGTGTGATTTTTAACTTTGTCCACCCCAGTCCAACATCAGCACCTCCAATTCACAGAATCAGTGTGGTGTTTCCCAGAGGCGGGACGAGGGATCCGAAGGAGGGTAAGATTCCCATGATTCACGGAAGGAAAATATGAAAGAAAACGACAAGTACCGGAAATATGGGGCAACACTAGTGACCTTTATGGGGAGAGAAGTATTTCTTCTTCGGAAGAGGAACAGATTCGTGAATGTAAAGTTTTAGAAATTGATATTCCTTTTTTCCCCTCGCATAAAGTGAATTGTGAACTGTGAAACCGGCATGAAAGCAAATATGTGCAAAGTACTTGACAATGCAAAAGATTAGGTGTATACACCTGTAGTTGTTAAGTGCAATATCACCGTCCCCCACCCATCTCACCACAACCTCTCCTGAAATCTCCATCCACTGATCCAACGTTTTCGCAGTCTACAAATTTTTATCCTGGCTGTCAGCCGAAGCCGGGGACAAAAGTGATGAAAATTGAGGTAGCACGAGATGACCAACCCGATCTTTGGTAAACATTTATTTTCATAGGCAGTAATATATAGAAGCTGGAATAGTTATGTGAAAACTATTTACATTGTCGACTGCTCTTCAAAAATTTGTTTCCCTGACCGGGAATCAAACCCGGGCCGCAGCGATAAAAGCGCCGAATCCTAACCACTAGACCATCAGGGAATCACACCAGTTGGGGTTGTCTCAATGCCATTTACAGTGAGGTCAATGTATCGAAACGCATCGAATTTGTCATGTTTTAATTGTTTTATTTCCATGAACTGGATATTACATTTTTTTCATGTCTTTGCTTGCTACAAATCTATTTTCGTTCGTCTGTGTTTGAAAGCTGCATTTGGCTTCATTCAAAGTTCTTTTTTGAAAAAAAAACATAATTGTCATCACGATATTTCACAAATTTTCTTTGGGACAGAAAATTTGCCGTCATTATCTAACGTGAATCATGTGAATTCAGTCAAATAGCACTGTGCTTGATTTTTAAAATGTCCTCTGAAATCGCCTGTCAAGCTACGGGGGTATTTCAAACCACTGTCACTAAGATCATTAAACGATGGACCATCGGTATTGAGCCAAATATAGTTCATGATCCTCATTTAAGCTTAATGACTCTGTCCTCTACTCTGACTTCAGACACTTTTTACAAAAAAAAACACTGATGAACCTGGGAGTGTCACTAGCTAAGCCACTATTAATTGCCTGTTCTTAGTTTCCCTTCATCAGGCGATTATGAGCTGACTGAAATTAGATTAGATTCGCTCCAGTGTGGAAACAGGCCCTTCGGCCCAACAAGTCCACACCGACCCTCCGCAGAGTAACCCACCCAGACCCATTTCCCTCTGACTAATGTACCTAACACTACAGGCAATTTAGCATGGTCAATTCATCTGACCTGCACATCTTTGGACTGTGGGAGGAAACCGGAGCACCCGGAGGATACCCACGCAGACACGGGGAGAATGTGCAAAATCCACACAGACAGACTATTGCAGTCCATGTGTTGTAAGGGGACATACGTTGCCACGAGGGAAGCAATTCCAGGATTTTTACCCACCAATACTGAACGGTAATACATTTTTAAGTCAGGGTGCTGATAGGCTTGGAGGAGAACTTGCAAGTGGTGGTATTCCCATGTAGCTGCTGCCCTTGTCCTTCTATAGGGTATTGGCTTTGGATAAAGAAGAAGCCAATGATCTTTGGTGAACTTCTGAAATACATTTTTGTAGATGGTGGGGGAAAGAATGGATTTTTGTGAATGTAGTGGCAATCAAGTGGGCTGGTGTCAAGCTTCTTGTAAGTGGTTGGAACTGCACTCATCCTGGATCGTGGGGAGTGTTCTATCAGACTTGTCACTTGAAAATGGTGGACAGGCTTTGGGGAATCAAGCAGTGAGTTATGTGCAGCAATTTACAAGCCTCTAGTTTGGCTTTTGTAGCCAACAAATTTATATGGCTAGTCCCATTCCGTTTCTGGTCAATGATAACTTCCCAGGATGCTGGTAATGTGGGATTCAGTGATAGCAACATAATTGTATATTGAGAAGCATAAGTTAGATTGTCTCTAATTGGACACTGTTATTGCCTGGCATTTGCATCATGAATGCTGTTTGCCACTTACCAGCCAAAGTCTGGCTATTATCTAGGTTATGCCGTGTGTGGATGTAAACTATTTCAATGTCTGAGGAGTTGTGATTGATGCTAAACATTGTGCAATCATCAGTGAACATCCTCACTTCTAACCCTGTGATGGAGGGAGTGTCATTGATGAAGGAGTAAAACAGGATTGGTCCTTGGCTACTCTCTTAGAGAATACCTAGAGGGATGCTCTGAAGCTGACGCGACTGACCTCCAAAATGTTCAACCCTCCCATGTGGTCGGTACGACTCCAACGAGTACAAAGTTCACTGCTGGTTCCCATTGACTCCTCTTTTGCTTGGGCTCATTGATGCCACACTTGGTCAACTGTGACCTTGATGTCAAGGCTTTCACTATCAGCTCACTTCTGAAATTATGCTTTCTTGTCCACGTTTGAAGCAAGGCTGGAAATAGGTCAGGAGCTGAGTGGCCCTGGCAGATTTCAAACTGGGTGTCACTGAACCAATTGTTGCTGAGCAGATGCTGCTTGAAAGCACTGTTTATGACAACTTCCATCAATTTACTGATGAGAGAGGGTAGACTGATGGATTTGTCCAATGTTTTGTGTACAGGGCACACGTGAGCAATTTCACACGTGTCATCAGATGCCAGTGCTGTAGCTGTATTGGAACAGTTTAGACAGGGGTGTGGCAAAGACTGTAGCACAATTTTTCAGTACTATGGTGAATAGGTGCCACAGACTTTGCAGTATCCAGTACCCGATGAGCAATAAAATCAACGTTACTGCTCCTCGGATGCTGCCTGAACTGCTGTGCTTTTCCAGCACCACTCTACTCCACAATCGGGTTTCCAGCATCTGCAGTCATTGTTTTTACCTAGTATTCAGTAACCCATTTGTTTCTTGATATCACATTGAATTGCCTCAAAACTGGCATCTGTCAAACTGAAGACTTTGAAGGAGCCCAAGATGGATCATCCACATGACAATTTCAGAGAAAGATGGTTGCACATGCTTCAGCCTAATCATTTACACCGAAGTGCTGGGTTTCTGCACGACTGAGGGTGGGATTTTTGTGAGCCTCTTCCTCCAGTGAGTTGTTTAATTGTCCACCGCCATTCACAATTAGATGTGGTGGGACGAAAGAGCTCAGATCTAATCCATTGGTTGTGGGATCACTTAGCTCTGTCTACTACTTGCTGCTTATGCTGTTTGGCATACATGTAGCCTTGTGTTGTAGCATCATCAGGTTGACACTTAATTTTTAGAATTTCTATGTTGCCCCACCCAGCATGCCCTCCTCCACTCTTCATTGAACTAGGGTAGATTCCTTGGCTTGATGGTAATGGCTCATTTGATAAATGCCTGCTACAAGGTTGGAGATGACGCTGAAGCATGATTCTGCTGCTGCACCATGGATGCACAATGCACCATAGATGCACAATCTTGAGTTGCTCGATCTGTTCAAAGTCTTTCCCACTTAGTATGGGAGTCCTACCGCACAAAAACGATTTAAGGTATTATCAGTGTGAAGGCAGGACATCATCTCCACAAGGACTGCATGGTTGTCAATTACATCTGCAGCAGACAAATTGGTAAGACTGAACTCAAATATGTTTTTCCCTCTTGTTGGTTCCTTCACTATTGTCTGACCGAGAGTTGCAGTTGTTTCTGATGCCAGGAGGCTATTTTCATTCCTTGTTTTCCTTTCTAGTGGTAAGTAGAATTGAGAGCAATAACAATAACACATTGGCCAGAGAAGACAAAACTTTTATTTCTCCCCCAAAATCACCAGCAGTCATCATTCAACTGTAAATTACATATTTTTAATCTAATTCAAATTCCACTATCTTCCATAATTGGATGTGAAGCCAGGTCTCTGGAACATTCCCTGGGTCTCCAGATTAATGGTTTGTGATCATACCATTAAGACATCACCTAATCGCTGTACTACTGCACCTTGATATTCCTCTTTCATGTTTGGTTTTTGAATCCCACAAACTCACTGAGTTAATGTAAAGCTCTCCCAACAGTACTGCGCCTGCCCTGTGAGAAACCCAGTCCCATCTCAGTTCAGTAGAAACCCATTTTGTCTTGTACAGACGTCATTTTACACAGAACTTGTTCAGGTGTCTCAACCCTCTAAGGTTAATTTATATTTGTTTTCCTATTTTTCACATTACATCTGCAATTTCTGTAATAAAATGTTAAGTAGTCAGGAAGAAAGCCTTTGCCTAAAACACAATACTGTATAAACAAGTTGTTCACATGGGATAAACAATGACAAATCGAATTGAAATCTGAAAATAATGGGGTGATATATTTTGGGAGGACTAACAAGACTAGGAAGTACCTCTTGAATAGTAGGACCCCAGGAAATACAGAGCATTTCAGTGACTTTGGTGTGCATGTTTACAGATGCTTGCAGGCAGCAGGACAGGGAGATATATTGGTTAATGTGGTTAAGAAGGCATGTGGCATACTTGCCTTTATCAGTCAAAGCATTGAATGCAACAGCCAGGAGCTTATTGTTCAGCTGCATATTATGTCATTTAGGCTAAAACTGGAGTGCTGTGTGCAATTCTGGTCACCATGCTTTAGGAAGGATGTGATTACACTGGGAAGAATGAAGAGGCGCTTTGAGGGGATGTTGTCCAGGTTGGAGTGATTCAGCTCTAGAGAGACTAGATCATCGAGGGTAGCTTTACGGAGAGCAGAGGAGGCTGAGGGTGTATCTGATTGAGCTATACATAGTCATGAAGGATTGAGGCACGATAGACTGGGAGAAAACTTTCTCTTCAATAGTGGGGGTCAATATGGAGTGCAATTTTAAGGTAAGGACCAGGAGATTTCATTTTTTGAGGAAATATATTTTCACTCAGTGTTGTGGATATCTGGAACTCACTGAGAAAAATGGCATTAGAGGCAGGAATATACAAAGCCCCCAAGAACTAATCAGATGAACATTTCAATCAACTTTGCGTACAGGGCTAGGGGTTAAGGGTTGGAAAATGGGATTAGATGTATGTTTGATACCTGACATGAAGACAATGGGCTGAAAGCCCTCTCCATTGACAGTAAAATCTATGCCTCTTGACAAAGAGCTAATGGTTGAATTGGACAGATCCAGACAAAGGATTATTTTGTAAATATGGAGGACACGCAATGAGAGGGACAGGGAACAGCAGAAGCATAACCCATCAGACAGAATGTGGGCTGTTGTAGGGATTCTTGTGGCACTGTGATCCTGTCACCATGACTGACTTGTAGACCCAAGTTCATGTCTTGCCTGCCACAGAGATATGTCATTACATGTCCAAGCCAGTTTACTAAAAATAATTTTTAGGGCCCTACTATCACTGGGTTTGAAGTCCGAGATTCCATTCTCACCTGCTCCCAAGGTGTAATATATCTGAACATCATCAATCTGAACAAATTGGCTCTGTTTCCTAATTGGTCCCTCTCGGCCCCATATGAAATTCTGAGGTTTTTGTTGCACCATTGTTATGTCCCTACCAGAGGGTGTGGGTTAAAATCCCATCTGCTCCAGAGATGCATTTTAGCATCTCCGAATGGGTCATATGGTAAAGGGATACATTTTCTCCGTGAGCTGAGAGGTGCTTGTGTTTCCAAGTCATTAGTGAACTAAATACTGCGGCTGATGGACTGAAAAGAAACAAAACCTAAATTTCGTGCCTCTTATTCCCTAGATACTTACTTGTATTTCTGAAACATACATGAACTCTCTAACTGTTTTCCTTAGATCATGCCATCCCCTGCCCTTGCTGCTCCATTTTCCAATATTTTGGGTGTTAGAGACAATGCATACAAGCATTGACAAAGAGTAATCTGTAAATTTGCTATTATTCAATCGTTGTTCTTACTGTTTTGGCCTTTACTTGTCATTTTTGATTTTTAAGTGTCAGATTTTTCTTTTGTTTAGTGATTTATGCTTATATTTCTGAATACTGCAGACTTCGTATTTGAAGTGAGCTTTGCAAAGCCAGTGCAAAGTGATTGCAGTTCGTTTAATTGACAACTTGCTCTCGCCCGGGTAGGGGAGCCACCAAACGCGTGCCTCGCTTTTTGCATCACCACGTTTGTGAACCGTGGAGACGCTGTGACCGCTGCTTTGTTTGGAAGCTAAAAATCACACAACATTAGGTTAAAGTCCGTCCTATTGGATGATATTCTGATGTTGTGTGATTTTTAATTTTGTCCATTCCAGTCCAACACCGGTACCTCCACAACATTGTTATTCAGTGGCAATGCGTGACCAGCAGTCTGGCTCCTGGGCACTAAATGCGATTGTTGGCGGCGTTATCTGGATCGTGGGTGAGTCCTCTCTAAAGACGTGCTGACTGGCAACCCAGGAGCGGACTACACCCAGACATTTGCTCGTTGTTTCCGTTTCCGCTTGGATTTCCAACGGATGCTCCTGTTTCATCCCACAGTCCAAATATGCAAAGTTTAAAGCACACTGGCCGTATTAAGTGTCTCCATAATATTCAGGAAGGTGCAGGCTAGGGGAATTAGCAATGGGAAGCGTGGGTTTAAAGGGTAGGGTTTGGGGAACGGATCTGTCTGTGTAGGATGCTCTTCTGAGGTTCTGTGCAGACTCGTTGGGCTGAATGGTCTCTTTCTGCTCCCTGGGTATTCTATAATTGTGGACCTGGCATGGTGAGGGTGCACCGGTCGTTGTGAGTTAACAATAGCTGAGGCTGAAGCCGTAGATTTCCTATAGTACAAAAATAAGTCATTCATTACTTTCAGTCTGCACTGACCCTGCAGACACCAGACCAAAGGCAATGGAGGTCAGCCTTTCCCACGATTAAATGGCGTCATGACTGATTATCGATCTGGATTCATCCCCCTCCGTTTGCTTCATAATCCTCAATCGTTTGTATGGCAATTATCTTTCAAGACTATTGAGGAGAGAACACTTGATCTGAAACAGTAACTCTGGTTTCTCTTCATAGATTCTCCTAGAACTGCTGAAATTCTCAGGCAACTTGTTTTTTAAGTTTCTGAATTATAGCATCCGCAGTTCGTTTTATTGAAACATTTTCAATCTCGGAACTGGGTGGGGGGGGTTGGTGGGGGGGGGGTGGGGGGGGAGAGAGGAAACAGGAGCAGTGAAATGGACTGCAAGTTACATTGTACCTCGTGTGTGATTCTTCATGAATTTCCTTTCTCACATCATCTGATTTGCCTTCTCAACACAGTCACAGGAATTAGACGCAACAGAAGACAATTTAAGCCTGTCCCTTTGTCACACTCTGTTAGATTCAGGCGGACAAGATGAGAAAACAGGACAAGAAGAAACTATGGGCCAAATACAGAAAATGTTGGAGAAACTCAGCAGATGGGTTGAGCATCCTTTTAAAATTCGGTGAATTTCTACTGCTCAGCTTAGTCATTGTCTCTCTGTTTCTTCCTCCCAGTCAGACAGTCGGTGGATTGGATCTTAAAATTACACAGAATCAGAGGATCATACAGATGGAGGTAAGCTGTCCCCTCATGTACTTGAACTGGTTTTCTGAATGAGTATTTTAAAAAGGTGTGGAGAGAGCTTGGTCAACAGAGAACTGCAGTGCTGGACAAAAAGGACACATCAGAGTCTTCAAGTACAGAATTAATTGAGCAAGACAAAAAGGGTTAGAAATATTGCAAAGAGGAACAACATCGGTGTGGTCCTTCAGATCTGTTGTCAGCATCACGAAGGTGTGGACAGGATGAGGAGCCCATGCTAGGCAGTCAGAGACAGAGTTCATCAGATGAGCAGTAGGACTGTAGTAAACATAGCATGGAGGTGAACAGTGTCAGGAAACGTACCAAATAAAAATCTGACTGTGGTGGTCCTCATCCAGACAGTGAGAGCATCGGAGGGAGCAGCCTCATGCAAGAAATGAACATGAACAGCGACAGCAAACCTTCTGAATAAAAGTTATGAGTTTTGAGGTACAGACTGAGCCAATTGGAAGAATTGTCAGCACAATAAGGCTCATCAGAATTCGAACAGGAGGATGCAAATCAAATCAGCCACATATAGTGAGCTGACTGTTCGGTCACTGTGTTTTGTTTCCGGACATTATTGTTGGAATAGAGTAGGTGGGATTTCCTTATGTTTTCTTTTAAATGCTCAACATTTTTCCGTACTTCTTTTACATTTATGGGAAGCTTATATTGTCTGTGATAGGCAAGGTCAAGACTGTTCGTTGCATGATCTGTAGAGAATGAGACGTCTTGAATGTGCTTGGAATTCCAGATGAACAAATCTTCGAGATTTCCTCGCGTTTTCAACGTTTGCGCTACCGCTAAAGTGATGGGTGGAGGCAAATCCCTGAATAGCACGTTATTTTCTTTCTCAATTATCACACAGCGAATTATGAAAGTGTGTTCAGAGAAGGGAAGTTCATCATCAGTCAGAATAAGGGGTAGCCTGGAAAGCTCTATGGCGTATGACAATCAATAAAGTTTTGCTGTCATCGAAATGAGCAAGATGAGAATTCCTCTCGGAGTTCGACCAGCGCGAATTTGTACTGGAGGAATTGATAAAGACTAATAGAGGAAGGGCCACAATAGTGAGCAGTACATTCTGTTGTTTTGTTTTGTATCTGTGAACGTGACAAAAATGTGATATGTTATTGTAATGGGGCCATGGTCAAGGATGTCAACGAACAGCTCGAGAGCATCCAGATTGGGCAGCACAAACAGTCAGATATTTTGTTTCATAAAGATATCAAGACATAGATACAAAGAGGATGATGTACTGTGATAAGAAATTTTAAACTAGATTGAATAACGGGGCCTCATTGTTGTACGCTCCAGATTACGCGATTCGAAACTTAGCAATGGCTATAGGAATAATCAAATGAATTAGATGAATGAATGCCTGAAGAGCTGATGTAAGATAAAAGGTCTTTCGGATTCTGGATCACTGAGTCTGTGATTGGGAAGATGAAATGTGTACTAACCTGGTGCACTGCATCAAAACCGGCAGGACACCAAAGAGATACTGTTCTTGTTCCTGAGATTTGCTGGGGGATGGGTAGAGTTCCTGATACTATTGGTGGGGCAATAGACAATAGACAATAGGTGCAGGAGTAGGCAATTCAGCCCCTCGAGCCTGCAACGCCATTCAACATGATCATGGCTGATCATTCCTAATCAGGATCCTGTTCCTGCCTTATCTCCATAACGCTTGATTCCAGTATCTTTGAGAGCGCTATCCAACTCTTTCTTAAATGAATTCAGAGACTGGGTCCCCACTGCCCTCTGGGGCAGAGCATTCCACACAGCCACCACTCTCTGGGTGAAGACGTTTCTCCTCATCTCTGTCCTAAATGGTCTACCCCGTATTTTTAAGCAATGTCCTCTGGTTCGGCACTCACCCACCAGCAGAAACATGTTTCCTGCTGCCAGGATGTCCAATCCTTTCATAATCTTATACGACTCAATCAGGTCCCCTCTCAGTCTTCTGAACTCAAGGGTATACAAGCCCAGTCGCTTCAGTCTTTCAGTGTAAGGTAATCCCGCCATTCCAGGAATTGACCTCGTGAACCTACGCTGCACTCCATTAATAGCCAGAATGTCTTTCATCAAATTTGGAGACGAGAACTGCACGCAGTACTCAAGGTGTGGTCTCACCAGGGCCATATGCAGCTGCAGAAGCACCTCTTTGCTTCTATACTCAATTCCTCTTGTTATGAAGGCCAGCATGCTATTAGCCTTCTTCACTACCTGGTGTACCTGCATGCTTGCCTTCATTGACTGGTGTACAAGAACACCCAGATCTCTCTGTACTGCCCCTTTACCTACATTGATTCCATTGAGGTAGTAATCTGCCTTCCTGTTCTTGCCACCAAAGTCGATAACCATACATTTATCCACATTAAACTGCATCTTCCATGCATCTGCCCATTCACCTAACTTGTCCAGGTCACCCTGTAATCTCCTAACATCCTCATCACATTCCACCCTGCCACCCAGCTTTGTATCATCAGCAAATTTGCTAATGTTATTGCTGATACCATCTTCTATATCATTAACATATATTGTAAAAAGCTGCAGTCCCAGCACGGATCACTGCGGTACCCCACTGGTCACTGCTTGCCATTCCGAAATGGAGCCCTTTATCACTACTCTTTCTTTCCTATCAGCCAATAATTTTCAATCCAATCTAGTACTTTGCCCCCAATACCATGCGCCCTAATTTTACTCACTAACCTCCTGTGTGGGACTTTATCAAAAGCTTTCTGAAAGTCCATGTACACTACATCTACTGGATCTCCCTCGTCCATCTTCAGAGTTACATCCTCAAATAATTCAAGAAGATTAGTCAAGCATGATTTCCCCTTCATAAATCCATGCTGACTCTGTCCTGTCCCGTTACTACTATCCAGATGTGCTGTAATTTCTTCCTTTATAATAGACTCCAGCATCTTTCCCACCACTGAGGTCAGACTAACTGGTCTATAATTTCCTGCTTTTTCTCTCCCACCTTTCTTAAAAAGTGGTATAACATTAGCCATCCTATAATCCTCAGGAAGTGACCCAGAATCTATTGAACTCGGGAAAATAATCACCAACGCATCCACGATTTCCCGAGCCACCTTCTTCAGGCCCCGGAGACTTATCAACCTTCAGACCCAACAGTCTCTCCAACACCAAATCCTGGCAAACATAAATTTCCTTAAGTTCAGGCCCTTCAGCCACTGTTACGTCAGGGAGATTGCTTGTGTCTTCCCCAGTGAACACAGATCTGAAGTACCCATTTAATTCCTCTGCCATTTCTTTGTTCCCCGTAATATATTCCCCTGTTTCTGTCTTCAAGGGCCCAATTTTAGTCCTAACCATTTTTTTTGCCTTGCACATACCTAAAAAAGCTCTTACTATCCTCCTTTATATCATTGGCCAATTTACTTTCGTACCTCATTTTTCCTCTGCGTATTTCCTTCTTAGTAATCCTCTCTTCTTCTTTAAACGCTTCCCAGTCCTCAGTTTTCCCACTTATCTTTGCTATGATATACTTTTTCTCTTTTAACTTTATATGTTTCTTAACTTCCCTCGTCAGCTACGGCCACCCATGCCCCCTCCTGGGATCTTTCTTCCTTTTAGAAATGAACTGATTCTGCAACTTCTGCATTATACACAGAAATATCCGCCATTTTTCCTCCACGGTCATCCCTGCTAAGGTATTGTACCATTGCAATATTAAAATCATTTGATGGAGTGATGGAATCCGGAAGTGGACGTATAATAGAGGGTGATGGAGTGTCAAGAATAGAAGAGAAACAACTCTTATGGAACAGGTTAATTCCCGATCGAGCATGGTGAAACTGAAGGACATTTCATTTAAATGAATGGAAGATGGATAAATTTCATATGTTGAGTGACATGTCACACTATGATATAGTAGCTAATGGTTGATGGTGGGACAGGACATATATTAAAAATCATCGAAGCTTGTGGACTAACGGGGTCGAGAAAGAAAAATATGGGTGAATTTCGATGGGTGAAATGTCCTACTTCAGCTCACACATTTTACACTCTTGAACTCAGTATAGCTGCTGAAGTCTGTCGCAAAGCCTCTCACAGCTTACACTCTCACTTTCTTTCTGCTCCATTTACTTGAACTAATTTTGTTGCTGTTTTGATTGCCAAAGAAAATAAACTTGTATGGAACACGGCTTTTTGACACAACATTATCCTGCACGAAGACAAGGATGTTAAATTTCCTGCACTTGTAGTTCTTACTTTGAAGGTTAAATGCACATCTTTGCAGTTTGTGTTTCCACTTGAGTGTCTCTCGTATCTATTGTCTCGCGAATGTATTTTAACACAACTAAAACATTGATGATACTTTTGAGCACGAATATGGGTACTCCTTTATTGTTGTTTTAAATACTTCCATTTGTGAATCTGTGAAAGCCTTTGCTATGCAGCAAGAGCTCGCAGGATCTTGATTAGTTTTCATCACAGAGATCATTTCCTGCGTTGAGTGTGTGCTGGACTCTTATAGATACCAAACATCATTAGAAGTATTAAATACAAAGGAAAAACCAATGTTAAAAGATAGTTGGAAATGATCTCATGGTCATCACTTGTTCGAGAGGCAACACTTTTTTTCTCCGTATAGTTGTGTAAGAGCTAGCATGCATCAAATATTGATGATGTGTTCATGAACTATTTCAGTGTGTTTGGGAACTTGCTGCGTCCATATTAGTGGTGCAGATGGTCGCCCGGGAGTCCTGCTTTTGTGGAAGACGCAATATTTCTTTATCATTGAGTAGTGCATTCAGGTCAGTGTCCAAGACTCCTCCATAAGTCAATCTGTTCAGATTATGTTGTACAAAGAAAACAAGCCCACTGGAGCTCACTGCAGAGTATGGACAATAGGCAGTGCGTCTTTAGGACTCCCGCCAGCACAATTTTTCTGAGCAGTCTAATGGCCTTAGTTGATCCCAAAATAAAGAACGCGGTTAATTTTAACCTACTGTCCGGACGATGTCATTGTACTGTTGCATTGTTAGGGTTGCAGAGGAGATTTACCAGAATGCTGCCAGTTTACTGGATTGTTGGTTGACAGAGCAGTTTAACGCCAAAAGCAAAGGTTCTATTTCAATCACAGGTTTGAAATTACATGAAGGACTGTCCTTCCCAACCTCCTCCGTCACCAGAATTCTAGGGGCCCTCCGGTTGAATTACCACCAGTCCCTTCTCTCTCTATTGTGAGTCAAGACTCTATGATCTGGTAAGACTATGGCGTCACACAACATTCCATTTGGAGCAATTCCAATATATCGAGAGGTTGGATGGCTTTCAATTTTTAGCGACATAGTGTTAGGGACAGAGCACAAAATTGAGGATTTGTATGAATATGAGAGGTGTGGACAGCAAACAGTCATTATCATTTGAAGAGTCACGAATACAGGGCTATGATATAAAAATAAGAGCTCGGAGAACTTGCTCTTTTTTTAAACAATTCGTGAAATTGTCGAATGCGCTCCCCGAATGGCAGTAAAAGTGGGGGCTCGCATAAACTTTAAATGCAAGGTAATTTCCACTTGAACTGTTTTCATACCAAACGCCATCGACCACATTCGTGTCGGTCGATTGACACAGAGTCTGTGGTTGAAAGGCATTTCCATGTGTATGATTCTATGAACGCACTATCTTACCTCGGGAGGTTGTGTTTCAGTTATACAGGGCATTGATGAGACCGTAGCTGCAGTACTCTCTGCAGTATCATTCACTTCACTTACAGCAGAATGGAAAACCATCAGAAGCAATACACACAACATCTGCTAGTGTCTGAGATGAACAGATTGCTTTCTGGGGAAAGGGTAGGCAGGAGAGATCCATACGTTCTGGGATTTAGACGACTCACAGATGAATTAATTGAAACAAATAAAATTCAGAGAGGGATTAGATATTTGTATGATGAAAGCGTGTTTCCTCTTGTGGCAAAATCCAGATCATGTGATAATCATTTTGAAATAAGGTGTCTCCAATTTGAAACAGAGATGAGAGAACATTTTATCTTTCCTGCAGATGTTTGTCATTCTTTACAATTCCATTTATCGATAAACAGTGCGTGATAATTCCTAAGTATTTTTAAAGGCTGACATAGACTTTATTGATTACTAAGGAGGTGGCAAAATATTGATGACAATGTAGAGTCGAGATTAAAATTAGATCAATCATGGACTTAGTGAATGTTGCAACAGTTTGAAAGTGCCAAGAGATATATTCTTGTTCGTTCTTAAAATGGTCACATGAACGGAAAGATTTAAAGCTGTTTCATCGATGACTATACATAATGTCATTCTGCGTAGGCAATGCAGTGTCTCTTGAGAACATTTGTTTCATTATAAATAGCATCGTTTAATTGGGTTTTGTGATGTAATTTTATTTGGGGAAGCGTCCCTGGCATAACTCGTGGGCGGCACGGTGGCACGGTGGTTAGCACTGCTTCCTCACCGCATTAAAGACTCGGGTTCAATTCCCCCCTCAGGCCCCGTGTCTGCATGGGTTTACTGCGGGTGCTCCGGTTTCCTCCCACAGTCGAAAAATGTGCCGGTCAGGTGCATTGGACATGCAAAATTGCCCGTAGTGTTAGGTGTAGGGGCAAATGTAGGGGAATGTGTCTTGGTGGGAGTGCACCGGCGGGTCTGTGTGGACCTACTTGGCGTAAGGACCTGTTTCCACACTGCATGTAATCGAAAAAAAAAATAGGCATCTGCTATTGGAGGGAGAATATGAGCGACAGTCGACAAAAGATGTCTATTCTAGTTGCAGATAAATCTTTTTTTCTTTTCAGAGTGGAGAAATTACATTGAACCCAGCTTGCTGCTGTTGCACTAGCCCATCTTTACATCTTTCAATGATTCCTATTGTTATGCCATTATCTCGATATTCGTTTATGTTAGTCGTTCATGGGATACAGGTTATCTTGTGCTGAGATATAATCGACATTGCATCAGTAGTTCCCCTTGGTGTCGGTATTGGTGAGCTGGCTTCTAAACCACTTCAGTCCATTTCTTGTTGTTACATGTTTGGTGTCGTGAGAGACAGAGCTCCAGGATATTTTCGCCTCGTGTTACTGATGTTTAAATTACGTTTACCCAACTACAGACTCTGAATGGCTTGGAGGACAACTTGCAGAAGGTAATGTCTCCATGTACTGCTGACCCGTCTTTCTCAGTGGGAGGTGTTGTTTATTGGGAAGTTTCTATCTGCAGAACTTCGGTGAAC
This sequence comes from Chiloscyllium plagiosum, assembly GCF_037043375.1. NCBI lineage: Eukaryota > Metazoa > Chordata > Chondrichthyes > Orectolobiformes > Hemiscylliidae > Chiloscyllium > Chiloscyllium plagiosum. The sequence continues at coordinate 42,905,312 of NW_028270173.1, forward strand.
TTCTGCCATGTATCTTTTAGCTTGCACATGTTGACTGTGCCGAGCCTCGATGTCAGAGTGACTGAATACTTGTGGATTTGTTACCATAAACGTGAGCTGCTTTTAATATGATGCTGGTGATCTTGTTCAATGTTACTGCAGCTGTTCGAGCAAGTAAGGAATACTCCATGAACCTCCCAATATTGTGCTTGCAGAAGGTAGACAGACTTCGAGGAGTGATGAGCTCGGTTACTCCCAGCAGTATTCCTAGTACTTGACATCTTCTTGCAGCTGCATTGTTTATTTGCAAAGTGAAATTCATTAACTACCATGAGTAGTATTTATGGTTTCGTATTGGGGATTAAGAAATTGTAGCCCAAATGAATGCTATGGGGTAATGGTATGCTTCTGTCTTATTAGAAATGTTCTTTACATTGCAAGTGTACGCCAAATTTGCATATTTCCTAGATTAAACGACATACCATAATAAGCTACAATATCTGAAGAGTTGCATTTGTTGCTGCAGCTACGAGGGAAAGATCAAAATGGCACAACGATAGTGTCCCTACCTTTGAGACAAGCGCCCTGGGCTCAAGTACCACCTGATCCCAAGGTGTGTCATAACGTCCCTGAAAAGGTGGATTACGAAAGTCAACAATGTGAAACTCGAAGATCTTTGTACACAATGATAGCACCGTTACAGCTAAGGCAGGAGTCTGGATTTAAGTCCCACCTGCTCTGGGCGTGTGTGATATCATCACTGGGCAGAATGATTTGAAAATGTCTATATTGGTAATCTACTTCAAAGGACTCATGGAAATGGACATGAAAGAATGTGAACAGCCACAGCCAAAGCTGAGGCTTCACTATGGTTTACATTGACCCCAATTTGGGTAGAGCTCCTCGGTCCTACATTCAATTAAGTCCTCCCTTGAAGTCAAAGTCATTCATTCTCATCGCCAACGCTGGAGTTTGAAGCGTTTGCCCATTTTGAACAAAACTGTCCGACTGATAAAATCTGAGTGAGCTCATCGCAAAAAAACACAGTGGGCAAGTGATTAGTAAGCAGGTTGTGTTTGATTTATCGATTAATGACACTTTCTAATCCTTTATTGATGAATAATATCATATTCATGGTGCATCAATTTGCCACATTAATCATGTCCTGTCTTTGTGCACAAAGCATATGCCATCAGGTAAATTGCAGTGTTGTAAGTGTTCAAGAACACACAGCAAGTATTGCAGAAATAAAAGAGTTCTTTACGATTACAGGAATGTCATAAAAGCACATAGCCTTTCCAGTTAACAGTACCTTCGGACATTTCTTGATATCATTTGTCGAATTAAATCAGAGGAAAGTTGTCATCAATGATTTTGGAGTTCTCCAGTGGACATTCTAATAAAGATTGCTGCAACTTGCTCAGATTTATTGCTTGTCTTGAGTGACTGATGTCCTCACTCATTGCGATTTCTGTGTTGTATCTTCACGCATTGTGCTGTTTAATGGTATACAAGTATTCATGACACGATTCGGGGAGTGTAGATATGAGAAAGCATAATTTGCAAAGTTGCTAATGAGCAATTTAGGATTACCATGGCCACTGGACATTCACATCCTTGGACTGTGACCGGAAACTAGAGATTTAGCTAGAATCCACACAGACAAGGGTTGAATCAAACCTATCTTCCTTCTGTTGTGAGGCATCAGTGTTAAGTTCTGAGCCACCGTGCTACCCAAATACGAATTGTGGTTACATTAATCTCACGAATTCCAGGGTCAGTGACAAAATGATAATAACATTGGGCAAGCAATCTCGCAAGTCTTGACCAAAAATCTTGGTTAGAAGATAATTAAATTTGTATTCTCCAAAGTACTGGAATCTTGAAAATGCCGCATGATGACTGTATAATAATTTTTTAACAATATTCACCTACTTTGTAATGCCCGTCAGGAATACTTATGATGTTCTGACATTCATTTTACGTGGTCTAGCCTTAATAACACTGGACGAACGCAACATTGTTGACTCTAAATTGTCCTTAGAGAAGTTGATCCAAAGACACTTGGACAGTATTACCGTGAAAAAATAATAGTTGTCCTGCCATTTACACTTCAAGTTCATTTCGAAAAATGGCATATGTTTCAGAAAACATCATCAATGATCACATGAGTCATTGTAAATATGTTCCATCGAATCCCAACAGCTTCTTCGCTTTTTCGTAGCTAACTTATCTGCAACATTGTAATGAAATGATGTGTGTTAGACAATGGGCAAATGTACTTAAATCCGCGTCGCTGCCTGTTTAGGATTGTGTTTAGGCTGCAGCAATGGATCATGTTCCCGCAGGAACACCATACCTGACTCCAAGCCAGAAAACCTCACAGCTTGAACTGACCAACTGAACAATGACTGACAGATTTCCTAAAATGATGTCTTGATTTTCAAAACTGCAGAAGAGAATGCTTTTACAGTTCTGGTCTCATTATCTCTGTGTGTCCGTCAGGAAAAAAAAAATCGTTGGCTGTTTTATTTGTGTTCCAAATTTCAGTGTGGTCGGAAATTTCAAAGCAGGCAAGATACCACAGAATGAAGCATGAAAAAGCTGTTATGGTGACTTGCCAGAACTAATCTGCAATTTGTTGACGGTCATAAGTGAAAAGATATTGATCTGAAGCTCCCATAGCTTAGTTCTTTACTTTTTCTTTTTCTGACAACGGAGACTGTACTGTTGTCGATCTTAGTATTTTCACGTGCTTTGAACTTTGAATTATTGAAGCATCAAGCTGTTAAGTAATCAATTTACGTTAGAATTTTTTTCTGCCATGCATTATTTACACTAAAATAATACATACAAGTGAAAGAAAATGTCTATTTCCAGTGCAGAATCCTAATCACACAACGAGATTAGTTCATTTCTAAATGCAGTAATACACTTGCGAAATTCAATGTGACACTTATTGCTTTTCTTTTCTCGAAGACTTATGAGTAATTTCTTATTAATAATCTTCGTTGCAGTGAACATACTGACGATTTTCGTGGTGATCAATCGCAGGTGTTGTCTTTCCAAATGCATTACTTGAAATCTGGTCGCTATGGCAGAAGCCAATGTACTCTTTGTAATCATCGATCTGATATTGAGACAGGTTCCAATTGTTTACGAGGAACAGTTTATTTTTTGTGTATTCGATCCCTTTGTGCAATGTCCATGCTATGCCCATCTATAAGGGGAACCCTTAGAGAATGCAACTGGTCAATTATCAGTCAGAACTGAACTTATTGAAAAGAGGGTTGTGTTATGTGTAACCTTGAATATCCAGACAGTTATTTTATGTCAATGAGAGAAGCATACTTCATTTGTTGATCTTCAACATATCGCAGTATTTGAAGATTTCAAAGAAAGTCTTCTGGCAAATTGGATGCAGTGAAGTAGGTGCGTTATATTGAACCAATACAGAATTAAAGGAAATCCCGATTCATTAATATTTTCCTCAAATGTATTTGTCACGTTTCTGAATCTGAACGCCGAACACATACAAGCGAATCCCTTCCATTCCCTACAGACCTGTAAAGGAAGTCATAAGATGTCCAAAAGTACTGACCCGTCCAGTAACTGATGCTCTCACAAGCTTCTTTCAACAAAGTTGTGGTTATTTTCAGATAAGAAATTTCCAATATTTGCAGGGCAAAAAGGGGAGTCTGAACAGGTCAGCAAAGGTAAATGTTTGTCTTCTTTTGAGAAAAATGCTTTTAAATAATTCACATCCACCTTACAAGCTGGTGGTTTTCATTTAATAACTTTATCAATGCAGTGCAACTGGCCTGAAGATTGACTAGAGCATTATCTTTACATTTTTGAAACATATAACTTGCTGTAACATTCGGTGCCGAACATTGTCTTCTGAACTACAATCGTCTTCCACCAAGTGTGTCATTGAATTCCGCAAAAATCGTTATCCAATGCATAAATATGGTTACACTTTGATTGATTGAATACTTCTAAATATATAGTTAATTAAGGATTTGGATCAAAATGTTAAAAATAAACAACTTCTTTCCCCAAGAAAAGTTCAAACTTCCACTAGTTTTCGAAATGTTGCTGGCCCGTACTGTTTTAATGACATTACTTTCAATATATGATCTTTCCAGGTGGCCATCAATCGCACGAGGACTTCACGGGGTTTTCACCGCTTGCGACATAAAAGGGGGCCTTTCGCTTTTCCATAAAACCAGTGTGAAACTCCAGTATCTCATAGTCACACCTAGCTAATTGAATTAGCTCCAAATCATTAATGTACAGACAATGGAGGGGGGACACACGTACGTTGGAGAATGAATGCAGAAGAATGATTTTAAATAGGTTACATATTGAAAGTGTTAATTAAATGATGAAAAGTGATGTTACGATTACATTCAAAGAGGGAATTTTTGATAGGTTAGTAATGGTGAAGGGGAGAAAACATCTGGTAAAAGTAGTAGGTTTCAGTTTTGAAACATCAAGAATAGACACACTACGGCTAGACTAGGATAGAATCATAAGTTTTCTTCACTACAATGATATGTGACAAAGTAGTAAACGTTGACTCATCACTACATTTTGTAGACCGTGTTGCAGAGAACAGCTGACATAAACCAATGCCTGCACTTATTTAGGATTTTGTCGAGGTTATGAAAGCAACAGCTCATTACTGATTACAACAAAATGATGTTTCCATGTAGAAGTTGCTATCTCACCGCCTGTATCGAGAGAAGTGTCCAGCATCATTACCTTGCAATTAAATAGATTTGGAAAAAGCAATGAATAAAAAATAGCTAATGGTCGAATAGGAAATTGTCTGAATGTTGACTTTCCTTTCTGAGTGTCCAACGAGTCCAGGCTGTTGCATTAAACGGAGAAAATATGTCGCACTCTGTAAACCAACACGTGTACAACGCCATGAAGAGCATACTTATTCACATTGAAACACAATTAAGCCTTTCAGCTGAACTGGTTATTCCGCCATCTATTGCAATCATGGACTTGGAACACTTCAATGTTATTTCTCAAAACAACTCCATTAACCTGTAGACCTTTAGCACACAACATAGCACAAATATATATGTAACTAAAGTCAAACATAAAACGTCTGCATCTCTCTGTGATAAACAATGCCAAAGGTCTACAACCCTCTGGGTAAAAGTTATTTCTCCTCAGCTCTGACTTAATTTGGATCTTTTTTGATGTTATAACCCCTGTTCAAGTCATCTCAACTGGTGAAATATCTCACCTGAACCTACTCTACTTTTTCCTGTTTTCTGTTTAATGCATTTCGTTGAGATTGTTCTCATTCCTCGAAACCTTGGCGACAATCTGGTGAACATACGTTTCACTCCCTCCAACTCAATATATTTTCTGCGATGGGAACACATCAGTAGCAGTCTAAATAATCTCCTGTCTTCAAATGAGCATTAAATGCAGTCTAGAATTGTGTTAGTCTAACTCATACTTTCCTGCAACTGCATGTCAGCTGTAAATGTTTTATTACAAGATACCCTACGTAAATTTGTATATCCACACTTTCCAATCACTTAATCTTTAAAAAATACTCTGTATGCTTGTTCATTTATCAAAGTGAATGGCGCTGCAAATCTCCACATTTTACCCCGTGTCATCTGCTACGTTATTCATGACGATCGTTCTATATGCACCTGAGCGACTTTCAACAAACGTCCAAACTTTGGATTTGACTCTCACCTGCAAATCGTTGATATAGAGTGAACAGTTCGTGCCCACACACTGATCCTCTCAGTACAACAGAAGGCATACCACGCCAATGTGAAAATCACTCATTTATTCTTATTCCCTTCTTTTTTTTGAGTTCATGACAATCATTAATCCATATCAATTCGAATTTCACGAATTCAAACCTTTCTAACCGGTTTCATTTGTTCCATTTTATAAAACGCCTCATGAAAATCTATGGATACAACATCAATGAGCTCTCCTTAATTTAGTTTGCTGGTAATTCCGTCAAAATATGTCCACCAGTGTCGTCAAACTGCACTACCATTGAGATAGTTATTATTCCACATCTATTTTTCGCATTGTTTGTTCAAGTTTCTAAATTTTGTCCCTTCCTCTTGCAAGGCCAAAAGGTGAATTGCTCCATCATTTCTCACCAGCTACATTCCCAAGCAGTTCTGTGAAATTTGTCACCTTCTGTGTATTTGAGGAATCATTCTATAATATATAAAATGTTGACCGATAATGAGCAATGCATTAACTAACAATTTCATTCAACAATGAGGTATGGACTGTCAGGTTCCAAGGGTTTTATCGGCTTTCCCTCCTTTCAATTTTATTTCACAATGCTTTTACTTTGATCTCATCTTTCTTCCTTGGAACTCTAGTTCTGCAAAATGTATTGGTTGTATGTTATTTTCCCTTCTGTTTTAAAGCGAGCCAATTAAAGTTGGTTGCCTTGATTAATGGTGTGTGCATTTTGGAATTTATTGTCAGACATTCTCCAGCTTCAGTCAAGAGCAAAATATTACCAAAGCACTAAACAGAATGCGATTTTCTTTAAAAGAATACATCAGTGGAAAATAATGGATTCACAAAGGAAGCTTCGCTTAAAGTGAGGAACGAAAATAAAATTCAGAACACTTTGATTAAATTTGTCGAAATTATGTTGCTCAAACGATAATATAGAGCACTGATGAACTGCACCAGTTACTCAAATGAGGGTGTGTTCTGGCAACATACCTTTCAGAAAACTGTTCCCTCAATCACCATGAAACCTAACCATCCATCCACAATGTGATGGCTTGACTTAGATACAATAGTCGAGTTTGCATTACAACTATTTTAGATGTGTTTTTTTCTTTTTTTCATTACTAGTCATCTGTACAAGTGTTTTTAATTATCAGGATACAGTATGTTTCTCCTCACTCTTTACCTGCTCCCTCTTTACAACCCCTTTCCCTTTTATTGTTGTTGTTGCACTCACCGCCGGGCATTCTTTGTGAATCATTAAATGTTAAAGGAAGCAAAAAAACACACAAACATTCAAGAAGGCGATTATTGGCATATTCCATGAATGAATTTCCTGTTATTAAGAGACATCCACATGAGCTGTACTCATTTTCACGTGCGTATGATACTCCTCGGATGTTTTGCTCATGGGCGGAATCGAATTGACGGGATTCTTCCATCTTATATCTGAAAGGTGATGTCGATGCATTTTGACATAATTGTGTACAGCAACCGGACAGCTCTTCACAAAAGAATCAACAAAGATTTACGTCTATAACGAGAGAAAGAGAGGGCTGGAGAGTTGTAGTCATTGATGTAGTCATGCCGAGTGGTTAAGGCGATGGATTAAAAATCCATTGGAGTTATCCAAAGTACGGTCAAATACTGCCGACTACGTCGCGTGCTGCGTTTGTTTCCTTGGTTTACCTTCTAAATTTTTTGGGATGTATCATGCCTGAGGTGGTGTTTGCGTTAAGGCATGCAATACCACGGGTTGCTTTTCTATTTCATTCATCTGAAGAAAATCTGTCTACAGATTCAATGGCCCATTTCTGTGTTGTATAATTCTGGCAGGAAAGCAATCACCCAAATTCAGCCTCGGATCTACGAGGAAACATCGCCCAAGGCAGACTTCAGGACACACAACAACAGTTTGATTAAACTTCATGAACTTGTGTTGGTCAAATGGCCGTTCGCCATGTTTGGGACCCATGAGTACGGTGTCATACAGGATATTGACTTCACGTCACACTGCAGCTGATCCCACCACACAATTAACACACACACACATATACACAAACACACACACATACACACACACACAGAGTCATACGCATGGACACACATATCTCACACAAACACACACACTCGCACAGACACTTTTTCAAACACACAGTTTACTCATGCTCTCTCATAGGAATGTACTGTACACACGCACACACTATCTCAATCACACACACGTACTGAAGAGTGCGCACACACATACACACTGTCTTCCTCTCTCTCGCTCAAACAACCATGCATCCTCGCTAACACTCTTTCTCCCTCTCTTTCACGCACACACATATGCACGCGGTCACAAACGCACATCAATGTTTGGGGTGAACTTGTATTTGCAGACACATTTTATCATATTTGTACAATATCCATGCTATGCTTCTTTATTAAGTCACAGATTGTTCCATCTGGCTCACTGTTGTGTTTACCATGTATCGATTCGTAGCTATTTGTTGCCAAAAACTGACAACTAAGTATTTCTCGCAGAAAACACGGGCTATTAATCGAGGAGCAGTGATTGTGCTGAATTACTTAGAGAATACTGCCTACTATTTCATATTCACCAATCAATATTGGCTTGACAATGCAACCTGGTTATGTAAGGTAACAATGCATGCTCTGCAATCACGGTTTTGGGGAACATTGGAGTTTCTGCTCCACATCCTCATTCGCTTTGTACCCTTTATTTTGATTCTGTCACTGAATGTTCTCACTGTCAAACACATGGCCGAGGCCAGCAAAGCTCGAAGGAGACTTAGATATCAAAGCAATAGAGACAGTACCAAGGTCCCACATATGGAAAACAGAAGAAAATCGAAACTTTTACTCTTTGTCGTCTCGGTAAATTTCATACTATTATGTTATATGTTCATGTTGTATTCGATATAGGGTCGCACGAGGAGATGGGTTATAGGTGTGTATTTCTCCCGTTTGCTACACAAACATTTGCATGTATGCTGTAACTCAGGTAAAGTTTGGAGAGCAACTGAAAAATGGATGACCAATCCATTTATGTTTATTGGAAAAGTCATTGCATTATGAAATGTGTTTAACCCTATAGAGTAATATTGTTTTTATTTGGATTAAGTATACTTCCTCCCAGATGTTACTGATAAATTTAGCACAGAGACAACCACTCTGGGGGACAAAAAGGTGCATATTGTACAAGACACATCAAGAGTCTGAAAATATGGAATTATCCCACCAGACTCAGAAACAGCAGGAAACTTTTGCCAGAATCTTAGCACACCAGGCAGGTTTTTTTCATTCAATGATAGGGTTAACTGCTGACAAACCACAATTTACATGGCAAGCATTTGAACTTGAAGACAGGGGAATTTGCATTGTTTGTCAGCTGCAGCGTTGTTTCCTCATTTATTACCTGTCGAGAAGTTGAGACTGTGAGTGACATTGAATACTCCCACGTTATTTGGTAGTCCGTGGAGAGATTAATAGAAAATCAATTACAAAAGAGCTCTGGCCATAGTAACGTTACATTATAAAATCAAGCACAATAGAAATTGTGGACACAGCCTTAGAATTAGAGGGGGTAAATTCAGAACAGAGATGCGGAGACATTTCTTCAGCCAGAGAGTGGTGGGCCTGTGGAATTCATTGCCACAGAGTGCAGTGGAGGCTGGGACGCTAATAGTCTTCAAGGCAGAAATTGATAACTTCTTGATGTCACAAGGAATTAAAGGCTACGGGGAGAATGCGGGTAAGTGGAGTTGAAATGCCCATCAGCCATGATTGAATGGCGGAGTGGACTCGATGGGCCAAATGCCCTTACTTCCGCTCCTATGTCTTATGGTCTTATGGTCTTAAATTGCGAATATGAACTGAGGATTTTAATCAACTTGCTTTCGATTCATTTTTTGATTCTGATCATTGACAAATTCATTGTCAGTCAGTACTGAACATATTGAAAAGAGATTTGCATCAGGTGTAACCTTGAATATCCAGACAGTGAGAGAAGCACACTTCATTTGTTGGTCTTCAACATATCACAGCAATAGTCGAGTTGGCATTAAACCTATTTTTCAGACTTTTTCTATTACATTCGTTACTAGTCGTCTATACACGTGTTTTTACTTATCAGGATCCTCAATGTTACTATCTGGTGGCTTTATACACTTAGATCTCACTGATTTTAAATATCCCCTTTCGAAACCCTCCTTTAAATTGTGCCTTTGTGCAGTAGCACCACCGGTAGGATTGGAGACCGGCATCACCATCCCCAGGTATCTCCTACCTCATCAGCACGTCAGACCAATAAAGGTTGAGGTATACTGGTTATGAAGGAAAGTTACCAGAAGTTTTAGTTTGTCCACTTTTAAACCTTACAAAACCTCCAATACCTCATTTTTATTTTAAAAAATTCGATCTTTTAAAGAACTTCACATTCATCATCTCCAATTTTGTATTTGTATCCTCCTTCGCTCCGGTAATGATGTGTGTGAAGTAATCAAGTATCACTTCTGCCAAAAATCTTTGATTCACCACACAGGCTGCAACGTGCATCCCAATAAGACATATTATTTCCCTGAAACTTGTCGTCCACTTGATATAATTCTCCCAAATACATCACCACATGCCTTGATACTGTGTTATCCTGCCTGTTCCAGGCATTCCACATAGACATTCAAGACACCACCAACGCCCTCCGCCTCCTCCAAGACTTTGGTTAACATAGATCATAGAACATAGAACATAGAACATAGAACATAGAAGAATACAGCGCAGTACAGGCCCTTTGGCCCTCGATGTTGCGCCGATCCAAGCCCACCTAACATATACTAACCCACTATCCTCCAAATACCTATCCAATGCCCGCATAAATGGCCATAAAGAGGGAGAGTCCACCACTGCTACTGGCAGGGCATTCCATGAACTTACGACTCGCTGAGTGAAGAACCTACCCCTAACTTCAGTCCTATATCTACCCCCCCCCCCTTAATTTAAAGCTATGCCCCCTTGTAATACCCGACTCCATACGCGGGAAAAGGTTCACACTGTCAACCCTATCTAACCCCCTAATCATCTTGTACACCTCAATCAAGTCACCCCTAAACCTTCTTTTCTCTAATGAAAACAGCCCCAAGTGTCTCAGTCTTTCCTCATACGATCTTCCTTCCATACCAGGCAACATCCTGGTAAACCTCTTCTGCACCAGTTCCAGTGCCTCCACATCCTTCCTATAGTATGGCGACCAAAACTGCACACAATATTCCAGATGCGGCCGCACCAGAGTCTAATACAACTGCATCATGACCTCAGGACTCCGGAACTCAATTCCTCTACCAATAAAAGCCAGTACGCCATATGCCTTCCTCACTGCACTATTTACCTGGGTGGCAACTTTCAGAGATCTGTGTATATGGACACCAAGATCCCTCTGCTCATCCACACTACCAAGTATCCGACCATTAGCCCAGTACCCCATCTTTTTGTTATTCTTCCCAAAGTGAATCACCTCACACTTAGCTACATTGAATTCCATTTGCCACCTTTCTGCCCAGCTCTGCAGCTTCTCTATATCCTGCTGTAACCTGCCACATGCTTCCTCACTGTCAACAACTCCTCCGACTTTCGTATCATCCGCAAACTTGCTCACCCAACCTTCTAACCCCTCTTCCAGGTCATTTATAAAAATGACAAACAGCAATGGTCCCAAAACAGATCCTTGCGGAACACCGCTAGTGACGGCACTCCATGAAGAAACTTTGCCATCAACTATTACCCTCTGTCTTCTTCCATCCAGCCAATTCCTAATCCAAACCTCCAACTCACCCTCAATGCCATATCTCCGTATTTTCTGCAGTAGCCTACCATGGGGAACCTTATCAAACGCCTTACTAAAATCCATATATACCACATCTACCGCTTTCCCCTCATCAACCTCCTTCGTCACCTTTTCAAAGAATTCAAAAAGGTTTGTGAGGCACGACCTGCCCTTCACAAAACCATGCTGACTATCCTTGATCACATTATTCCTATCCAGATGTGCATAAATCCTAACCCTTACAATTCTCTCTAAGACGTTGCCCACAACAGAAGTGAGACTTACCGGCCTATAGTTACTAGGGTTATCCCTACTCCCCTTTTTGAACAAGGGAACCACATTTGCTATCCTCCAGTCTTCTGGCACTACTCCTGTCGACAAAGAGGACATAAAAATCAAGGCCAATGGCTCTGCAATCTCCTCCCTTGCTTCCCAGAGAATCCTAGGATAAATGCCATCAGGCCCAGGGGACTTATCTATTTTCACCTTTTCCAGGATTTCCAACACCTCTTCTCTACATACCTCAAAGCCATCCATTCGACTTATTTGTGTCTCAGTATTCACATCGACGACAATGCCCTGTTCCTGAGTAAATACTGAAGAAAAGTATTCATTCAGTGTCTCCCCAATCTCTTCCGCCTCCACACGCAACTTCCCACTACTATCCTTGACTGGACCTATTCCTACCCTAGTCATTCTTTTATTCCTAACATACCTATAGAAAGCCTTAGGGTTTTCCCTAATCCTACCGACTAAGGACCTTTCATGTCCCCTCCTTGCTGCTCTTAGCTCTCTCTTCAGGTCCTTCCTGGCTACCCTATAACTCTCAATCGCCCCAATTGAACCTTCACGTCTCATCTTGAGATAGGCCGCCCTCTTCCATTTAACAAGGGATTCCAATTCCTTATTAAACCACGGCTCCCTCGCACGACCCTTTCCTCCCTGCCTGACAGGTACATAATTATCAAGGACACTCAATAGTTGCTCCTTGAACAAGCTCCACATATCATTTACACTCTTGCCTTGGAGTCTACTTTTCCAAGCCACACATCCTAAGTCATGCCTCACCGCATCATAATTTCCCTGACCCCAGCTATAACTCTTGCCCTGCAGTACACACTTATCCCTCTCCATCACGAGAGTAAAAATCACCGAATTATGGTCACTATCCCCAAAGTGCTCACCTACCTCTAATTCTAACACCCGGCCTGGTTCGTTACCCAGAACCAAATCCAGTATGGCCTCACCTCTTGTTGGCCTGTCTACATATTGTGTCAGGAAACTCTCCTGCACACATTGAACAAACACTGACCCATCTAACGAACTTGAGCTATAGCTTTCCCAATCAAGATCAGGAAAGTTAAAGTCCCCCATAACAACCACCCTATTACTGTCACTCATCTCCTGAATCACCTTCCCTATCCTTTCTTCAATGATTCTAGGACTATTAGGAGGCCTGTAAAAGACTCCTAACAGGGTGACCTCACCTTTCCTATTCCGGACCTCAGCCCAAACTACCTCAGATGGCAAGTCCTCATCCATCGTCCTTTCCACCACTGTAATACTATCTTTGACAAGCAATGCCACACCTCCCCCTCTTTTACCCCCACCTCTGACCCTACTAAAACATTTAAATCCAGGAACCTGCAACAGCCAATCCTGTCCCTGTTCTAGCCATGTCTCCGTAATAGCCACAACATCGAAGTCCCAGGTACCAACCCACGCTGCAAGTTCACCTACCTTATTTCGTATACTTCTTGCATTGAAGTATACACACTTCAAGCCACTTTCCTGTTTACAGACACCCTCCTTGGAAATTGATGCCATGTTCCTAACCTCCCTACACTCCAGGCCCTGCACCCTGAAGCTACAATCTGGGTTCCCATGCCCCTGCAGAGTTAGTTTAAACCCCCCCCCCCCCCCCCCAAGAGCACTAGCAAACCTCCCCCCAAGGATACTGGTGCCCCTCAGGTTCAGGTGTAGACCATCCTGTTTATAGAGGTCCCACCGTCCCCAGAAAGAACCCCAGTTATCCAAAAACCGGAATCCCTCCCTCCTGCACCATCCCTGTAGCCACGCATTTAAGTGTTCTCTTTCCCTATTCCTCGACTCTCGATCACGTGGCACGGGTAACAAACCAGAGACAACAACTCTGTTCGTTCTAACTATGAGCTTCCAACCTAGCTCCCTGAAAGCCTGTCTAACATCCTCGGCACTCCTCCTACCTATGTCGTTGGTGCCAATATGGACCACGACTTCGGGCTGCTCCCCCTCCCCCTCCAGGACCCGGAAAACACGATCAGAGACATCACGTACCCTTGCACCTGGGAGGCAACATACCAAACGTGAGTCTCTCTTGTTCCCACAAAACCGCCTATCTGTGCCCTTAACTATCGAGTCCCCAATTACTACTGCTCTGCTCTTCTTCACCCTTCCCTTCTGAGTAACGGGGACAGGCTCCGTGCCAGAGACCTGAGCCCCGTTACTTACCCCTGGTAAGTCATCCCCCCCACAAGTATCCAAAACGGTATACTTGTTCTTGAGGGGAACGGCCGCAGGGGGTACCTGCACTGGCTGCTTCCTCCCAGTCCCCCTCACTGTCACCCATCTATCTGCCATCTTTGGAGTTACTACTTCCCTATAACTCTGATCTATGACCCCCTCTGCCTCCCGAATGATCCGAAGTTCATCCAACTCCAGCTCCAGTTCCCTAACACGGTCTTGGAGGAGCTGGAGATGGGTGCACTTCCTGCAAGTGTAATCGGCAGGGACGTCGATGGCATCCCTCACCTCATACATGTGGCAGGAGGAACATTGCACTGCCTTCACTGCCATCCCTCTAAAGCTAACTTTTATTTTAAAAAAAACTGGGTCTAAAGAATACAACAAGCAAAATTCAGCACTTACCTACTTACCACAACAGGTGTTATTATTAGGTTAGAGGAGGAGGGCAGGTGGGAGGCACTACCTGTGCAGTGCCTCGGGTTCCTCTCCTTCGCGCTTTTAAAGGGGGAAAAAACCGACCCAGGTAAGCCTACACTACTGCTTCCGGGTCTCGGCTGCCCCTCTGGTCGTCGTCACTTCCCCCTGGTGCTCCCGCTCTTTCTGTGAAGAGAGAGTGAAAGAAAAAAGAAACACCGCTGCCCGCTACCGGTAAGCACTTTTAAAACCAAACGGTCTTACCTTCGCTGCTGCTCGCACTGGAAATGACCGACGGCTTCGAAGGGTGAGTATAAATACTCACCGCTCTCCTTCCCGGCTGCCCCTCTGGTCGTCGTCACTTCCCCCTGGTGCTCCCGCTCTTTCTGTGAAGAGAGAGTGAAAGAAAAAAAAAACACCGCTGCCCGCTACCGGTAAGCACTTTTAAAACCAAACGGTCTTACCTTCGCTGCTGCTCGCACTGGAAATGACCGACGGCTTCGAAGGGTGAGTATAAATACTCACCGCTCTCCTTCCCGGCTGCTCCTCTGGTCGTCGTCACTTCCCCCTGGTGCTCCCGCTCTTTCTGTGAAGAGAGAGTGAAAGAAAAAAAAAACACCGCTGCCCGCTACCGGTAAGCACTTTTAAAACCAAACGGTCTTACCTTCGCTGCTGCTCGCACTGGAAATGCGAGCCCCGAGTGTCTCATCTTCACCATGAATTTTCAGCCACGATACATTTCTCTCTGCCATGAAAAAGGCCTCAAAGCCCTCCATTGCTTCCTCTCACGGCTTCCCTACCAGTAACTTTCCTCTGATACTCTCATTCATTTGGCTGAACTGGCCCTCACCTTCAATACTTGCCATTGCGGTTCTGTTCGCTGAGCTGTGAATTTGTGTTGCTGACGTTTCGTCTCCTGTCTTGGTGACATCCTCAGTGCTTGGGAGCTCATGTGAAGCGCTTCTGTGATGTTTCGTCCGGCATTTATAGTGGTTTGTCTCTGCCGGTTCCGCTTGTCAGTTCCAGCTGTCCGCTGCAGTGGCCGTTATGTTGCGTCCAGGTCGATGTGTTTGTTGATAGAATCTGTGGATGAGTGTCATGCCGCTAAGAATTCCTTGGCTGTTCTCTGTTTGGCTTGTCACGCAGATGACAAGCAACATGAGTTCGACTGAGACAACACGACTATTATCGGACATTCCTGCCAAAGTTTCGATTCTCCTGCTCCTTGGATGCTGCCTGATCTGCTGTGCTTTTCCCGCACCAGACTCGCAACTCTGATGTGGAGCATCTCAGTCCTCACTTTCTCATAATTCGCCTTATCCTGACAGCCAGCATTTTATCATGGCTTGTTCGAGCTCACCAAATTGTTGTCTCGTGCTCCCGCACACTTCCAATATTATTGTCGGTCTTCCATTGTTTTGCTTCCATCGAACCTACTGTACACATCTCCTTACTTTTTTTTTCAGTGAATCACGATTATTGCACGGATATCTAGGCTTGCTGCTCTTGTATTTCACCTCAAGGGAACAAATATGAGCCTTTATTCTCGTAGTTCATTTTGAACGCTTCACATTCGTCCGATTTACTTGTCAGTAGCTTCACATTTTCACGAGATCTACCATATTTTTACGAGAATCTTCTCGTCCCAATGTAGAAACACTTTTTCCTAATCACTTTTTCTCTTTACGATGTCAAATTCAAACCATATAGTGGTCACTGTCATTTAAATGATGCTCCATTTTCACCTCAAACATATGTCGATTTTCTCTTCCCAAAATTCGTTCCAGAATGCACAAGCCTTGTTGGACAACTTATATCATCACATAAAAAAAATCCGTATACATTACAAGGAATATAATTATTCATGATTATCCCAACCAAATACTGATATAATTAATTCATTAATATTTATTTACACGAGTTAGTGAATTCATTGCTTATCTGCCCCACAATTGCTCTATGGCTGGGGGCTCTATTACAGTCCAAACTAAATGACTGATGCCCTTTTATTCCTATGATCAATCCGCAAAACATCCATCGACTTGAACAACATCCGAGGACTTTCACTGAAATTGGGAGACCTGTCTCACAGTCTGGTAAAATAACAGTCTAATGTTATCCCATTGAATAATCATCGTGAACAACATTCAAGGAAGTTCCAAGTGTGTCAAGGGCAGGGAATCTACTCAGAGTAGGGCAGTTCGATGTTAACCATTAATTATGGCCCAACAAAAGTTACAATCAAGGTGCTCGGTCCCAAATTGCACACTTGCTGAAGTAAGACTGTGGAAGGTGATGAGAGAACCAAAAACAAGAAAAATAAAGCATGCTTGACCTGACCCTCACCAAGCTGCTTGCTGCAGATATATTTGTAAATTAGAGTATCGGCAAAAGTGACCACAACTCAATCACTGTGGAGACAATGTGTTTTCTTTACATTTAGAACACGATCCATTATGTTGCGTAGCACTGTTACAATGCTAAATGAGACAGCCTTTGAACACATCTGGCAACTGAAGACTGGGTATCCTTGCTATTCTGTGAATATCAGAATCACTGGAATCATACTCCAGCACACACATGGACCGAAACATCCTCCAGTTAACCATTACAATCAAGTCAGTAAATCAAAGATGGTTCACTGGATAATGGACGAAGGAACGCCAGCATCAGTAGCAGCCATTTCTAAGCATAAGATGTCAACATAAAAACAAGTGATAGACTGAGATAAACGATGCTGCAAACTACAGATCAGATGCAAATTCTGCACTTTGCCACAACCAGTCGTGATTGCTGGTTAACAAATCACTGGAGGAGAATGATTTACAAGCACCCCAATCTTCAATGATAGAAGAGCTCAGTACATCTTTCCAAAATATAAGCCCAAAGCATTCACAATAATCTTCAGCCATAAGTGTCAAGTAGCAGATACAATTCGATCTGCAACACATGCCAAACTTGAAGCAAATCGATTAATTCCAAAATTTGGATCCTATGCTTGTCTGCAAGTGGACGTACGGTTTTTTTGTGAAATTTTGTGTAAACTTCAGCCTCTACCACCCTGACAGGCAAAGAGTTCCAGATTCCCATCACTCTATGAGGGTAAATTATGTTCCTTTCAATTCCTATAAACCTCTGCCCCGGATTTTAAGGCTGTGCTCCTTGGGGCTCGAGACCTCCATACAGGTGAAACGTCTGTTCTTGTCTGCCCTATCTACCCCCTTAGTATTTTATGCATCTTAAGCATGTACCGTTTCAATTTCTTCTGCTCTACAGAAGATAACTCTTGTTTATCCAATCTCTCTTTGTAACTGAAACTCTCTCGCCCAGTCCATGACCTGATGAATCACCCCTGCAATACTTCCATTACTGTCATATCCCTCATGCAATGTGCATTCCAGAAATGCACGCAATATTCTAACTTCGTCCTCCACAATGTTTGTTTTAAAAAATTCTCAAGGTCAGGTTCGTAGGAGAGTAGTCTGACACAGAACAAACGACCAAGAGGCGAGACTGCTAGAATATGGGCATTTTATTCCCCGCAGCGTCGCACAACGGGTCTGGCTTATACTCACTCTACATGTTACAAAAACTGGGAGCCGTCAGTTCTCGTAGAGCGGTTGCCAACAACCCACGCTCGGCGGTTAAACGTAACCCCGGAGCAGACTCACCGAACTGGAGATTTTTCCGGCTGATATACTCTTTTCCAGATATAAACATTCATGTGAACAGCAGAAAAACACATTCCATTCTGGTTACATACAGATAATAACAGCAGAGCAAGGCTAAAAAACACATTCCATTCTGGTTACATACAGATAAGAAGATTCACACGGGACTAAGCAACACCTCCATTCCGGTTAGATTCACACATGTATTGGGACATAATTTTTAACCGTTTCACCACATTCCACTGCTTGGAATTTTACACCACATTCCACTGCTTGGCCCAATACATGTGTTACATTATGCTTAATTCAGTTCAATTCGTTTCAGTTAATTTCAGTTCAGTCAATTCAGTGTAATTCAATTCAGCTCAGTTCAGGTCTGTTCAGTTCAATTTAATTGTGTTCAATTCAGTTCCGTCCATTTCAATTCAATTTAGCTCAGTTCCATTTTGTTCCGTTCAATTTGATTCACTTCAGTTCCACTCAGTTCAGTTCAGTTCAATCCCATTCAATTCTGTTAACTCCGCTTCAGCCTTTTGGACATGCCCACATCCTCCGCTGTACCCCAGGCAAGGGGTTCTTCGGCAGGACTGGGATCCTTTCTCAAACCAACTGCCACGTACATGCCCACATCCATGCCATCCCGGGACGGTCGGGACCTCCACAGTTTGTTCTTCTGGTTTCTTCGTCGTTTTCCAAAACATTGTTCTGTATCAAAATCTCTCCTCAATTGCGATTGACCCTGCTCGACTACGCCAAATGTTTTAAAAAATTCTCAAGGTCAGGTTCGTAGGAGAGTAGTCTGACACAGAACAAACGACCAAGAGGCGAGACTGCTAGAATATGGGCATTTTATTCCCCGCAGCGTCGCACAACGGGTCTGGCTTATACTCACTCTACATGTTACAAAAACTGGGAGCCGTCAGTTCTCGTAGAGCGGTTGCCAACAACCCACGCTCGGCGGTTAAACGTAACCCCGGAGCAGACTCACCGAACTGGAGACTTTTCCGGCTGATATACTCTTTTCCAGATATAAACATTCATGTGAACAGCAGAAAAACACATTCCATTCTGGTTACATACAGATAATAACAGCAGAGCAAGGCTAAAAAACACATTCCATTCTGGTTACATACAGATAAGAAGATTCACACGGGACTAAGCAACACCTCCATTCCGGTTAGATTCACACATGTATTGGGACATAATTTTTAACCGTTTCACCACATTCCACTGCTTGGAATTTTACACCACAATGTTTCATACAGATCCAGCATAACATCCTGCTCGTAAACTCTGCCCTCGAAGTTTACTCCGGACTCAACCAACTCCTTCCAACTTTCTTATTTAACTCTCCTCCACCAAACTGGACCTTTAATGCACCAATACAAATTCTGTCTCAGTTCTGCTCAACCTTTCTTTAATCTTTCCTGTATTAACTCTTTCGTTAATTGTCCGAAATAACTCTCGAGTGAATAGACTAATCCCACTTGCATTCATTCGTTCCCCACCTCCGCCTCAGCTAACTAATTCCCAACTTGTGGCAAAATGTCCTTCCGGTAAGTATTACGCGGCCAGCTGATGTTCCATGCCCGGTAATGGCAAACTTAATCAATGACATGTCGTCTTTCATCGTCAATTTTGAACGCAACTTAACTCATTAATGGTTGTTGTGCGATAGTGTCAGCAGACCTTCAGATGAAGTAATTAATATTCACAATTCTTGACCAACAATAAATGAGTATAAATTTCCCGAAGCAGTAAAATTCTTGGGGATCTTACTTTGAGTCAATCAGTTTTCTGTCCGTCCTATCCGCCATCTTGGCTTTGTATCGAAGCACGGATCCTTGGAACAGTCGGTGCCTTGTTCCCTTTCTGATTTTCCTTTGATTATCTCTTTTTTTAGACTCTCATTAGGGCATCTGGAGCTTCAAGTTTACTTCTCCCGCATACAGGACATTTTGCGACGTATAATCCTTATTGCACACACGAAAGTACCTGCTGCTAAAGTGAATGTAGACCACCTTTACAATTGGTCCCTGGCCCTGTCCATTTATTTTAAATCTTTCCATCATTCGCCGTCGATATTTTTATTCTGATTCCATGAAAATATTGCTTTTAGAATCAATCAAACAACAGAACATTTTGTGTTTTGACTTGTTTTATACGATATTAATGAAGGGAGTTTGCGTCATTACCTCGTTCGTATCGAGGCTGATATTTTCGCCTTTTATGTGGGAAGCCGGTTTCAATCTACGACTCGGATTTACATTCCGATGCAGATTTTCAATAATATGACATTAATAAATTATATTGTTAAAAGTAAGTGCAACATCCAAGCTTATCGGAGATATATCACGAACAGACCGCAATTAACATGCGCCTTAGTTATACCCGATCAAATCGTTGCTCACTGGCGGCCTCAGGCTAGGAAAAATGTTGACAACAATTGTCTTTCATACTAATCTCACTCTGTCCCGGTACGAAGCAGGCAGTCGGAAAACCACCATGCTTTCACTTCCATCATGTTTATCGCACACAGATTTATATCACCAGTTGTTCAGTCCTGTGACATTTAAAGTCTGCAATATACCATCGGAAAACCTTGTTTTCCCTCACCTCTGTTCCATGGCGTGGTTGCAAGCCAGTTCTTTCACCTCCAACTTCATTTTCATTCAATTCCCTCCCTCCTTTTGCTCTTGATGTTGCACTCACCGACGGGCATTCTTTGTAAATCATTAAATGTTAAAGGAAGCAACAAGATACGAACATTCAAGAAAGCTAACATTGGCACCTTCGATGAATGAATGTTCTCTGATTCAATGGCATCCACTTGAGCAGTACTCATTTTCACTTTCATGTGGTACCCCTCGGACGGTTTGCTCATACGCGGAATCAAATTGACGTGATACTTCCATCTTATGTCTGGAAGGTGATGCCAATGCAGTTTGACGTAAGTGTGCTCAACTGGAGAGCATTTCACCTTCTTTCATCAGGCAAAACGCATCGAATTTCTGTAAAATTTGTTTGCATTGAAAAAACAGCTTTTACCCTGCCATTACCAAACTTTTGAATTGACCTCTTTAGTGTTAGTGTTGATCTCTGTCTGCACCATCTCAGCAGGTGGAACATCGTAATCTGCATTCTGTTGTTATCCTCATGCATTTGTATAGAATGGTCTGGCTGTAAAGCATGTAAGCCAACACTTTTAACTGGACTTCAATACATGTGACAATGTTAAATCAAATCAAATCAAATCTGTCTCTACTCGGTGTCAACATCCAAACCCATCACAGCATCCAAAACTTATTTCTCTCTTGGTTGACTTTCCCTTTTTCCCTTATGGACTATGACTGGCTGTATTCATTTCTCCACTTGCTGGCTCCCCTGAATATTCTGAATGTGTCTGTGTCAAGTTCTATGCATAACACTTTATCTTCCATATGAGACTCTGTGCCCAATCTATCTGTGTGATCATCGGAAATGTGTGTTAATAGGCTATTCCGCTTTCATCAGCTGACGCCTCACACTTACAATATTCCTGCTTGAAATTAGATATGTTAAGTGAATAAAACGAAATCACTATCCAGTGTAACATTGAGTCAGACAGACAAGAGAAACGTATCCTGCCTTCTCAAACGTAATTAAGGATGGCCAACATGTAATGGCCTTGACAGAAATACCCACAACCCATTAACTAAAAACAAACCCTGGCTTGCAAGTACTCAATAAATTCTGATCACAAAAACCACGCCTCCAAGGAAAAACAGAGGAAGCCATTCAGAAGGTTGCACCATTCAATTTTTATTCTGGCCAATCAATGCACATGTCCTCACTCCCTGGGAGTATTTGCACGGTGCCTGAATGAGATCGAATAGTCCGAGGTGATTCCTAAGAGCACTGAATCAGAAACTAAGACCGACTTACATTTCAAACTGGAATAATTTCAACGAGAGTATTTTGAGAAAGAATCAAAATCCGATTTCACAGACACAGAAGACAGGGAATGGCCGTTTCCGCTGTTTTGTTTTAATGTTGCAGGACAATGGTGCCCTTTGCGATTCCAGACGTTGCAAAATATAAATAGCAGGAGGACAGCAAAGCACAGGAGCAAAAAGCCCTGCCTTCTCTGGGGAAGCAAGTCCCATACACGGCATGCACATTGGGCCTTCCGGAAGTTGACTCGGGTCGATTTTTGGGGGAGGGGATAGCAGTGAGAGGTGGGTAAGAGGTACTGACTGCGGGTCTCGGGGCCCTAATCACAGTTGCTCCGCCTGGCCATTTGGCGTCTGTGGTTCAAAGGGAGCAAGGTTACCGTTCACTTGGCGCTATCACACTTTCACCACATACTCGCCGCCAGTCCCCGATCCATTTTCTCCTGTCCACCGCATCTGGCTCGAGACAAAGGAGCATCCAGAATGCCCCGCTGCCCGTCCTGGTGAGCATGCGCCCTTTCGGCACCATCGAATTCAAAGGTTTGGACAAAGTACTTTCTCCATCGCAGAGCATTGTGGGTAAAAAAAACTTGTGATTACTGATTGGCTCTCAAAAGCGTCGATTTTTTTTGTGATCAACCACAAAAAGTGTTTTTCCACCCGTAGAAGTTGTTGTGCATTTTCGATTTCGTAATTTTATGGCTACTTTTTTCTGTAATTTAGCAAGTTCCCTCAGGCATCGTTGTTGCCCAGCGCAAGATTCAGGAAGGTACTTCAAATGATTCACCACTGGAGTCCTGAGTACAACTTATCCATCACTTATTCAAACCACGCTCACAACATTTTCTCAGTCTTTAAACTAATAGCCCAGTGAGTATAACACTCGGCCTCTCCCGAAATTGGACAAATGGGAAGTAATCATAATAGCAAACGGCATCTCATGGAGTGGGTGGGGCCACATATTTTATGATGATATATAACAATAACTTGGCTGAGGCAAATGAATGAGCCATAGCTAATTTGTGTGTAAGAAACAATAGGTAGGAAGTAATATGGTGAGGATGCAAAAGATGTGGAGAGGCATTTATACAGGCTGTGAGGGAGCAAACACTTGGCAGATGGAATGTAATGTGTGGAAATGCAAGGTAATGCTGTTTGGCAGTAAGAAGAGAGGAACTGAATGTTACTTCAGTGGAGAAAAACAGCAGCAAGTTTCAAAACAGATGAATCTGGGAGTCCTCATGCATGAATTACATTGTGTTGAAACTGCAATATCAATCTTCATTTTTTTCATTGCTAAAATACACCTCTATCTTTTTGTGCTCTACTGTTTGACTTCTCCATCGTTGGATTTCTTTCACAACTCATGATCACTTTAAGGGGCAAGTTTGATCCCAGTTCAGTGTTTCAGCTTACCCACATTTTCCTGCCATTTATCTTTGTACTTCATGTCCCAACTCTAAGGGTCCAACCTCCTTGCAATCTTCCTGTGTACAGTATCCATCCTGTGGACTTCCCTCTTCTACTTCTAATGATCAAATTTCTCAATTTACGAGCCACACCTGGTAAATATTGGCCATTTAATAACCTTTTTGGTCATCTTCCTTTAGAACAAATAGCCTCATATTGACTACGAAAAATCATCAATTATTAAATAAACTGTCTGTTTTAACAGTTGAGTCCTGACAAATGTTAAGTATTTGTTTACGAAGTGCCTGAATCCTTGTAAATTTCTTTAATTTCTTCAAAAACTCTAAATTTATAGTTGATAACAAAGAACCTTTAGCGACCTGAACTGTCTAGTTCCATGATGTGCAATTATGGTTTTATTGTATTTACCAGTAAGCTTCCCATGGTCCATCATTTTTTAAGCCTTTCTCTCATTTAATAAACTCTATTTTCCGTTATTTAAGCTGATTTCTGATAGCGTTAACACGACCTGATATTTTTTCTGAGAGTTTCTTTCGAAGTAAACCCTTTCTGCCTGCACACTTCTCTTGCTCTTTTTCGACAATGTCTCGGGAATATGTTCAGACCCTGTGATACTCGCAAATTGTTTATTAAAAGACGTCAAAAATATTTTGATAGCTTGTCACAGCAAAGGGTTAGACACAAACTTTTCGGCTCGTTGCGTTAGAAGGGGGCAAGAATTAGTTACCAGACAGAAGCTGAAATTAGAGATAAATGGGCATTTCTGATTTGGCAGGCTGTAATTAATGGATTCCTGCAAGGAGGAACTTTGGTGCCGTTGCTATTTGGATCTATATTCATTACATATGTAAAAGAAAAGAGGTAATTGTTTTAATTTTGTCTATGATACAATTTAATTAAGTGAGCCATGATGTAGAGGTGGTGATGTTGGACTGTGGTGGACAAAGTTAAAAATCATGCAACGCCATGTTATGGTCGTACAGGTTTATTTGAAAGTGCATGGTTTTGGAGCGCTGTTCCTTCTTCAGGTAGCTGTGTGATTATTAATTAAGTGAGCAACAGTGTTATAAGTGAAATATGATATTATTCACTGCTGACAACAATAGGGAAGCTGAAGTTTTTTTTAAAGCTGACAATTTTCCAAATGTTCTGCATACAAAGCATTAAAATCCACTCACGAAAGTACACCAAGCAATGAGAAAAATAAATGTTAATCGTCATTTTTATAAGGAAATTCTGCAGCTGTGCAGGGCTTGCATGACATTACAATTGGAAAGGGATGTACTGTTTTGCTGTTCACATTTAAGGAAGGATGTATTCTAATTGGAGGCAGTGAAGTGAAGGTTCAACAGATTGGACAATGGAACGAGACAGTTCTTTTTGTGAGGACAGGCTCTATAAATTGGGCATCTGGAGTTCAGAAAAATAAGAGGTCATCAGACTGAAATATACATGATTCTGAAGCTGCTTTGCAGAGTAATACTGAGAGGATGTTCAATATGATTTTGTGCCTTGGTTCAAGAACTGACAGTTTCAGCATCAAAAGCAATTATTTCGGAACCAGATGAGAAAATTGCTTCATTCAATGAATGATAAAGTTTTGGCATTTTCTATCTTTAAGTCGTCTGGATGGGAGGTTATTAACAATATTGAAGGCTGAGATGGACATTGTTTTGAATGCTTGGGACATGAAGGGATATGAAGAGGGGGCATAAAGTAGAATGCAGTTTGGAGATTGATGATTAGACATGACAATGTTGAGTGTTATGGTGTTCTCCTGAGTTTTTTTTTATGTGTTATTCCAGATTTCCAAATTCTTCAACATGTTGTTTTTGTTTTTATTCAGACCTTGCACACAGAACTCTGTCAAACCTTACAAGACGTCCAAACAAGGATCAGTTTCTGGCAGTTTGGATGATGATTTGCAGATGAGGTTCCTTCGAAGGTAACTAAATTTCTTTTTGTCTCCTCCTGGTGTTTATCCAATTTCCATCTTAACTTAATTACAGCAGTTTCTGCTGCAGTGCAGATGGAGAGGTAGCTGCCATTTCATTAAAACACTTCTTCAAATTTTCGCACTTATCTCCACTGTATGCCATCTGACTTAATATTTCTTCATTTGTCTTCAGGCTTTGTTTATTGCTTTGAAAACACTATGGCATAAGTGGCTCCTGTTGATGATATGGAGGAGGACAAACCCAGCAATTTATAATCCGGTTATAAAGCTGAGCAAATTCTATGGTTCATTAGAACTTTATGGCCTTTTAATAAATTTTGCATGTTCAGGGCTTGTTTAAATTTCAGTTTTGCTTTGTGGAAAAGCAAACCCAGTATAAAGTAGTTAATGCCCAGTTCTCCTTTGGGCAAATGATGAAAGGGATTGTTCTTAACCTTTGTAGTCTGTGTGGTGAAGGCGCTCTTCCTTTGCTATTATTTCAGGAAAACTGGATGGTCATTCCACAACAATAAAGTATGGCGATATATGTTTGATCCAAGCACAATAATTTCTTAATGTGATGCCTTTGCTTTAAATGCTTTAAGGTTTTTAAGAGGGGCTCTGCAGCCTTGAGTTTGACTTAAGGCACTGAGAGCAACGTTACAGCAGAATCTTGAACAAAGAGCGTAATACCTCGAGGCTTAAGGTTGGAAAATGGAATAAAGAGGTGGTGTGGTTTAGGGAGGGAAGTAACTGAGGCAATTATATATAGGGTAGGTGTAACTTACTTTCATCTGTTCAGAATAGATCTACTGAAAAAAAAAACAAAAATCCCATGTGCTTTATCGAATGCTCAATTTTGCCTGAAATGACTAAAAGAAACAAAAAAAAATGTCCTTTATTCACGACCTTAAAAACTGTACCTTTCAACTTGTATTGTGTCTCCTCATTGTTTGATTACCACTGGGCATTTCCACATTAGGAAGGTGGTGGTTTTGGAGGTCTTGAGAAACATTTAGGGTAGATATGTTCACCTATACCAGGAAACCGAGGGAGGCAATGGGGGAAACAGCTGGGGTGTTGACCGAGATCTTTGTGTTGACTTTAGCCAAGGTGAGTTCCCAGAAGATTAAAGAATACACAATGTTGTTCCTTTGTTTAAGAAAGGCAACAGGAATAGTCGAGTGACCCTTACGTCAGTGGTCAGTAAATTATAGGAGAAAATTCTTGCAGTCATACAGTTGTACAGCAAGGAAACAGACCATTTCGATCAATATGTGCAGGCTGACCTAAATTATCCAGTATCATTTGCCAGCATTTGTTCCATATCATTGTAAACCCTTCCGATCCATGAACTCATCCAGATGCCCTTTAAATGTTATAATTGTACCAGTATCCACCAAAGCTTCTGGAAGCTCATTCCATCTTCGCATCACCGTCTGCATGAAAACAATGCAAGATAGATCTTTTTAAATATTTTCCCTTTCAACTTAAACACATCCCCAGTAGTTTTGGATTTCCTAACCCTGGGACAAAAGAAAACTTTGCCTATTCATCATTTCCATGTCCCTCATGATTTTATAAAACTTTATAAGATCACACCTCAACTTCCAATAGAAAATAGCCCCAGGCTATGCAGCTTCTCCCTATAGCTCAACTCCTCCAAATATAGCAACATCCTTGTATATCTTTTCTGAACCCTTTCAAGTTTCACAACATATTTCCAATAAGAAGGAGACAAAAGTTTACAATAGTATACTAAAAGTGGCCTAACCAATGTACTGTACAGCTGCGACATGATATCCAAAATCCTGAACTCAATTCAATGACTAATGAAGGCAAGTGTACCAAACGCTGCCTTCATGACCCTGTCTACCTGTGACTTCATCTTCAAGGAACTATGAATCTGCACCACAAAGTTTACCACTCTGCAGTACCATGCCATTAAGTGTATAAGATCTGCCCTGCCTCATTTATCTCAGTTAAAGTCCACTTGCCACTCCTCAGCCAATCAGCCCACGGGAATAATGTCTAGTTGTACTCTGCGATAGCCTGCTTCACTGACCACTGCACCATCAATTTTGGTATCATCTGCAAACTTACTAACTATTACTCCTTTCTTCACATGCAAATCATTTACACACAGCAGTGGACCCATTCTTCTGGCACATTACTGGTCAGAGGTCTCTAGTCTGAGCAACAACCCTACACCATCACCCATTGTGCCCTTTGTGTCTAATTGGCAATCTTTCCCTCGATTCTATGTCATCTCATCTTGCTAACCAGTCTCCGATGTATAAACTTGTCGAATGTCTTCCTGAAATCCACTTGGTTAACATCCACCACACTGGTTTCATCAATCTTCTTTGTCACCTCTTCCAAAAACTCAATCAAGGAGACATGATTTTCCAAGAACAAAGCCATGCGGACCATCCCGAACGAGTCCTTGCTATATCAAATGCACGTAAACCGCGTACCTCAGAATCCCCGCCAACAAATTACCCAGTATTGACAGCAGACTCCCTGATCTATGGTTCCCTGGCTTTTCCTTACCACTTCTTCAAATTATAGCGAAACATTAGCCACCTTATCGTCTTCCAGGACGTCACCCATGGCTATCGACGATACAAATATCTCAGCAAGGAGCTCATCAATGGCATCCCTAGCCTCCAACTGAGGTCTGGATACACCTGATAAAGTTCCAGTGATTTATCCATCTTTATACATTCTAATAAGACCAGCACCATCTCTTCTGTAATATTTCAAGATATCACTGTTTATTTCTCCAAGTTCTCTAGCTTCCAAATTCTTCTCCACAACAAATGTTGACATGAAACACTCATTTGATATCTCACCCAGTTCAAGAAATTCTACACTCAGGTGGCCTTGTTGATCTTTAATGGATCATATTCTCGACCTAGTTGCCGTTTTGTCCTGAATGTATTTGTCAAATCCTTTTTTATTCTCTTTAACTCTATCTGCCAGAGCTGTCTCATGTCCCCTTTTTGCCCTCCTAAATTCCCTTTAAGTATATTGCTACTGCCTTTATATATTTTGGGAAATCACTTGATTTCTGTTGTCTATACCTGACATATGTTTCCATCTTTTTCTTGACTAAAGCATCAATTTCCCCAAATAACCAGGAATCCCTGCACCTACCAGCCTTGCCTTCACTCTAACAGGAAAATACTGTTTCTGGACTCTTGTTAACTCAATTTTGAAGGTTTCCCATTCTCCAGCCATCCCTTTATCTGTGAACAGCCACCGCATCAGCATTTGAATATTCTTATCGAATACCGACAAAAGGCACCTTCCTCCAGTTTAGAACTTCAGCTGTTTGATATGATCTATCCGTTTTCATCATTATTTTCAAGCTAATACAATTATGGTCGCGAGACCCAAAGAGCTCCCCCACTGATACCTCAGTCACCTGCCCTACCTTATTTCGAAGAAGAGGTCGAGTTTTGTGCCTTCTGTAGTAGGTACATCGATATGCTGAATCATAAAAGTTTCTTATTTGGAAAGTGAAAATCACCTCCCATAATCCTGTGATTCATAGAAACAACTGAAACTTCCTTTCAGGTTTGTCACTGAATTTCCGTCTGACTATGGGGGATCTATAGTACAATTGATCATCCCTTTTCCCATTTATAAAATAATTTCCCTGGACATATTCCCAGGAATATCTTCCCTAAGTATAGACATAGCGATGCCCCTAGTCAAAAGCACCACTCCCCGCTCCTTTCTTGTCCCCCTTTCTATCCTTCCTATACAATCTATACCCTGGAACATGAAACTGCAATCTGGTACATCCTTGGGACACATCTCTGTAACTGCCATGATATTCCAAATCCCATGTTCCAAATCATGCCCTCAGTGCTTCTGTTTTGTTAGGCCTCCTGCATTGAAATAAATAATGTTTAATTTATCAGTTTTACCTCATTTCTATTTTGATCTTGATTGCCCTATCAATCCAGCACATCAATCCAGCAAAAAACATCTTTACATATTAACAATCTACACCCCCAGAAACTAGCACTCTCTTATTGCTCTAAAAACACTACTCCAACTTTAATACCTAAGTTTTTATATTCTTAAAGATTTAGCAAAATATTCAAAACGCAATCACATACTCGCTATTGTGGATTTACCAATGAAATACAGTGTGGGTACACTTTTTAAAAAGCCACTTAGCTGCTCCCCTTTTGTGAGCTCCCACAGACAAGTTTCTCCAAGGACAGATGTGAATTTTGCTGTCTTACAATCCTCTTGTTCTGAGAGATAACTGATAACCCCTCACAAATTTGTTTGCTAAGCAATTAGAATCCCTACTGTAAGGAAACAGGCTCTTTGGCCCAACAATTCAGCACCGACCCTCCGCACAATATCCCACCCAGACCTATTCCCCTACATTTACTCCTTCCTCGTGCAACTAACCGACACATCCTTGAACACTATGGGCAATTTAACATGGCCAATTTCCGAACCTGCACATCTTTAGATTTTGTGAGGTAACGAGAACACCCAGAGGAAACTCACGCAGATATGGAGAGAATATGCAAACACCACACACAGACTGAAATTGGGGATGAAATCGAGCTCGGGTCCCTGCTACTGTTAAGCAGCAGTGCTAACCACTGAGCCACTTAGCCGCTTCTCAATTTCCTGCTGACTATTGTGGGGCCTATATTTAATTTCAATGTGGTGATAATCCCTTTCTTCTTTTCATTTCCACCCAAGTAACTTCATTGAACGTAATCAAAGGAATATCCCCCCCGAGTACAGCTGAAAAAATGCCGCACCCCCTTCACTCTTGCCTCTTTTCTCTACTTTCTCTCGCATCAGTACCCAGAAACATTAAGCTGCCAGTCCAGTCCTTCCCTGAGCTAAGTTTATGAAATACTTATGATATCACTGTGCTCTGTTTCCACCCATGCCCGGGTTCATTAGCTTTACATGTCAGTCCTCTTATATTGAAATAAATGCAATTTAATTGATCAGTCTTATTTTTATCTCTGTGTTGCTCTTGCCTGCATTGACTCTTTGACTTGATCCTCTTCTCAATTGTACCAGCCTCAGTCATTTCTCTTTTCTCGCTATTTTATTGCCCCATCTCTCCAGCCTTTACTGGTTTAAAACTCCTGAGTAGCATGAGCCATCTACTCACCAGGATACCGGTCCCCTTCTAATTCACCTGCAAACCATTCTTTTCATAAGGCCGATTCTGTCTCAGACAAGATTCTAATGATCCAAAAATGTGAATCGCTGCCCACTGCAGCAGCTCTTCACTTACACATTCGTCTGCTCTGATCTCTTCTTCCTACTCTCATTCGCACCCAGGACAGGGTGTAATCTATATATTACTCCCCTCGAGGACCTATTTTTTCAATCTCCTGGTCAACTTCCTATATTCTCTCTTCAAAACTGATCTTAAGGATCAGTTCCTGAGGATTGGAGGGTGGCTAATGTACCACATTTTAAGAAAGGTGGGAGAGAAAAAGCAGGAAATTATAGACCAGTTAGTCTGACCTCAGTGGTGGGAAAGATGCTGGAGTCTTTTATAAAGGATGAAATTACGACACATGTGGATTGTAGTAACAGGATTGGTCAGAGTAGCATGGATTTATGAAGGGGAAATCATGCTTGACTAATCTTCTGGAATTTTTTGAGGATGTAACTCTGAAGAGGGAGATCCAGTAGATGTAGTGTACATGGACTTTCAGAAAGCTATTGATAAAGTCCCACAAAGGAGGTTAGTGAGCAAAATTAGGGCGCATGGTATTGGAGCAAAGTACGAACTTGGACTGAAAGTTGGTTGGCTGATAGGAAACAAAGAGTAGTGATAAATGGCTCCATGTCAGAATGGCGGGCAGTGACCAGTGGGGTACCACAGGGATCAGTACTGGGACCGCAGCTTTTTACAATATATGTTAATGATATAGAAGATGGTATTCGTAATAACATTAGCAAATTTGCTGGGTGGCAGGGTGAAATGTGATGAGGATGTTAGGAGATTACAGGGTGACCTGGACAAGTTAAGTGAGTGGTCAGATGCATGGCAAATGCAGTTTAATGTGGATAAATGTATGGTTATCCACTTTGTTGGCAAGAACAGGAAGGCAGATGGAATCAATGTAGGTAAAGGGGCAGTACAGAGAGATCTGGGTGTTCTTGCACACCAATCAATGAAGGTAAACATGCAGTTACAGCAGTTAGTGAAGAAGGCTAATATCATGCTGGCCTTCATAACAAGAGGGATTGAGTATAGAAGCAAACAGGTTCTTCTGCAGCTGTACAGGGCCCAGGTGAGACCACACCTGGAGTACTGTGTGCAGTTCTGGTCTCCAAATTCGAGGAAAGACATGCTGACTATTGAGGGAGTGCAACGTCGGTTCACGAGGTCAATTCCTGGAATGGCGGGATTACCTTACACTAAAAGACTGGTGTGACAAGGCTTGCACACCCGTGAGTTTAGAAGACTGAGAGGGGATCTGATTGAGACATATAAGATTATTAAAGGATTGGACACTCTGGAGGCAGGAAACATGTTTCCGCTGATGGGTGAGTGCTGAACCAGAGGACACAGCTTAAAAATACGTAGTAGACCATTTAGAACAGAGATGAGGAGAAACGTCTTCACCCAGAGAGTGGTGGCTGTGTGGAATGCTCTGCCCCAGAGGCCCAGTCTCTGGATTCATTTAAGAAAGAATTGGAAAGAGCTCTCAAGGATAGTGGAATCAAGGGTTATGGAGATAAGACAGGAACAGGATACTGATTAAGGATGATCAGACATGATCATATTGAATGGCGGTGCAGGCTCGAAGGGCAGAATGGCGTACTCCTGCACCTATTGTCTATTGTCTATTGTCTATTGTATATTGTCTAAAACCTACTCCCTTTTCTTCCGACATCATTGGTACCAAAATGTACAATTAATTCCTACTGGTCACTCTCACCTTTGAGAATGTAGTGCACCCTCTGCATGACATCCTTGACCAGGGCAGTTACGGACCATTTTGATGCCTCGCTGTCGGTCACAGAAATGTCTGTCTGTGCTCCCGGAAAGAGAGAGAGTCTCTATCACAATTAATTGCTTGGAACTGGACATATCTCTCATCACGATATGGCCAGTTTTAGTACCAGAAACTTGGCTGGCAGAGCTACATTCACCTGATAGTACATCTCACCCTACATTTTCCAAAAAAGCATACTTGTTTAAGATGTGGATAGCCACAGGAGACTCCTGCACTTCCTGTCTGCCTCTCCTATATGTCCTACAGGTAACCCATCTACTTAACTATTACTGCAGTATTCTACCTTCCTGAACTTCAATCTATCACATCCTCATTGCCTCTAACTGCTGCACCAACGGATCCATATGACCCAATAGGATTCACAAACAAACACACCTCTTGCAGCCACAATCATCAGAAATATTGAAATTCTCGATAACCTCACACATCAAACAGGAAGAACATATCACTCTACTAAACGACATCTGTGTAGCTTAATTTACAGATCCAAACAGTAGCACCATCCTATAGCTCTAAAACACTGCGTTCGGATAACTTAATACCTATGTTGTAAAGTTAAAGAAATCAAAAGACGGATCTCGGTAAAACATCAGAGTCTATTACAAATTTGCCAAAGGAATTTAAGATTTATACGTTTTATAAATCTTCAGAACAAATACTCACTGACAAATGAAATCATGACTCCCCAGCTGTGAGCTGTTCTGAAATTGAGGTCCCTGCAAGTCCAACTGTTTGCCTGGTTTTCTTGGACAGAGCTCCGATTTCCAGAGATGCTTGTAATTTCACAATCAGTGAGCTGTGAAAGTTCATTGTATTGTGCTGAACTCCAGATCCATTCTTGGACCTCCCACATGGTCTCTCCCGAAATTCCTGAACTCTCCATTTTTTTCCAATTTGAGGTATGTTGTTTCTGATTTTTGCTTTGAATTCAAAAAGAGAACAATAACTAATAAATACAGTAATTACTGCTCCAAGAAATCGAGTCAAAAAAGGATCTGCTGTATGGCGATGATTCTTTCTCATCCACCATTTTGCAAATGTTGCAGGCACAAGTTTTACTCATCACTGGAACAGAATCATCTTACTAGGGATAGTCATTGTGGCTGTTTTTGCAGATATGTCTTGTCTCACAAACCTTATTTCAGAAGCGATAATGATGAATGATGAGGGAAGGCTGTGAATGTTACCTCCATAGACACTACTAAACCATTTGACAACGACCCTCATGGTAGGCTGGGCCAGAAAGTAAGTCACGTGGCATCCATGTTGCGTTGGTAAGTTGGATTCAAAATTGGCTTCGTCCAATAAGACAGACAATAATTTGTGACAGCGTATTTTTCTGATGGGATGACTGTGACTAGTCGTGTTCTGTAAGAGTCAGTTCTGGGATCTCTGTTGTTTATATACAAATTTATTTGGATGAAAATGTAAGTGGTAGTAAGCTTTCAGTTGTGATTAAAACGTTGGCAGACGAGTTGAAAATTGGTGGAGATGTTTATGGAGTAACTCCATGAAACCCGGTATCCTGTCATCAAGTCACATTTTATTTACACTTGCATAATAAATGACATTCAACCAACTAGCACACAGTCAATTGCTAAAATGAGCAGACACCCTAACACTCATGTTTATCTTTTTATTTAGCACCCATGTTGTGTGTGTGCCGGTGTAAGACACAAGGTGCACGAATCTTTATGCAGTTTCCACCACCAGGTCGAAAGGAAACACACAAGTGGCCAGTGACAAACAGTGCCTTTGAGACTCCTGTATGGATCTATCAGACAGGACTCCCTGATTTGATCAGGTTAACATTCCCAGTCAGGGAAATCATTTTTATATGAGTTGACATGATTCAAAGCAAAACATTCATCCCCCTTTAAATCCTGGAGTAAGGCAAGTCCTCCATCCAGTAGTTTCTCCTCGGGCATTTTCACACGAGGTCTGATTCCTCTGCCTCTACCTAATTTGGAGTGATAATAGCCTGCC
The DNA here is from genome assembly GCF_037043375.1 of Chiloscyllium plagiosum. Taxonomy (NCBI): domain Eukaryota; kingdom Metazoa; phylum Chordata; class Chondrichthyes; order Orectolobiformes; family Hemiscylliidae; genus Chiloscyllium; species Chiloscyllium plagiosum. Next base: position 42,939,772 of record NW_028270173.1, read on the forward strand.
ACTCGTGCCTGGAGAGTCTTGACCAAAACTCCTCTTCTTCAGGTTGTAGCTGTTTCGAGGCTGTGACATGTGCTGTGTGCATTTTATCATGAGATCCTCTGCAATGCGCTGAATCCACGGGTTATAACAGCTTTGGATTAACTGAGGGTCAAGGTAGGTTTTGCTTCCGCCTTGTTTGCAATGTTGTAGCTTTCATGTGTTCCACGTACCTGTTCAGGACCACATTTCCCAACCAAACTTTGTTCATCATGGGACCTGACCCCTCATCCACCATGCCTTTTACACATGCAGGAGCATTCATTGGTCTCAAAACTAAACTTCGTCCTATGAAGTAAATAGCCTTTCTGATTCAGAGGGTCCTGAATCCAGCATTGGCATTCCTGAAGTTGTTTCACCACCACCACCGCATCCCCACCCCTCCTGGTTTGGGAAGATCCGACTTAACCTGGTGCAAGGCCTTGTCCCCATTGGATATTCTACTAGATTTGTCCCTGAAGGTGTATGGGGTGGACCTGGACTCAACAGGAACAGTGGCAGTATGTTGTCGAGTGAAGCTGTAGGCTGTTTCTTCAAGCCTGCCCTGAAAGTTTGGACAGTGCTTTTTTTCCACATGACAACTTGGCGATGGATGGTATGGAGCTGTCCTTCCATACCAAATGTCATGCGACATTAGGAAATACACAGAATATTTGTTGGTAAATAATGGCATGTTGCCTGTGACCAACACCTCATGGAGTCTGTGTATTGCAAAAGATGCTTGCAGCTTGTCAGTCATCACCCTGTCATTGACAAATGAACTGTGCGCTCGTCCAAACACTATTAGAGGGTGTCCACTATGAGTAAAAACATAAAGCCCATGAAAAGGATGGCACAGTCGACCTGCAACCACGTCCAGGGTTTAGCCAGCCATTCCCGTGAATGTGGAGGAGCTGTTGCTGGTGACGTTTATGTATTGTTGGCACTCGAGGCTCTGCCCAATAAACGTGGCTATGTCAGTATTCAATCCTGGTCACCAGACATAAATTCTCGCCAACATCTTCATTCCTGATGTAATTCAGCCAGTCTCAGGTAATGACCTTTGCTTGGGACAACTGCTCTTGCTCCCCATAATACTATGCCATCCTCTCTGGCAATCAGGTCTCCCTGGGTCCAGAAAAGTTTCAGTTTTCGTTGTGATGGCACTTTTGATGCCCCCATGACCACCAGGTGTTTTCGTGTTGCTAAGATGAGATATTGTTTGTATCCACAGTTTGAAATTACCAGCAGTGACTGCAATAGTGTCAGAAAATTTAAAAGCAGAGTGGACTCTTCCAGTAGTGGAAATACTAATCTGGAAGTGGGAGGCAACTCAAACATCCACATTTGCCACTTGACCTCCCAGACAGTGTTCCAACTAGTAATTGTCTGCACTCAGAATAAGAGACCACTGCTGAATCTGACCTGTACCTATAGGTGGAACAGACTTTTCCTCTTTCAGTAGCCCTCGCTATTACTTTACTATTGTGGTCCTTTACTATGACAAATGTACATTCATAAAGTTTTTTTTTGGGACATGCTCTAAGAATCAAACTTTTCTTTTCTGTTGTGGTTCTGTTCGCCGAGCTGGAAGTTTTTGTTGCAAACGTTTCGTCCCCTGGCTAGGCGACATCATCAGTGCTTGGGAGCCTCCGGCGAAGCGCTTCTTTGATGTTTCCTCCGGCGTTTATAGTGGTCTGTCCCTGCCGCTTCCTGTTGTCAGTTTCAGCTGTCCGCTGTAGTGGTTGGTATATTGGGTCCAGGTCGACGTGTTTGTTGATGGAGTTTGTGGATGAATGCCATGCCTCTAGGAATTCCCTGGCTGTTCTCTGTCTGGCTTGCCTTATGACCAACCTAAACTATGAAAGTAACCACCCCAACACACACAAACGAAGCTGCATCAGGACACTATTCAAAAGGGCCACAACACACTGCAGTACACCAGAACTGCAAAAAGAAGAAGAGGAACACCTATACAAGGTATTCGCCAAAAACGATACCCGCGCAACTTCATCAACAGATGCCTAAGAGAAAGACCACGGAACGAGGACATACCACAACCAAAAGGACGAGCCACACTGCCATACATCAGGACCATCTCAGAACCAGCTATCCTTAGTAGCCACACACGCAGACAACAAGCAACACGAATTCGACTGGGACAACACTACTATCATTGGGCAAGCCAGACAGAGAACAGCCAGGGAATTCCTAGAGGCATGGCATTCATCCACAAACTCCATCAACAAACACGTCGACCTGGACCCAATATACCAACCACTACAGTGGACAGCTGAAACTGACAACCGGAAGCGGCAGGGACAGACCACTATAAACGCCGGAGGAAACATCAAAGAAGCGCTTCGTAGGAGGCTCCCAAGCACTGATGATGTCGCCTAGCCAGGGGACGAAACGTTTGCAACAAAAACTTCCAGCTCGGCGAACAGAACCACAACAACGAGCACCCGAGCTACAAATCTTCGCACAAACTTTTCTTTTCTATTTGGACTTATCTCTGTTCAGCATCAGCCAAAGCAAAGAAAGTATATGCTATTGGATCTTTTTCTCTGCTGGGCCACCTATGAGACAACACTACCTTGATACTATACTGGGAGGCATCAGATATCAGCCAGACATCTCACTTGAGATTGTGTTATGCCAACACCTTAGACAATGATAGCTAATTCTTCATTCCCCTAAAGGCGACACCATAGCTACAAGACCATTTTGCATGCTTGTACTTTTTCACTCGCAAATGTAAAAGTGCCAGCACAGGGGCCAGATTACCTATGACTTTTCCATAATAATTCACCAACCCAAGGAAAGACCAGTACATACATGGGAGCCAGGGCACCCTTGATTGCCCTCGCTTAATGTTCCAATGGATGCAATCTGATTTGTCGACTCTGTCAGCCAAGGAGGTCACTTGGGGTGCCTGGAACACACATTTTTCTCTGTTGAGAACACAATTTCCAAGTTTTTTAAGGCTCTTTGCTGATCCTCTCTGTTGTTAGCCCATCATCCAGATAAATGTTGACCTGGGTAGACTTTGTAAAATATTTTCTATTATCCACTGGAAAATGACACAGCTGATTAGACCCCATAAAAGCACTCTCAAGTATTGGTACAAACCCAATGGGCATTATCTAATTTCCTATTATTATATAAACACAATCCACGAGAAAAAAAAATATTTTTTTGGTTGAGGCTTGACTTTGTTTTGGGGTTTTGCTGTGGGCTGATCTAGCGTCCCTCTGTTCAGGACATGACCTGAATGAGATTGTGCAATTGCCTGCATTCAAATGGTGCTCCCGAATCTCAGCTGGCCTGGAGAGCGCGTCCATTTACATCGGTATACCTTGAAACTCATAAACTCCACTTGCCGCATTTTCTAATGATAAAGACAATTATCGTGCCTGTTTGAAGTTCAAGTGGGCTTCAGCTAGCGGGTGCTTTTGAATGGTCACATCATTAATGCCACTCATTGCCATAGAAATAATTCCACAAAGGTTGGTGTCCAGTCATCAAGTCATCCTTGATTTACACGTGAATAGAATGTAGCGCTGGTCCAGCTCGCCCAGAGCGAACTGCTAAAATGAACAGAACCCTTGACTCTCCCGTTTCTTTTTATTAATGATCCCTGCAATACTGACAAACGACAGTAGTGCTTATTTTCCCCAGCACCGCTGTTGTGTGAATGTAGGTGAAGGACAAAGTGACAAAAACCAGTTGTGTAAATACCAGTTTAATATTCCAAGACCAGGGAAAAATTCACAAACATGCGTCCCTGATTGGACCAGGTTCACAGCCCCAATAAAGGAATTAATACTTTGAAGTCCACTTGACTGACGTTGTTCCAATCACTACAGTGGATGGTGAGGAAGGATGCACAGCAGAACAGAGGTAAGTTGGACGTTTGAGTGGAGAAATGGCAGACAGATTTTAATCTGAATATGTATGCGGGGTTGTATCTTGGGAGATCCAATGCAAGAGTTAAATATGCAGCAAATGGCAGCACACTTAGGAGCATTGATATAAGAGCAAGATTGTTCTGCATGTCCATAGTTTCCTATAAGTGGCAATACCAGTGGAAAAGGTGCAAATCAGATATATGATATACTTACCTTCATTGGGTAGGACATTAACAATTTGCAAGTCACGTATCGACTGTATAAACTTGAATTAGGTTACATTTGGAGTATTGTGGGGTTTTGTGTACACTACACTTACAGGAATGCTGGGGAAGTATTGTCGGATACTGCCGAGATAGCAGTATATTAGCTATAAGGAGAGATTGGACAAACTGATTTTTTTTTCATTTGAGCGTCAGTGGCTGAGGGTGGACCTGATAGAAATATAAAAAATTATGAGACCTATGTATAGCGTCTATAGTCACTGTCTTTTTCCCAGCCTAGAAATGCCAATTACGAGGGAACTTAGTTTTAAGATGATGGAGGTAAGTTTAAAGACGTGCAGATTTTTTAAAACAAAGGGTGGTAGGTGACTGGAATGCACTATCCAGGGAGGTAGTAGAAGGATATATAACAGCAATGTTGAAAAGACTTTTAGACAGACACATGAAGACGTGGTGAATAGTGGGGTATGGACCACGTGCAAGCAGTTTGGAATGGCACCATGGTCAGCACATATATGGCAGGCTGGAGTCTGTTCCTGCGCTGTGCTGTTCTATCCTCAATGTCGATTCCTTAATTAATGAAACATAATGCTTTTTTGATGGTTTTTCCACCATCGAGCATTTACCATCCTGGTAAGTATAGTACTTTTGATCCTCCTCGCTCTTTCGAACTGTGCATTTAAGTCAAAATTGTTTTTCTTTGTCCTTCCTTTAAAAAGGCATCAGCTTATGTTTTTCTATATTACGTTTTATTTACCAATTGTCTATATGCTTAACTGGCCAATTCCTCTATGTTCTTCTTTGCTACGATATCCACTTGTGTTGCCACTTTCAGGAAGCTATGGACTTGCAACCCAAGATCCCTCTGTATATCAATGCTCCTGTGAGGCTTGTCATTTACTAGATACTTTCTTTCTTTGTGCATTTAGCCTCTCAAAATGCATGACTTCACGTTTGTTCACATTAAACTCCATCTGCTGTTTCGCTGCCCAAGTTTCCAACTAGTCTATTTCTTGCTGTATCCTTTAACAACCTTGCTTACTCTTCACAACTCCACCAAATTTTGTTTTGTTTGCAAAGATATTGTTCAAGCCATCAATGTTTTCTTCAAATTATTTATATGTATTTCAGACAACAGAGTTGCCAGCATTGATCCTTGTGGAAACCCACTAATCACAGACTGCCAGTCAGAAATTTGAGTACAAAAGTGGTGAATATTTTGTGAACCCTCAGAAAGCTCCGGTTACGCCAGATCAAGGGCAGTTTATTCAATTTTGTCAGCATGGCTTAGGAGTCTAAAAGAGGTGTATAGGTGATTTTGTTCGAATGTTTCCAGAGATGTAGGAAATTGGAAGGTTATAATAAAGATGCTGACATTGGAACAAAGGAGATTAGGGATTGATATGATAGTTTGTGGATTAGTGGTGCTGGAAGAGCACGCAATTCAGACAGCATCCAAGGAGCTTCGAAATCGACGTTTCGGGCAAAAGCCCTTCATCAGGCTTGTCGAGGGGTCGAGCGGTCTAAGGCGCTGGATTCAATCTTCAGCCTCGACAGAAGCGTGGGTTCGAATGCCACCGCTACTATTTCAGCTGGTGAAGTCCAACGACGCAGCTTGTTAAAATGCTGTTTTGATCCCTGCTGTATTGTTGACATGATAGTGTTGTACAAGGTTTTGAGAATTTTAGATTAAATCAAAATTAAAAAGCTGTTCCTAAATCTTAATTGTGCCAGGTGTAGAGGAGAGAACGGCAGGATATTTGGTAAGGAATAAGGAGGACAATGTGAAGAGGAAAAAACTGAAATTCACCTGGAGTTGATGAAGGAAGTCCGAAACCCACATTTGCCCATTGAGACGGATTGGAGTCAGCAGGGACTCTTGTTACCAGGGGAGTGTCATAAAAATGGCAGCCAACTCGTATGATGGGAGAAGGACCAATCTGGGTTTCAAGACACTAGTGATCATTGACTCGTTGCCTTTTTTGTCACTTTGTAACTGGAGTTGGAGAATTGAACTCAGCCAGAAGGGGGCAAAGACAGAGAGGAGAGAGATTTTGGAGAAGTGTGACAGATTGAACTCTCTACAAAGTGACAAAATAAAATGTATGGGTTGAGTACTTGCACCTTTCAGCTGACCCGCACATCTTTGGACTGTGGGAGAAAACCGGAGCGCAAGGAGAATGTGCAAACTCCACACAGACAGTCACCCGAGGCTTGGATTGAATCTGGTACTGTGAGGCAGCAGTGCTAACCACAGAGCCACAATCCCGCCGTATTTGACATGGGATATCGTTGAGAGCTGTTGTTTTGCTGTCACGTTCTTTCCATCGGTCTTTCTGAATCAAAATTCTCGTCTTCGCCCGAGCCACCAATATCTTCGTTTTTTGTTTCTCTCTCCAACTCCATTGATTAAAAAAAAACTGTTAACGCACTATCATCAAACATTGTCTAAGTACCAAGTGCCCCTAGTTATTAAATTGGAGACATCAGTGCATTCCTATGCCACCTGATTTTTCTGAACCTCATCCTACATCACCGATAATGGATTTCAATCCTCTTCACAGCACATGTTACCTTCAGCTTCTGCCCATTCGTAAATAGTTGTCAAATCGAGAGGAGCACGCAATTAATGTCTGTTTGTCCCATTAACATCTAATAAGTCTTCTGTACCTTACAGGGAAAAGAGCATAATCGTTCTCACAAAAAAAAAACCTCAATAGCTCGCTGTCTTTCACTTCCTCCCGCTCCACAGATCTGTCCTTCGTCTGAATGGTTTGACCCTTTACCTCACACAAAAGAACAACTTTCATCAATCTCATACTTTTCACTTTCTTACAGATTGTCTTCTTTTCTCTGTATTATGCCTGACAGAAAACTTCTGGCTCTTCAGAAACAAATATTACACATGCATTTAAACACACACACACACACACACACACACACACACACACACACACACACACACACACACACACACACACACACACACACACACACACACACACACACACACACACACACACACACACACACACACACACACACACACACACACACACACACAAAAATAATTACACCCGGAACAAAACAACATTATCAGGCATAACAATGGGTAGATAATAATATGCTAGCATTGCTCCATTAAACAATTCAGAAGCATGCACAAGAAGTAATCATACTCGATGCATGCATCATAAAACCAAAACAATTTGCAAGGCAAACACATGCTTACATCGTGAGAACCTGCACAAATGGGTACAACACATATCGGTGCGGACAACGTTATTTCTACAAAGTCCTAATGAAACATATTACGGACAAGTCAAAATGTCTTATAGATTGTAGTTTACTCTACAATGTTGCATCATATACTGTTTAAGAAAATTCAATCATTAGCAGCGCTGAAACGATTTCTATGATGGTGTTCAAAAAGCTGTGCGAGTGCATGAACCACAACATTTCTATGAGGCATAAAAGTCTGATTATGTTGTTAGACCAGTTTAACCAGAGGAAAGTTCGTTCTTGATATTTATCATAGCTTCTGAAATACTGAAAATTAGCTTGAAGCTTAGATGGAGGGAAAACAAAAACAAATACGAGAACAAGTTGACAAATACCTCTAAACTGCTCTATCAAGTATCTCGAGTTAGTCAAAGCACTTGTATCAAACTCAAATCAATTGCTTTGACATCAGGGTCCATGTCATCTGAAACCTGATTATGCAGATAATTTCCTCACATTATTAATTCAGAAATGCGAACTTTGCATTATAAAATCTATTAGATATTTGAAGCTGAACGTTTTGCCACCGGCTGTGTTTCTTCACACCCGCTCTAAAGTATGTTCTCCAGTAATTTGACTATGGGATCTGTATTTTCTTTTAATCTTAGTTCGACAGAGGGAAGATATGTTCTGAGAGTATAGTGATAAAAGCTCAGGAATTTTGGACAAAACCTATTGCTAGTATCATTGACTAGAATGAAATTCGACCTCTTGATTTAATTCAACACGGTGATTGAATTTGAAATAATAAAGCCATACAGGTATGACTAATAGGAATAGATTATATTTGCTTCAATCTCTTGAAATGAAGAACGCGATAAATAAATAGGGATATGAGGGGGGAAATAAGAAGCAACGTAAGAGTGTGCATGCCCTAAGGCAAATTTATAACAAAAAATTACAAGGAGGCTGAATAAAGTGTAACAGGATGAGAAAATTGAATAATTAAAACAAAGATATATATGTGAAGAAGAAGTAGCATCTAACAAAAATCAGGGCTCCAGAAATCATTTAGAGTAACTCACATATTGAAAAAGTAGAAACATGCTTACTGGAAAATTGTCAAGAACTACAATCAAAGTCTGAGAAGCATAAATTTATTCCTGCCAAGTGAATGAAACTATCAATTAACTATTTGCATTGGAAGAAAATGGAAGTCTAGTTCACCACGATCATGGAATAGCGTTTATGCTACGAATTAAAATAAAAATCGTTATATCCTTCCTGGTCAGGCCTTAATGAGGACTACAGAAATGTAGTCTGTGGAGCCACATCGGTCTAAAAACGTTCAGCCTGGTTTTCTTTGCACGGAAATGGAGTCAATCAGCTTATACCAAGCACTTCTTGTTCATAGTTCAGATTTCTAGCTTTAAGTTTAACCATCCCTCACCTAACACATCAAGTTAATTCAGCTTATCCACTCTGGAAAAAAAAATGAACAGAATTGAAAAATCTTCAAAACGCGACTGTCTGGCTGCATCTTATTACATAAAAGTTACGTTATGTGCCTGGACCATGATTAACTGGCTCATGATCAAAATGATTGAAATTTCCATTGGTTTACTGGATCTTTCGAACTAGGACGCTAACATTCAACTCTTCTGTAAAATCTTTTATGTAAATGCCAGTTATTATTGTTATATAATTATCATAATACCATATGTCTGTATTTGTTTTATAGTTGCAATTCAGATCATTGAACTCAAATATATAGAGCAAAGATTTTATTCATTAATAAACTTTCCTTTTCAAACACAGTTTAAGTTGCTTGGAGCTCTAATCGAAAATTCAAAGTTTCAGTATTCTCTTTTCAGTTGAGATGAAGGTATATTTTTCAAATGGTACAACTGTGATGAAATCGTAGTCGAACAGTGTGGCTCTGGAAAAGCTCAGCAGATCAGGCAGCATCCAAGGAGCAGGAGAGTCGATTTTTCTGGCATAAGCCCTTCATCAGGAATGAAGACCACTCTCCTGCTCCTCTGATGCTCCCTGACTTGCTGCGCGTTCCCACTGCCACGCTTTTCAACTCTGATAATCAGCATCTGCAGTCCTCATTTTTTCTTCATAAAATTGTAATCAGTGTCATTCGCAAATGCATTTATGGGACCCGCAATTGTATCCTGGATAGTTTTTGGAGTCATCCATGGTGTTGTTGACTTCACTGGATACGATATTAGAGGGATTCAATGGGAGACACAAAGTGATGTAGCTACCCATAGTCATGCAACGTTTTCGTTGAAGATCTGCTCTTGCTTTGGAAGGATGAAAATATAAGGTTGTGGAGAAATCGAGCTGGATTGGTGTACTGGACGTAAATTCAACAAGTTAACTTTGTGAATATCTGAGTGCAGTGAGTTTCAACGTGTAGCATTTATGCAAATAATTGGTTGAAGCGAGATGTTTCACTTTATGTAGTGATTGAAGTTTTTGGGGACACCAAGTGTAGGTATACAAAGCAAAGTGTATTACAGTACGACAGGTATTTGGATAACGATATTCAGCGTGGGACAAGAAGGTGCAGTGTATTTAAGTTTTTAAAAAGTAGTAAATAGGTCCAAATGTGGAAATTGGTAAAAAAAGGAATAAAGTAATGTATTTTTAGCTTAATAACCATACTATTCTCAACGAAATAAACGAATTCATAGTACAAAAATGAGTAAGTGAATGTGATCTTACACCCATGACAGTGCAATAGATGCAAGTTGACCCAAGAGGGGTCTGTGATATTTTGTAAAAGCCAATAGTAAGGGAAATGTAGCGAAGTAGCGTTGTCAGTCCGAGATGGAGTAAATACCTCATAACTTGAGTCAGAAAAAACAGCATCCACATGCAAAGAAAAGCAAGAAATATATATATATATAAGAGACTGGCGGAGTCCAAAGGTTCACGAGCAGCAGCTATTCGGTAAATCTGAGAATATACTTAGACAAAACAAGTACTTGTAAAACAAGAAGTATTCGTAATTCAAGGCACTCTTAGCTGTGCTATATAATAATGAAGGAAAAGAAAAACGGGAAATAAATACAATAACTCCGCTGAGGTTAAAAGTGCTAAATAATCTATGGAACTAAAATCTGATAAGTTCCCACAACCTAATGGGGCAAGTAACCACAAAGTAACTACAAAGGTAATGGATGTACTAAAAGTAGGAGCAATTTTATTAACTGCCTCCCACAGCATACAAAAGTAAACCTTACCCTCGCAAATAAGTTTTTCTAAAGAGACGTGTCACATCCTTCACAATCAACTCCTGCCAGTTTGCATATTCTGGTGCAGCTTTTTAGCTTCAACTGTGCGTCCCTTTACCGTTTCAACAAAATTCACTGGCTTATCTTGTTTTACCACTTCCGTCTTCCCAGTGTTTTTTTTGAAAGTACCCACATTGCGACTTCATGTCGCCTACTTTATCGTAGTGAATGCAAGTGAGCTTTTTTGAACTTCTACTTTCCCTTCATAGGTCCAAGTTTTGCCCTGTTGTAAACTATCTTCATTGGGCTCTCGTTTTCCACTGGTGATTTCTCTTTTCCCCAGCTTCTGTCACCGTCGAACTGAAATTGATTGTCGAAGTCAAGCTTTGCTTTGTGAATCAATTTGAAAATCATCGGCCATTTCCGCCAGTAACCTTGTAGTTTCAAATCTACGCTCTTCCACTGGAATTTTGATTACTTCAGGAAGTGAATTTTTGAACTCTTCCAAAATAATCGTCCCTCTAAAAGCGTTATATCATTGACCTATTTACAGTGCGCTTATCCACCTACCAAAATGATTGTGTTTGACCCTTTAAAACTCAATGTACGTTTGATCAGGTCTCTCCTTTGATTCGAGAAACGTTGTCGATAGGGTTCTGCTACGAGCTGATATGCACTTAACATAGCATTTTTTGCCTCATTATACTCCGCAGACACCACAGCTGATAATGATACAAATATCTCAGTAGCTCTCCAACCAACTTTGTTTGGATCAACAAATCCAACATGGTCAGCTGCCTTTCCACTTGTTTAGCCACTTTTGCAAATGAAATTTTTAAAAAGTCTTCAACATCCCTCTTATCAAACTTCTGCAATGCATGCATGTATTTAAACAGATCTCCAATGTTGTTTTGACAACAATTAGTTTCTTGTGACTACTATCCTTCTCATTTAACCTATTTTCTACGTTCAACTCTGTCGTTTTCCGTCAACCCTTGTTCTCGAACTGTCAACATTTGAAAATCAAGCTCTTTTTTTATTGCTTTTCCGTCTCTGTCATTCTGTTGTTTTTTTCTTCTGCTGCAGCTATTCATCGAATCCTTACGTTGTGGAAACAGCCACTTACGCCCAATAAGTCCCCATGAACTCTTGAAAGAGCATCCCACCGTATCTTTCATTTGCCATCGTTAATCCACCTACCCTATGCATCCCTGATCACGACAGGCAATTTAGCGTGGCCAAACCACCCAACCTGCACACCATTGGAATGTGGGAGGAAACAGGAGCATCTGGTGGAAACCCGCACATACACTGGGAGAACTGATAACTCAGCATAGACAGTCACCTGAGGATGGAATTGAACCCAAGTCCTTGGCACTGTGAGGCAACACGTCTTGCAAACCAGCTGCTAACCAACTGTGCTAACTGACCTCATTTTTTTTATTAATTCTTCTGCTATAGCTGTTGTCTCCGTTTTGTTTGACTCTAATTCAAACTGCCTCATTTCCTTTTAAAATGTACGCATTTCCAAAAAATCCAATGGTACGTTCGACAATCATTAATAACGAGCTATTGCTGCAATTCGGTCCCCATTTCACGAAGAGAAAAGCTTTTCCTTGCCCACATTGTGTAAAATGCTGGAAATGACTGTTTCCACCCCCAGGTAACTCCTCATGACAGAAAGAGCTATTTATACACAAGGCATGTTGACAACCCTAAAGACTTTTATTCGTATATAAGGAGCAAGCAGGCAACTAGGGAAAGGGTTAGCCCACACAAGGACAAAGAAAGAAAGTTACGCGTGGAGTCAGAGAAAATGTGTTGTTATTGAGTTTTTTGCATTGGTACTCACTGAGGAGAGGGACATGGCCTATGTTGAGGTTAGGGATTGATCTTTGATTATTTTAGGTCAAGTCGGCATAAGGAGGGAGGAAGTGTTGTTTATTCTAAAATGCATTAAGGTGGACAAGTCCTCATGTCTGGATGGGATCTCTCCCAGTTTACAGAGGGAAAGAAAAGAGGAAATAGCTGGCGCTTAAACAGATATCTTAGCAGCATTCTTGAACACGGGGGAGGTCCCAGAGGAGTGGAGAATTGTGCATGTTGTCCACTGGTTTAAGAAGGGTAGCAGGGATAATTCAGTCAATTACAGACCTGTGACCCTGACGTCAGTTGCAGGGAGGCTACAGGAGAAGATACTATGGGATAGGATATATACCCACTTGAACGAAAATGTGCTTATCAACAATAGGCAATGTAGTTTTGTGCAGGCAAGGACATGTCTTACAAAAGTAACAGAATACTTTCAAGAGGTGGCAAAGTTGCTTGATGAGGGAAGATTCCCCATGGTAGGATGATGAAGAAGATGAAGTCGCATGGGGTCCAGGATGTTCTAGCTCGATGGATAGAGAACTGGTTAGGAAAAAGGAGACAGAGAGTAGTAGTGGAAAGGAGCTTCTCAAAAAGGAGACCTGTGACCCACAGAGATCCGTGATGGACCAATGCTGTTGGTGATGCTCATAAATGATTTGGAGGAAAGTGTCCGTTGCTGTATTAGCAAGTTTGTAGATGACACTAATATTGGTGGAGTAGCAGATATTGAAGGAGACTGTCAGAGATACAGCAGAATATCGATAGATTGGAGAAATGCGCAGAGAAATGGCAGATGGAGTTCAATCTGAGCAAATGTGAGGGGATGCATTTTTGAAGGACAAATTAAAAAGCAAACTATACAGTAAATGGAAAGGTCTGGGGGAAAATTGATGTACAGAGAGGTCTGGGTGTTCAGGTCCATTGTTCCATAAAGGTAGCAAAGGTAGCAAAGTAAGTCAATAGTGTGGTCAATAAGGCATATGGCATACATCCCTTCATCGGACGGGGTATTGAGTACAAGAGTTGGCAGGCCATGTTAAAGTCGCATAAGACTTTGGTTTGGCCACATTTGAAATATTGCACACAGTTCTGGTCGCCACATTATCAAATGGATGTGGGTGCTTCGGACAGGGTGCAGAGGAGGCTCACCAGGACGTTTCCTGTTATGGATTGTGCGATCTATGAGGCGAGGTTGAGTAGATTAGGATTAGTTTCATTGAAAAGATCGAGGTTAGGGGCACCTGATTGAGGCCTACAAAATCATGAGAGGTGTAGATGAAGATCTACGTCCCCTCAAGAGGGGCCTCTTGGTTCGAGATCGGACAAATGAATCGACAAATGCGGTTTATTCAAAAAGCAAAGTTCATTAGTTTATTGAATTCTATCCATCAACACAGAGATTGAAGCTTCTTTGTTCTGTGTTGAAGTTGCGCAATTACATTTGAAAATTACACATTCTTTATATGTTTTTAAAGAAATAGTACAGCCTTAATTACAAGAAAGACCAATCACAGAAAATGAGTTGACATGATTTACAGCAGGTTAATCCAATGATATTTTCTTTAAGAAGGATGTCTAATCTCTGTAAATTGTCATGCCTTGTATTAGTTCAAACGGTCAATTAATGTGTCAGTATTCATCTTATGAAAACTCTGTTGTCCTCTTATCTTTGAACTGCAAGTTAATTCTGCAAAACAGCAGTATGTTCAGCAGTATGATTTACAGGCCATTTTGTAATATTCTTTTAAATCGTGAAACCATTTTGTTGAAATTAAAATCTACATATTTTGTTGCCTCAATTCCAATTTTAGATCCTCATTCCCGCTTTCGCCCCCCCACCTCCCCCCCCCCCCCCCCCTCCCCTCCTTTGGTCATTTTACGACCACACCATAAAGGCATAGATCAAATCAATTCAATTCCATAGCAGCAAAAGACTGCTATACTTCCTCTTCCTCCGAAGGGGAACTAAAGGGCAGGAAATGGTATTTCCTCGTCTTCATTTAAATGGAGAAGGAGCATTTTCTGGGTCGAGCCAATATTGCCAATAGAAGTTAACATTTGAACAATAACACACTTAGCTATAGCAATACGAATAAAAAAGACCAATTAAAACAATAGCACCATACAAAGAGATACTAATTAATCAGTTGTACCATGAGCCAAACCACAATCTTCCCATCCCGCATTTTCGTTCATTTGGTTGACAAAAGTGTGAATATTATCAATATGTCTAGTAAAAGATCAGTGACCCTCGTCATGCATTTTCCTTTAATTATCACGCAAAATCCACCTTCCTTCGCAAGTATGTATTGGATTTTGTTGGTCAAATAGACGCAAAGCTGAAATCATTTCTAATTTCTATTAATGTAGCAGTTGTCTCATTTCCAAAAATTGTGAGTCCACCAATGAGATAATTATGGTTTTGATGACTAATAATTCTTATGGACTCTCCTAATGAAAGAACGCTAAGAGCTGCATATGCCAATGAGTGTGTTTTAATTCTTGATATGGTCTTTGGATACTTCCATTCTGCACAGAAGTCAGAATGTTTAAAGGGGAATTATGATTTCATTGCCAGGTAATTGGACATGGAACAGGAGTCGGAAATAGTACTCCGACAGCTACGACACGAGGAGTACTTGCTCTTTTCAGGACAAGGTAGTTAGCTGCCTTATTATAACGGAAAAAATATATCCAAGTTTAGCATAGGCAATAGAGGGACCTTCCCAGTGAGATGCAGGCCTATATTTGTGACTTCCTGGGGTATGTGTTTAATCCATGATTACTTAATTCGGCCCTGGGTGCAGAGCGTGAAAGTCATCCAGGACTAATGAGGTGAGATTCTTGATAAGAATCATGGTCAATATCCCAAAATGGTTCTTCCAATCCAATAATTGGTGCCTTTAGGGGCATCATAATGAAAATGTGTGTTGTTACCCTCTCCACATAGAGTTTGAATTCCAGTGATAATAGGGATACATTTTCGTTAATGGAAATGTGTTGCTGGAAAAGCGCAGCAGGTCAGGCAGCATCTAGGGAACAGGAGAATCGACGTTTCGGGCATTAGCCCTTCTTCAGAAGAAGGGCTAATGCCCGAAACGTCGATTCTCCTGTTCCCTAGATGCTGCCTGACCTGTTGCGCTTTTCCAGCAACACATTTCCATCTCTGATCTCCAGCATCTGCAGACCTCACTTTCTCCTCATACATTTTCGTTAAGGCATACAAATGAGATGCAAGGTTCTTCAGAAATGCATTGACGACTAAGACATTTAATCATAGCACGTTACTACTATTCCATGCCCCATGTTAGGAATTGGAAGGATAAAAGGGGTCAGGGAGATGCTTACTGAACTAAGGGCATAACAAATTACATCATCATCTCCAAAAATGTTATTATGGGTTTCTAGAAACATAACCCCTTTGTCTCTTTTACTATCTGATCTATCTGAAAAGGGATAAGCTTCTCAGGGATGTCCATTGTAAAAAAAGGAATCAAACTGGCACACAACAATTTTACATGGTAAAGACCATTTAGACTTGTTTTGTAAATGAACTGTTAATCTTTTTTATGCAGTTGACCACTGCAAAAATCTTTCTTCACAACATTCAGTCTTTTCACACACAAGGACATCTTCCTGGCACAGTTGGTACACAGTCTCTGTTTTCTCAGGATCGCACAGGTAAGCTGTCCCTTCTTGTGCACCAATGCTGGCAATAGCAAGAACACACAGCAGGGCAAGTTCCATCTTTATCATCTCCCCACTTGCAAGGTTGGAGATCGCAAAGTGTCCGTTGTAATAAAATATAAACCATTTCCTCCTTGTAAAAAATATAAACTTAAAATAGGCAGCAACAAAGAAGTAACACAAACTAATCTGGTAGAGGTCACCCATATTTTGGTTTGAGTATTGCGGGAGTACCTTATTTGAGGCCATAATTTGTGCTCTTCCTTAGGCTAGAATCCCCAAGAGCAATTTTTAAATAAATAATTCTCAAATTAATAAAAGTCAAATAGCCCGCTGGAGTAAATATGTTGCCCAAACTGGCAAAAAGTTCGTTCATTTTAAATTATGCACTAGCATTCCCTTCCTTCCCATAATTTTCTTATTTTATATGGAAAAGCCCGGGCATGGGCGAATTAAGCAAACCTATTTTTTTATAAATCCAGCTTTGCAGGGATGTAATGCTCTTTGAATTTTTGCTACCTAAAACAAATCTATATTACCTTAAATTTAGATTAGTTCTTCAATATATATTATATTCTTTATTCTTTTTTAAAAAAACATTAACATTGTGCCCAATTAAACAGCCTGATCTACAGCTTTAGTTAGCAGTAACTAGAATTAAATATAGAAATCTGATGATGATTTTGAGAAAAGTCGGTAATAAATATTCGCTGGAGGGCAATGCTGTGCCCAAATTATGGTAACATTACACAACGCTTTCAAACCTCACGAAATATTTTCTAATATTGAGGTAACCCTAGAATATAGATATTGGTACAATCCTAAAATAATAAACCATCACTGTTCAGTATTAAATATCGTAGAGAAGATAATAGCTCAGCCAGACACCCCTTCTTAGATCTAACAGCCCAATCCAAAAATAAATCAAATCAACCAGTGTGTATTCTTACAAGGTCCATACACAAAGCAAAGATAATTAGGCTTGGCGTCCATGTATGAAATCAAATCACTGGATAATTCAGTCAGTAGTATATGGCAGTATAAAGTGCCTGTAAATATTTCAGAAATGGAAATTTGCAAATTATTTCCAAATTTCAAAACAATATTGAAAACAATCCAAGCACTGTACCTGTATGATTAGAGTCAGTAAGCAATAGAGAAATCAAAATCTGCGTTCTGAGTTGGCAATGAACAGACATTCCTCCGTGATTTTTCACCTTACCCAGGTCTGGTATACCTGTCCTTATACTGTGTCTAAATGGGTTTTGCAAGGGGCCCAATGGGATAAGAAGTTTGGGGTGCAAGGAGTTAAAAATCTTCAATGTTCCCACAAAATCGTGGATCGTATTAAATTACAATTAAGAATCAATGCATATTAGTAGATTTTCCTTTTGATAGGATGAAAGCCTGTCGATTCCCAACGTCAGCTCCGAGATAACATTAAAGACACATTACTCCCCATTGACCACATTTCAAAAGTTAAATCAAGGGCCAGGCATATGCCCCGGGTCCTTTTTTTATGGTTTGTTGCTAGTCACAAAGGTGAAATGTTGGGGCCTGCCTGTCCCCATTGTCAGGGTCCCTCCGGGAAAAAGTTGTCCACCAGTGGTCGTCGGGTAGGTACGTGGGGTAGTTTCCGCTCCCAGTGGGTATCCTGGTTCTAAACAACCCTATTAGGGCTGGCATACGGCATTTGAGATCGCGAGGATTCTGAATATAATTGTTTTACATATAACATGGTTCTGTCTTGTTCTGTCTTGTTTCCAAAAGAAAACCACTGCTCACCTCATTTGCGACTGGAAATTCCTGGACTGGATTGTACTGTTGATTTGGATCATGGCAGTGACTCCAGCCAGAAAATATTGCAAATGCCTAGCGTTAAATAAAGGTAATTGAGCTTCTTAATTATTCAGTTTTTTGCCAATTTCATCAGACAGATAGGCACATCTTTTAGACTTGTAACACAAGCCATTCGTATTCAGGCTACTCCTAGAATTTTACTGCATTTGTATCCATTTCACTCTTAGACATACTGAGCAAATTTGGCCGTTTGGTCTTGCTTTCAGGGGCGTGCTTCATTAACATTACTCTAGTCACTGGGGTGGGACCGGGTTTAGGATGGCGCAAGTCATTTATTCTCATGATATCGACTATGTAGACTGAATGCTTCATTTTCAAAGGAAGGAAAAGTTTCAACAAGTGGATGCTTTAAATTAAGGCTGGGGACAATGAGGAGATGATTCAATTTCCTAGAGTGTGGAAACAGGCCCAGCAAGTCCACACCAACTCTCTGAAGAATAAACCACCTAAACCCATTTCCCTCTGACCTAACACCATGGGCAATTTATCATGGCCAATTCACCTGACATGCACATATTTAGACTGTGGGAAGAAACCGGAGGAAACCCAGATAGACAGAGGGAGAATGTGCAAATTCCACACAGACAGCCATCCAAGGCTGGCATTAAACCCGGGACCCTGGCACCGCGAGGCAGCAATGCCAAACACATAGCCACAGGGCTCAGCATGTATGCAGGAACGAAATCCCAATTCTCAAAAAGGGTCGGTATGCCAGACAGAGCTCGGGATTCTGAGTAGAATCTAAGTTTTATTTTATTTTTAAGTATTGTTGCTTTAACCTTGTTTATATATTCCTCAACCTTACTTGCCTTATATTGTCTTCTCATGTTATTTCTTTTTTTTTCACATACATATATATAAAAAACCATTCAAAATCACCTCCTCATGCTTTGCGAGTTTATATATAGATACACACACACAAACACACATCCCTATCCCCCAATCATACGCAAACTTTCTTCAACTGGCCAGTAGTATAGCTTTCCATTCTTTAATTTAAAATGAATTAATGCAGTCATGTTTTATATTATCCATGAATCAATGGGACAGGTCACTGATAATGTGTGAATGAATCCTGCCAATTAATATTGATACAGGCTAATACAATTGATTTATTATAAATATTAATATTATTAATTATCTTTAATTCAGGGTGGAAACCCAAAAAGCGACTAAAACATTTTAAAAACTATACTCTGCTGCTTTATCTTTGTTACTGCATCATTCTCTTTACTTCAGAAGTTGATCTCCTTGCATTTATTTTCATTTTAACCTAACTTAACCAATTTATTAATTTATGCTTGTCTACCCTTAAAGCCTGTTCCTAACTATATATCTTGGAATCTTACTTGACATATTCTGAAAGCTAATTTTAGGATTTAAATTTTCAGCTAATCAAAAATTGCAAGAGGAGAATAACTAAATAGGTGATTTGTCTCAATCAATTGTCCTAGTCATTGTATCACATAGCTGTGACATTATGGAGCATGCCAACTCCATGAAATGGGGCAGTGATGCTACAAAATACATAATGATTGATATACCACCCTGTTCCTCGATATGTTTGGCTGTCCCTATTTTCCAAAGGTTGGAATGTTGGGTGACAGCAGTGCCTGCTTCAGCCAGGCAGTAGTCCTTTTTCATCGTTAGGGACACCTAATGATATGGATCGATTTCAGCTTGAATTTTGGAGAGACCACTGAGTGGAATGGTAACAAGCGTACTTTACGCATTACTGAGTGTGGATTGAGTTTGCATTACTGAAGAAGAGTATGGGGAATAAGATAGTTTTCAATTATATTTGTGGACATTGGAGCATCAACAGAGCTTTGTTCTCAATGTCTTGTTTTTGAGAGTGGATCTCATCTGTGGTAATATATCAATGGTCTTTTGTATAATATATCTGAGTAACATTAAAAAATATATATAATTTATCAATATATATTAATATATTATATATAAATTGGAAATTATTTTAATCAGTATTTAATAATTAAAATGCAAAATGCATACAGTTCCAAACTTTGAAATCCACTATAATTGCCCGGTTTTAGTCCCTTAATTTAAATCCAAAATTAGTTTTCTTAAGTAGTCCTGACCATTCATTGCTCAATTACAATGCTACAGGTCGTGAAATAACCGGTGCTGCCTTAACATGATTTGTCTATTCAAGTTAAAAGAAAAACTACTAAAGCATGAATAATGGCCGAATCCAAAAACACAAATATTAAAAATAAGTTTTTTTGATGATTACAATATAACGTTGAACTGAAATTTCAACTGTCATTGAGGGAGGGGACTTTCTGAATAAAGCTATGGCTGGCACATCATAATCACCAAAGAAACACATCAGTCTTAAAATTAAGTGGAAACAAACGAGCCTGAAACACAAAAAAAAGTATAATTTTGTTTTCCTCCGTATTAAGCAGATTTGAAATGGAATAAGGTTGGGTTTTTTGTAAGGATAAAAGAGATTATTTAGAAACTGATAGTAAGGCAGTTATGACCTGTAAAAAGAACAGGAATTAACATTTTATTTCATAATCACTGTAAAATTCTTAACCTTAAACGACATCATGTTAAATTTCCGTATTGGAAATCTGCTTCAAAACATCCCCGAATCTGAAGCTCCAGGGAACAAAGCACAAACATTCAATCACCAACAAACAAGTGTTCATTCAAACCGAATCACAAGGGGTTAAATTTTCTATTAGCTGTACAGCACTTTCTCTCTCTCTCTGTGTCTTTCTCTCTCTCTCTCTCTCTCTCTCTCTCACACACACACACACACACACACACACACACACACACACACACACACACACACACACACACACACACACACACACACACACACACACACACACACACACACACACACACACAATCACACTCACGCCATATTTCAGTTTTTAGCTTGGGAGTTTAGTCTGATAGATCCTGGCTGTGGCATCATTGCTTAACCAAGTGTGGAAAAATTGCTACCACTGGCCAGCCTTATCTTTTAACACATCAACAAAGAACAACGGCCAGCCTCCATATTCCATAAATAAAGAACAATCACCAAAACGAACAAAAAAGCAACAAAGCAAGACAAGCTGAACAGATACAACAGGTACAACAACAACAATACAACAGATAAATAGGCGAGATTATTATCGTGTCAACGTTATTCCTGGACTACAGCAGTAAAGGTATTGAGAACTAAGTGAAACAACTGTAAGGAAGAGTCTGAAATGGGAGCTGAAAAAAAAACTATATAACACAACAAAAAAGAACACTACTCATCTAAATCCGAATTATCATTGCCTTCCTCATTAAAACTAAGGTCAATCGAATTGCACAGTTCTATTTGTTTACCAGTCACTTGTGATTTCATCTTTTGTTTCTGTATTTATTTTGCTCGAGCACTTCACTTTTAAGAACCTCAACAGACTTCATAGCACCATTTGCAATTAATTCAATCCGCAATTTGGTGGCAGTATCCTGTCACGAGTGCTAACCTGATTCTTTGTGGCTTTCACCACAAAACTGTCACCATAGTCCAATTAAACCTTTAGTTTCCATTCCCATGCTATGTTGCTAAATCAATTGCTGAGCCGATTTAACCAATTGAACAGATTTAGGGACCCCTAATTATATTCTTCATCAACCAATGTTTCGTTTAGACTCCATACAGTTTTCTAAAAGCCTTAGACATTTCGGGAAAATTTTCACATAATTTCACTAACGTTGATGATGAATCATCTGTTCTGTGTATGTAATTACCCATTTTGAAGATAATTCAGTTTTATGGCAACTAATTTTAAAAACATATTACTCACTGATCAAACTTCCACAGACGCTAATCAATTTCACAAACCTTTTCATTAAAAAAAACTTTCATTATAAAATATCGTGATATTTCTTTCTTTTCTTTAAAATAAAGAAATTTATTATATCAATAACCTATAATAAAATACCAGGAACCTTATGCTCCGTATAACTTCAAATATTAGGACCCTCATGCCCCTAGTACCTTCAAATGCCAGGGTCCTTTAGCCTCCGTAACTTCAAATACCAGGGGCCTCTTGCCCCCGGTAACCCCAAATTCCAGGGGCTTTTTACCCCCTGTAACTTCAAATACCGGGGCCTCTTGCCCCCTGAAACCTTAAATAACAGGGTCCTCTTGCCCCCGTAACTTCAAATATCAAGGGCCTCTTGCCCCTTGTTACCTCAAATACCAGGGGCCTCTTGCCACCTCTAACTTCAAATATCAAATGTTAATAATTTCCTACTTTGAAACTGTTGAGGGCAACAGTCTTCTAAAACTGCTGAAAATACAAGCATCCGGTCTTTATAGAACCTGGGAGTTAAAAAAAATCAAACGATCTCAAAGTTTTGTTAAAACTTGAAAAGAAAGGGAGACTGTGAGAAGCAAAGTTCACAATATAATAAATTTCAGTCCGAGTCAAATTCTGAAGCAGCAAATTTCATTGAAACTTTCTTGCAAGACCTGTCCAAAAACTAGGCACCCTGATCCAAACATTACTCCACAAGTTATACAGTTTAATTGAGTCTCTCTTGGTACTTCCCAGTTTTCCTCATTGGCCTAACATATTACGTGTCAAACGTATCACTATTCCTTATTGTATTCTGCCCCTGCCTAGCTGTGCTCCACACTTGTTTACTTCTCCCCCTATTCCAAGCCGGGCGACCCTTACTCTTATTTACCCTATCCCTTATTTGCATCTAATTTGACTCGTTTTAGTGCCTACATGGGGGCAATATGCCGAGTTGGCACAACTCAATGTTCTTTTTTCTCCTTGTGTATATTTCTGTAACATCTTCCATTGTTTGCAGGCATGTTCCATTCTTGTATGCCCATGTTAGCTAACTCAGAAGCAATTATGTATTTCCTTCATATAGTGCCATTCTTATATGCACATTTTAGCTAACTAAACTCTTTGCTGAAACAATTACACACTGGTTTAGGTTAGTTTATGCACTTTGCATACTCAATTCTTGTTGCAGAAGTAACACTGCTTTACCTATATCCCACATTAAAGTTTTTCTTTAAAAAAAACGAAACAGAATGAAGTTCAAACCGTCGGAGTTTTTTTAAAAACGAAAAAATGCGAAGTTCAAACGATCGGAGTTTTTTTAAAAAAAAACAAGTTTAAATGATCGTTTGTTTTTAAACGAAAAAAGATGAAGTTTAAACGATCGAAGTTTTTTTTTAAAATCGAAAAAAACTAAGTTCAAATGATCGAACTTTTTGTTAAAAAAAAGGAAAAAGTGCGAAGTTCAAACGATCGGAGATTTCTTTAATAAAAAACTAAAAACCGAAGTTTAAATGATCGGAGTTTTTTTTAAAAAGAACGAAAAAATGCGGAGTTCAAACGGTCGGAGTTTTTTTTTAAAAGACGAAGTTCAAATAATCGGAGTTTCTTTTTAAAAAGCCGACAATAAACGAAGATAAAATGACACGAACCTAAAAAAGACGAAGTTCAAACGATCAGAGTCACAAACCCAAACAAAATGAAGTTAAAAGATTTTTTGAGTTTAAAAAACCGAAAATAAACCAAATTAAAATGATACAAATCCAAAAACAAATTTAAATCAATCGGAGTTTTTTTAAAAACCGAAAATAAACGAAGTTAAAATCACATGAACCCAAAAACCCGAAAAGTTAGGTGTAAATGTCACGAACCCGAAAATAAACGAAGGCAAATGAATTTATAATGACACAAACCCAAAAAAACAAAGTTAAACCAATCGGAGTTTCCGAAAAAAATCAAAGTTCAAACGATCGGAGTCAGAAACCCAAAAACGAAGTTAAAGCAGTCGGATAAAAGCAAATAAATGTAGATGCTGGAATCTGAAACCAAAAGAGAAAATGCTTTGACAAAGTGTCAGTTAGACACGAAACGTCAGCTCTTTTCTCTCCTTACAGAGGCTGCTGAGATTTTCCAGCATTTTCTCTTTTGGTTAAGGCAGTTGGAGTTTATTTTTAAACCCGACAAAAAACGAATATAAAATGACACGAACCCGAAAATGAATGAAGTTAAAGCGATCAAAGTTTTTTTTTGAAAAAAGAAAACACCGGAAAATAACAAATCTCGGGAGATCGATTTTTTTTCTTCTGAAATCAATGAAGCTTGGGAGATTTTTTTCTAAAAAAAAACAAAAATTAACAAAGCTTGGGAATTTAGATTTCAACCCTCCCCTCAGAGTTCATCAATTTTCGAAGACCACTGCCCATAAGTATCAAAGCACCCTCAACTCCAATTAATCTCTCCCCCCTTTTTAAACATTTAACAAATCCCCTAGACTCAACCATTCTTAAGACTGATCCTTTTCGGCTGGACTGGAAAACAAACAGCGAGGAGTCACGTCAGAAACCACTTGAATGAGAGGCAAACCTTAAAATACTTACGTCTGGTCGACTGCCTAAGTAATCAATAGTGAAGGACATTTAACTCTGACACAGCTGTTCACAACCTGTCCGAGCCGAACGTGTCACGGCACCAAAATGAAGATCTGCATCCCCTCAAGAGGGGCCTCTTGGTTCGAGATACGTCAAAGAAATCGACAAATGCGGTCTATTCAAAAAGCAAGGTTCATTGGTTTCTTGAATTCAGGTACCTTGACGCAATTCTATCCATCAACAGAGAGATTGAAGCTTCTGTGTTCCGTGATGAAGTTGCATAATTACATTTGAAAATTACACGTTATTCATATTTTTTTATGAAGTCGTACAGCCTTAATTACAAGAAAGGCCAATCACATATAATTAGGTGACATGATTTACAGCAAGTGAATCCAATGATATTTTCTTTAAGAAGGCTATCTAATTTACATAAATTGTCATGCCATGTGTTCGTTCAAGTTGGGTTCAAATGGGTAATTAATGTGTCAGTATTCATCGTATGAAAACTCTGTTGTCCTCTTATCTTTGAACTGTAAGTTAATTCTGCAAATCAGCAGTGTGTTCAGCAGTATGGTTTACAGGCAATTTTGTAGTACTCTGTTAAATCAAGAAACCATTTTGTTGGAATAAAAATCTACATATCTTGTTGCCTAGATTCCAATTTTAGATCCTCATAGACAGGGTGGATAGCAATAAACCTTTTTTTCCAGGAGTGCAGAACTCATTTACTAGGGGTCACGAGTTCAAAGTGAGAAGGGAAAAGTTTAGGGGAGACTTACATGGACATTTCTTCATGCACAGGCTGGTGGGTGCCTGGAATGCATTCCCAGCGGAGGTGGTATGGGTGGGAACCTTAGCGTCATTTAAGATGTATCTAGACAGAAACATGAATGGGCAGGGAGTAAAAGGATACAGATCCTTAGAAAATAGGCAGCAGGTTTAGATCGAGGATTTGGATTGGTGCAGGCTTGTGGGGCCAAAGGGCCTGTTCTTGTGCTATAATTTTCTTTGTTCTTTGTTGTTTGTTTATAACAACAGAATTCAACACGCAAGACAAAGTCACAAATATTTGCCATTGGTAGCGTTTGAGTGTAATAATCCTAAATCCAATACAGATTTAGAGATTTTGATCAGAACAAGAATTTCCAATTTACTTGGTTCAGGCCAACCCCTCTCAAAATATTTTAAGAAGGTGATCTAAAGCCTTTCTTTTTTTCTTATTTTCAAGGAAAAGGTATAGAGTTGTGTTGTAGATATAATTCAACTAGTCGACGGACTCCACTTTAAGCAAAACACGATTTATTAAAAAATAATAGATAAAATGCAAGAAAACATAGAAGATGTTATACTAACTTAACTATCGAAATGCCAAAATAATAGATTCAATAACTATTACAAAATAACTGTTCCAATGCGGGAACATTCAATAAGCACACTCCTTGGCAAAAAGCCAAAGTCAGAAACAGATTGATTCGCATGCAGTCCCGCAGCAGAGAGCGAAAAAATGCCAGCAACAGTAGCAGTCGGAGACATTTACTGCAGTTGCTAACCCTGTTGAGATTCGAACAGCAACTGCTTAAATCTAAACCTAAAAAGCTAAAAACAAATCAAAGTTTGAGTCTCTCAGAGCTCGCCATACCCATCCAGGCTGGTTCTATTGTTCCAACATGAAAGAAATTATCAAGGTTTCACAAAATATTTACATTTACCCAGAGTTTGATCCATCTCTTCCTAAAAACAAACCAGGACAAAATACATTTCTTCAAGAAACAACATCATCGCGTACTCGACTTTGCTTCGTATACTATTATTCGGGCAAGAACTTCCACAATCGACGGGCATTATTGTCACTCAGCTGTGACACACCATTATCTAGTATTGTCTCGTAGCTTTCCTAAAGGCTTTGCCATTGTTGTACCTCGATAACTTGTTTAGGTCAGGGTCAATCCATTTGAATACCTCAGACCTGGACTTCAATCGGAAGTGGATCTCTTATTTCATCTATGGTTTCCTGTTGGGGAATACTCTGATTAACTTCTTTGCCAGGCAGTACCTTACACACTTATTGATGAAGTCTATGTCGGTCATGGGACACGCATTTCAGTTGGCCGCTGAGTTCTTGAATATGGACCAGTCCACGACTGCAAAGAGTCACCTCGGAGCTCATCAAATACCTCAGAGCAGCACTGTGAGTTTTTCTGTACCGAATTCTCATGCTTCAGTTTCTGCTTGTTAACTGGAAGCAGGAACACAGCCTGATTTTGCAAAATGCAGGTGAGGATGGAATGGTAGGTTTCTTTGATGGTATTGCAGCAATGGTGAAGTATGTTTGGATCGCAAATAGATCAGGAGATGTGTTGCTGATATTTTGTTAGCTCACTAAAATGCTGGCACTTGCAGTTTCCATTCAAACGTTACGCCTCTCACATTCCTCAGTAACGTTGTACGTATCCCACGAGCAACAAGCCACGTTTCTCAATAAGTTTTTAAGTCATGCATTTAATTTACTTTTCGTCTTGACCAATGTCACTTTCTTTTTAGTGGTTCTTGTGACAAACAAGTCTGTTCTCTAATCCTCAGTTTTGCATGTAATCATGCCACATGTCCACTAAATCAATGTGCGCAATGCATTAATTTTTCAAACAATAGTTTGTGTTCAAGCTGCAAAATCTGCAAATTCACAAAGGCAAATGAAGATGTTAGTTCATTGTATACGGTCGAAGCCATTGACGTGTCCTGCAGTTCCTACCTCGAATACAATATGTATCTCATGTATGCAACAAGCCCTGTAATTCGTCTGAGATTGCTTTTTATTCTCTCACTGGACGGAAACTTCATTGGCTGGGCCGTCATTTATTCCCAACACCTAGCTGCTGCTAAGAAAGCAATCATGAACTGCCACCTTGAATCAGTGCTGTCCATGTGCTTTCAGTGGACCGGCAATACCATTGGGGCGGGGTGGGTGGAATTCCAGGTCTTTCACTAGGCCAGGAAAGGAATGACGATATATTCCAAGTCAGAAAGAAGACGGGCTTGGATACAAACTTGCAGATGGCTATGGTAAATTTACCTGCTGCCTTTGTTCTTCTCTCTGGAAGTGGTCATTGGACTGGAGCATCTTACGTAACGATCTTGCGAATTTCTGCTGCACATCTTGTAGATAATACGAACTACTGTTAGTGAATCTTAGTCGGTGAGAAAGTCAATACTTATGGATGTGGTGCTAATCAAGTGGGTTTCTTTGACCCGGATGATGTCAATTTTCTTGAGTTGTCCTGGAGTTAAACTCACCCAGACACATAATGTGCAATTGCTGACACTCCTGAATTGTGTCTTGGAGATTGAGCAGACTTTACGGATACAGAGAGTGACATATTACTGTAGAATGTCTCATTTATCTGCTGCTCTTGTAGCCACTGTGTTTATATGCTGATTACAGTTTAGTTTCTCGTAAATTGTATCTCCCTTGATATTGTACCGACGGGATAGTCAGCAATGGTAACACCATAGAACATGGAGGAGCTGTGGTTAGATGATCTCTTATTGGCAGTGATCTTTGCATGGCATTGTGTGGTGTAAATGTTACTTCTTAGATTATAGCTAAGGAGGGAAATAATAGCCAGCTGCTGACTTCTTTTCTTACTAAAATTGACCTGAAATCTGTTACTTCTTCCTAAGTATTCTCTTGTTACCACAAAGCATATAATGGAAGATCAGTGATGGGGACAAAGAGTAATTTATGAAATTCGTTAGTGACTTGAAGACATGAGTAGATTGTTTTGCAGCTAAATCTCTTAATGACGTTGTCTAGTGTCTGTCGAGCAGCAAAGATGAATAGTTGTTCCTGCACTGAAATTATTGCATTCAAAGCTGCTGAATTTGCCTGCTGGCACTTTCAACAGATCTTTGTCAGATGCGTATAACACAGCTTCACCGAAAGAATTCGATTAAATAAACAGATTACTTCGAGGGATATATATCACGCGTCCCAATTTCATGTTTAAATTTCACGTCATGAACTAAAACGAATGCAAGAGGAAACCTTTGAGCAGAAACTATGCATACAAACATCTCAGTGCAGGACCACTTTTCTAATCTTTGCTGCTTCTCAGAGGAAACATAACAGTGTTTTGGACATTTCTACTATTTTTCGACAAAAGAAATTTCGTTTGGCTTCCCTATTAAGGAAATTTCATTCTGAATCCATTCCATTGATATCCTCTCAGGGCAACCTCTCAGCAATGTTTTCATTTCATGGGAAGAAGACCATCTTTTAATCCTTTTCCGTTCCAGTGCTTATAAATCAGTTCTATCACATGGCCACTGCAACTGCATCGACCATTCTAAGTTTCTGCAAACGCAGAATGCAGACAGTTTTGTTGTAACTAGAGTTAATTTCTGTAATTCATTTCTTTCCACCTGGAAATATACGTCATGAACACAATCTTAAGCCTTTCATTCTCAACCGACAAACATCATGCTTAACTTCGTAAATTATATCATAGTCAATTTAAAACAAGTAATTGGTACACAACATGAAAGCACAGGAGGTCTCCTACGCAATGACTGCATTCCTGCCTCATGGTCATTTGCCTGTTTGATATTTGATAGTCAAATCACATATGTTAATAAAAGAACAAATATTTCCATTCCATAATCAAGGTCGGAATGTTTCTGATTAGTAATGTTCTGTCTTGCAGTCTCAGATTAATGTCGAATGTTAATGGAAGGAAGGGTATTGACCTGCATGATCAACTGTCAGATCCAATCCAAAAGCTAAACGTATGTGACATAAATGGATCGAATCAGACCTGTATTAAACGAAACGATTAAAAAGAGGCAAAAAAATCAATAAGAACATATGTCGTAAGAAGGAACTCATTTAGATCAAATATAGCCCCGGTATGGTTAACACTGCTGCCTCACAGCGCCAGGGACCCAGTTTCAATTTCAACTTCGGGCAACTGTCTGTGTGGAGATTGAACATCCCTCCTGTTTCCTCCAGTGCTACAGTTTCCTCCCAATGTCCAAACATGTACAGATTCGCTAGATTGGCCATGATAAATTGACCATAATGTCCAACGATTTGTAGGTAAGGTAGATTAGCCATGGGCAGTACAGAGTTAGTTTAGGAGGGAATATGAATATGATGTTATTTAGCGGGTTGGTGTGGACTCGATGAGCCCAAAGGCATGTTTGCACACTGTACAAATTCTATTCTCCATGATAATAAGACAATTTCAGAAGAGAAGAACAAGCAAAAGAGATGTCAGAGAAACATAAAAAGAGAGGGAAAAAAGCAAGATAAACACTTGAAAAAGAATGACAAACTGCAGATGATAGAGGTCAGAAACAAAAACAGAAATTGATTAAACTCTCAGCAGGTCTGGCAACATCGCTGGAGAAAAAGCAGAATTTGCCATTCGATACCAGTGACCTTTCTTCAGAATAGAGGAGTAATAATTAGTCATGAACTGATGTTTCATTTGTAATGCTCGCCTTTGAAGTCATTACACATATATAGAAGCTTTAAATTGAAGGCAGCAAACTTTGAAGAAATTCCGAACTCAGGTCTGTTTTATGAAAGACCACAAACTTTCCACTGCACTTTGTGAAATTATCATTCAAAACAAAAGTAAGAAAAGTCCTTATGTAGAGCTTATATCAAATGACAAGACACAGATACAGAGTCAGAATTAACCATTAATTCATTTGCTTCCGCACGTCTATACCCTCCAAAAGTTGCATTAGTTGCAGTCTGTTACATAAGCAAAATATGAGTGAACCAAAGACAAGAATGGTTCAAATATATTTACATCTTTGAGGCAGGGAGGGAGATAGAAGTGAGAGAGTTTAAGACATAACGAAAAATGTACCTAATGCATATTGGCTGAAGGAAAAGACAAGTATAGAGTGAGAGGTAGAAAAAGGATGAAAATAGCAAATGATATGACGAAGAAGAAAAAGAGAGCACTTGGATGATGACAGAATGCAAAATGGAGACATAAATGGAGAGAGACAGATTGGCATATTCGGCGAAAAATCAAGAAAGATAGAGAGAGAATACTTGTTTCAAAACACACACGAAAAGTTCTGTGGATGCTGGAACTGGTCATCGAACCAAAAACAGTAACTGCACATTCTCTCCAGAGAACACCTGGTAGTAGGTTGCATTTGTGGTGAGTGGAGGTTGGGATTGAAATCTTTGGTGGGGGAGAGGCAGCGAGGTAATATACTCACGGACTGTAACGGCAGAGACACAAACAGGACACATTGCACAAACATGCACAAACTATTTTCATTTGATGTCGATGTGTTATGTTACAGACTTTTAACTTACAAATTGCACATGTTGTGGGTGATAAACATGTGATAGCAGATGCATTGGAGTGGATGTAAAAGAAATGGTGTCAAGAAGATTGGACCATATCGTTTCCAATGTTGTAAATGTATGATGAATCAGTTTGAGAGATATCACTGAGATTAATGGCATGTACATTTCAAAGTAATAGTTTTAAGAATTTGAAAAAAAATGCCATCTTTTCATTTTAAAGGTACATTTTTCTTAAGGGGATTGCTATTAAGGCGAAAGCATGCATGTTCAATTTAAATAAAGTGTGTTTTCTGCACGTTGGAGGCTCAATTACCTGAATTGAATGGCTACAAGCAGGCTGTTCCAAAATAGATAAATGGAAAGAAATTACTGTTAAATGGATACCTGAATATTGGTTGCTGTTTTGATAACAATTCGAATTAAACCAATTAGTTTAAATTAAGTCCAGGATACTAAAACCAAATCGAGTTTGAATGTATTGTTTTGATAACATTGGACCAGTGACAGCGAAGAATGTTGGGGGAATAAAAAGTATGGGCATTTTGAAAATTGGTCAGAGCAACGCCACTGAACAACAGAGCTACGGCTATCAAGCCAGATCGAAATGCCCGTCTAATATCAGGCTCTCAAAGAAATTAGAAGGCACTCTCCACTAAGAGTACCTTTTTCTGTAAAACGTACTTGCAGTAAAAAGAAAAACGAAGTCGTAGGGAGATTAGTAGATGAAAAGTTAAAGATAACAGAGAAGACCGATGATGTGTGTACTTGTGATTTAGTTAATATAATGTTTAAAAAGTGTGTTGTTGAAACAGCATGTTAATAGGATTGTGTTCAGTTAGGTGAAAGAGTATTCCGTTTGTTAATAGTTATATTTAATCTTCTGTTAGGAAAATACATTGCTATTTTTCTTTAAATCTTAGAATTTAGGCGTTCTTTTTCACTCCCTCCCAGTTTTAACAGATTACGAAGTGAGGCGAGCTTTTCTGGGCATTTAGGTTTCGTTAACAGAGTGCTTTAACTTGCAAGTGATAACATAATGAACAATAATTTGAAAACATACAATTTTTAGAATAGATGATATTTCCTACGCAACGTGATCAGTTTAAAAACAATGTTTATTCGAACGAAATGTCAGATCCTTTCAAAGATTTTTGTTTTAACCAAAAACAAACAATAGTTGTTTTGGTCATTGGGATTGAAAATTTAACATAGTCTGTGCTGAGTAATCATTAGATTTCATAATGAAGCTGATATTGCAACGCTTGTATTTTAAATAGTTTTGCTGCTCCAAATATGATCAAATATTTGCCAGAATTTCCACGGGGAATGAACGGCATCTGGCTTTTATCAGCATCTGCACATAATATAGTTCAGTACTTCGACCACTTTGGCCACATTGTATGTACCGGATCCTGAAATGTCTGCCCAGTTCATCTCATTTGTCAGGCCTATCTCCACTGCCACTAAATTTCATAACTTAACAGTTCACTTTTGACTGCACATCCACAACTCTGTATAAAGGAGTTTATTTCTGTCTCACTCCGAGCTCTTTTGCTGGAATTTTGAAGTTGGAGCTCTTAGTTAATGCAATGCCAATGAATGGACACAAGAATATCTTTTTGTTCGCCCTGCATTGTTTTCTACACGTTTGAGCAACTTAGTAAGTTCACGATATGGTGAACATAGAACATAGAACATAGAAGAATACAGCGCAGTACAGGCCCTTCGGCCCTCGATGTTGCGCCGATCCAAGCCCACCTAACCTACACTAGCCCACTATCCTCCATGTGCCTATCCAATGCCCGCTTAAATGCCCATAATGAGGGAGAGCCCACCACTGCTACTGGCAGGGCATTCCATGAACTCACGACTCGCTGAGTAAAGAACCTACCCCTAACATCTGTCCTATACCTACCCCCCCCTTAATTTAAAGCTATGCCCCCTTGTAATAGCTGACTCCATACGAGGAAAAAGATTCTCACTGTCGACCCTATCTAAACCCCTAATCATCTTATACACCTCGATCAAGTCACCCCTAAACCTTCTTTTCTCCAATGAAAACAACCCCAAGTGCCTCAGCCTTTCCTCATACGATCTTTCTACCATACCAGGCAACATCCTGGTAAACCTCCTCTGCACCCGTTCCAGTGCCTCCACATCCTTCCTATAGTATGGCGACCAGAACTGCACACAATACTCCAGATGTGGCCGCACCAGAGTCTTATACAGTGAAGCTGGCTTTTAACTGGGTTGTAAGACACAGAATTTTATAGCAAAAAGTTAATGCCGTACAAATGAAATTATATATTGAACAAACCTTCTCGAAATAACTTAAGGTTTTATAACAAATGTTGACATCTCAGCTCAGACAATGCATAAAAGTTATGAGGTCTGACTCTGTCTGCATCCAAATCTTGAGTCAGTCTTGGTCCATTTCCAACGTGGAATTTGTGAAACATTGCATGTATTGACTGCCTGCATATTGTGCATTTTTGAGCGAAATAGAATTATCTGCAAATATAATTCGACCTTTTGTTAAAAAAAAATAAGTTATCCAGAGAAGGTGACTTAAAAGAAGTTCTGGGATTTACATATTCATGTAGGCTATTGTACAAAATGTGGAGGAATGGGATTGTGGGAAATATAGCAGTTTGGATCAGTAATTGTCTAGCTGAATGAATAACGAGGTTGGTGGTTGTTAGGAAATGTTCATACTGGAGTGCAGTTACTAATGGTGAACCGCAAGTGTCGGTGTTGGGTCCACTGCTGATCGTCATTTTTATAAATGACCTGAATGAGGGATTAGAAGGGTGGATTAGTAGATTTGCAGATGACACTAACGTCGGTGGAGTTGTGGATAGTGACGAAGAATGATATAGGTTACAAAGTGACATAGATAAGCAGCAGAGCTGGGCTGAGAGGTGGCAAATGGAGTTTAATGCAGACAAGTGTGTGGTGATTCACTTTGGTCAGAGTAACCGAAATGCAAAGTACTGGGCTAATGGTAAGATTCCTGGTAGTGCATATGAGCAGGGAGATCTCGGTGTGAATGTGCACAGATCCTTGAAAGTTGCCACTCAGGTTGACAGGGTTGTTAAGAAGGCATACCGTGCTTTATATTTTATTAATAGAGGGTTGGAGTTCCAGAACCATGAGTTTATGCTACAGCTGTACAAAACACTGGTGCGGCCACACTTGGATTATTGTGTACAGTTCTAGTCGCCGCATTAAAAGAAGGATATGGAAGCTTCGGAAAGGCTGCAGAGGAGGTTCACTAGGATGTTGCCTGGTATGGAGGGAAGGTCTTTTGAGGAAAGGCTGAGGGACTTGAGGCTGTTTTCGTTGGAGATAATAAAGTTAAGAGGTGACTTAATAGAGACATATAAGATAATCAGAGGGTTAGATAGGATGGACAGGGAGAGCCTTTTTCAAAGTATGGTGACGGCGAGCACAAGGAGGCATGGCTTTGAAATTGAGGGGTGATAGATATAGGAGAGATGTCAGAGGTAGTTTCTTTACTCAGAGAGTAGTAAGGGTATGGAATGCTTTGCCTGCAACGCTAGTAGATTCGCCAACTTTAAGTGCATCTAAGTCTTCATTGGACAAGCATATGGATGTACATGGAATAGTGTAGGTTGGATGGACTTCAGATTGTTATGAGAGGTCTGCGCAACATCGAGGGCCGAAGGGCCTGTACTGCGCTGTAATGTTCTATGTTCTATGAACGAAAACCTACAACCCATTCTAAAAGATAAAAGACTTAACAATCCAGTTTGTTCAATATATCATTTCATTTGCATGACACTGTAATCTTTTGCTAAAAAAATTGTGTCATCTGATCATACACTCTGAAACCACCTGATGAAGGAGCAGTGCTCCGACAGCTCGTATTTCCAAATAAACCTATTGTGTTATAACGTGGTGTTGTGTGATTTTTAACTTCGTAACTTCACATAACAGTCTTTTCAAGAACAATAGGCACAATTTCTCTCATCCTTCTGTTATCTAAATCCTTCATTGCAGTTATCATGCTAATTACTTGTAATGTTATTTGTATTTTTAAACAAAGTAATTCATTGCGCGTGTGTGTGTGTGCGCGCATAAGTGCGCATGCGTGTCTGTATGTGTGTGTCTGTGTGTGTGACTATATGTAGTAATGATTGTGTGTATTTGTGTCTGTGTTTTTGTCTTTGGATATGTACCTGTATGTGTGGGTGTTGTGAATAATCCTCTGTAATTGTACTGAAATGACAGAATATGATGTAATTACATTTTTATATGATTCAGAAAATGTGCAATATTTCCAAACTGTCGAACATAAAAAAAACTGATGTAAAGTCCCTATAATTCGTGCATTCTTAAAGTGAACAACTGATGTTCATGGATCGAAGAAAAATAGTATAATGGGCATGTACTGCAAATATTTGGTTTTATCCTGAGAATATTAATTCAGCTTCTTTTTAGTCTGAGTTGCATCAGTTTTGATCAATATGCGATGATCATCAGTGACAAAACAATAAATTGCTTGAAATGCTCAAACGTTCTGGCAGTATCTGTGCTGAGAAAACAGAATCAAAATAAGGTGGGGAATGCGTCTGGGTGGTCACTCCGCTCATAGTGTTCAGCGCTATGTGGGTGAGGTACAGTGGTGAATGGAGCAGTAGAGTTGTGGAATGGGTATGGGTAGATTCTTTTCGGAGGGTCAGTGTGGACGTTTTGGGCCTAATGGCCTGTTTCCACACTGCAGGGATTTTCTGATTCCAAGATTCCTTCTCAAAAAGGGTCATTGGTGTCACGATCACGGATTTCTCCGAGCATGCTCACGGCATACTAAATGGAAACGGTGAACAGGCAGCAGTTGTGGGATACGTTGCTACCAACAATATGGATAGCAAGAGTGACAAGGTCCTCCAAAGAAATTTCAGGGAGCTCAGGCTGAGCTGAAAAGCAGGATCTCCAGGGTTGTAATCTTGGGATTACTCCCCACGTCAGGTGGAAGTGAGACAAGTAAGAGGAAGATAGTACAGTTAATGTGTGGCTAAATAAATGGTTCGGGAAGCTGGTTTCATATTTTTGGATCATTGGGATTTTCCAGGGCAGGTGGAAAGTGTAGAAAAAGGAAAAGATGCATCTTCACCGGAGGGGCACCAACATCCTGCAGGGGGTTTGAGCGTGGAACTCGGGTGGATTTAAACTAACAGGTCAGGAGGCTGAGAACCAAAGCAGCTGGTCAGAAAGTAACCCGGAAGTGGAAGATAATTAGATGAACAGGCAGGGACAGTTTAATGACCATGCTAAGGGAAGGAATCAGAACAATTTAAAAATGTGAGTCGAGAGTTGGAGTAAATGATAAGCTCAGTATTATCGAGGATCATTAAATAGAGTGTGGAAAGTGCAGTGCACAAAATGCATTAAACAGAAAGACAAATCAATGGAACTCATTTAAATACCATGTACCAAAATGCATGTAGTACTTGGAATAAAGTGAATGAACTGATACTCAAACAGAGATATATAGTTATGGCCGAATGGGGTTAACTGACACCTGGTAACAGGAATGTCAAGACTGGGCAGTTAAATGGGCAAGGGTACTCAGTATTCTGACAAGAAGGAACAGCAGGTGGAGATGCTGTATTGGTTAAGGATCATATCAAGACTATGTTAAGATATGATTTTAGCACGAGGGACTAAAATGATGAATCAGTCTGGGTCGAAATAAAGCACATGGAAAGAAACCCATTGGGAGGATTAATTTCCAGCCCACAAACCCCAACTTCCAAAAGTACTTTCAAAGTAGAGAATATCACCAACCAGGAAATAACAATGTCTTGTGAGAAGAGCACAAGGGTAATTATGGGTAATTTGAATATGCACTTTGACTGGATTACTCAATATGGCAAGGGTAGCTTCAAAGAATGATTCATTTAATGTATGAGGGATTTTATATTAGAGCAACGTGGCATAAAATGAAACAGAGAACTTTTCTTTAGATTTGGCATTATGTAAGAGGAAAAAGTGATAAGTCATATTGTATTACAGGATCCTCTTGGAAAGAGTGATCACAGCATGCTGGAGTAACATTTTCACATTGAAAGAGTGAAGACAGAGTTATATACAAGTGGTTTTGTGTTCGGCAATGATAAATTTACTGGCCTGAGAAAGGAGTTGGTCCGAGTGGACTTGCCAATAACGTTCAAAGGGAGAACATTTAAAACAATAGCAAATACTGAGGGAGATAGTCAAAACCCCTCACTAAATATATAATCCGGTGCGGATGAGGCAACAGACAATAGACAATTGGTGCAGGAATAGACCAATATGCCCTTCGAGCCTTCACCACCATTCAATATGATCATGGCTGATCATCCTAAACCAGTATCATGTTCCTGCCTTATCTCCGTAACCCTTGATTCCACAATCCTTGAGAGCTCTATCCAACTCTTTCTTAAATGAATCCAGAGACTTGGCCTTAACTGCCCTCTGGGACAGAGCATTCCACACAGCCACCACTCTGTGGGTGAAGACGTTTCTCCTCATCTCTGTTCTAACTGGTCTACCACATATTTGTAAGCTGTGTCCTCTGGTTCGGCACTCACCCATCATCTGAAACATGTTTCCTGCCTCAAGAGTGTCCAATCCTTTAATAATCTTATATGTCTCAAGCAGATCCCCTCTCAGTCTTCTCAACTCAAGTGTATGCAAGCCCAGTCGCTCCAGTCTTTTGGCAGAAGGTAGTCCCGCCATTCCAGGAATTGACCTCGTGAACCTACGCTGCACTCCATTAATAGCCAGAATATCTTTCCTGAAATTTGGAGACCATAACTGCACACAATACTCCAGGTGTGGTCTCACCAGGGTCCTGTACAGCTGCAGAAGAACCTCTTTGCTTCTATACTCAATCCCTCTTGTTATGAAGCCCAGCATGCTATTAGCCTTCTTCACTACCTGCTGCACCTGCATGCTTACCTGCATTGACTGGTGTACAAGAACACCCAGATCTCTTTGTACTGCCCCTTTACCTAAATTGATTCCATTGAGGTAGTAATCTGCGTTCCTGTTCTTGCCACCAAAGTGGATAACCATACATTTTTCCACATTAAACTGCATCTGCCATGCATCTGGCCACTCACTTAACCTGTCCAGGTCACCCTGTAATCTCGTAACGTCCTCCTCACATTTCACTCTGCCACCCAGCTTAGTATCATCAGCAAATTTGCTAAAGTTGTTACTAATACCATCTTCTGTAGCATTAATATATATTTTAAAAAGCTGTGGTCCCCGCAGTGATCCCTGTGGTACCCCACTGGTCACTGACTGCCATTCCGACATGGAGCCGTTTATCACTCCTCTTTGTTTCCTGTCAGCAACCAACTTCAATCCAAGTTAGTACTTTGCCCCCAATACCATGCGCCCTAATTTTGCTCACTAACCTTCTCTGTGGGACTTTATCAAAAGCTTTCTGAAAGTCCAGGCACACTGAATCTGCTGGATCTCCCTCATCCATCTTCAGAGTTACATCCTCAAAAAATTCCAGAAGATTAGTCAAGCATGATTTCCCCTTCATAAATCCATGCTGACTTTGATCTATACTGTTACTACTATCCAGACGTGTCGTAATGTCATCATTTATAATAGACTCCAGCATCTTTCCCACCACTGAGGTCAGACTAACTGTCTATAATTTCCTGCTTTCTCTCTCCCACCTTTCTTAAAAATTGGTACAACATTAGCCACCATCCAATCCGCAGAAACTGACCCGAATCTATCGAACTCTGGAAAATAATCACCAACGCATCCACGATTTCTCAAGCCACCTCCTTCAGCACCCTGGGATGTAGTCCATCAGGCCCCGGGGACCTATCAACCTTCAGACCTAACAGTCTGAACAACATCAACACCAATTCCTGGCAAATTCCTGGAAGAGGAATTGCAAAAAAGTGAAAAATCAACCTATCTTTACTAGGAAATCAATAATAACCTGAAGGTGATGACCTATTGGTATTATCGCTGACTGTTAATCCAGAGTTCCAAATAATTTTCTGGGGATTTAAATGCTGCCATGGCAGATGGTGAAATTTAAATTCAATATAATACTGGAATTAAGAGTCTAATGATGACATGATTCCACTGCTCAATGTTGGAATAAAAAAAATCATACGGTTCACTAATTTCCTTCAGGGAATGAAACTGTCATCCAGACCTGGTCTTGCCGACATGTGACTCCAGACCCACAGCAATTAAGCATGGACAACAAGTCCTGTTGAACCCAGAGAAGCCCTCATCTTGTGATTGAAAAAAAAAACTCCTTTAATATCAGCAAACGGTTCCTTAAAAGAAAATCAAAACAGCTGTTAAATGAGTACAAAGCATAAACATTGTTTGCAAACACTTCTCTGAGTATATGAAAAGGCAAATAACGGGTAAAGTCAATGTTGGCCTTTTAGAGGACAAAAACTCCGGGATAAAAATGGAAAACCCAGAAATGGCAGAGGCGTAGCCAATATTTCCAGTTTTCACAGTGGAAGATAGTCTCTTCGCAAAATTTACTGCAACTGCAAAGGCTCTTGATGGAAGTAAGATGACAAGGAAGAAGGTATGAAGTAAATTGTTGGGATTAAATGCAGATAAGGCCTTCAGGTCTGATTGCCTGCAACCTATGGTATTAAAGGAGGTGACAGCAGAGATATTAGAAATATTAGGATATCCAAAAAAAACCTTAAATTCTGGAATGGTGCCGAAGTATTGGAACATTTGTAATGTGGTACTGCTATTCAAATCAAGAAGTCACTAAAAAGTGCAAATTATAGACCCGTGAGTTTGAACTGTGTAGTAGAGACGTTGCTTCAGTCAATTGTAAAGTACGAAATAACTGAACACGTGAAAAATAATCAATTCAGCAAAGTCAGCACAGTTTCATGTTGGGCAGATTGTGCTTAACAATTCTGCTGGAGGCCTTTGAGAATGTAATCAGCGAGGTAGATAATGGGGATACAGTGGTATATCTAGATGTGGTATGTCTAAACATCCAGAAGACATTTGTTAAGATGCCGCTTAAAGGGTTGATCAAGAAAGACAGATCCCGGGGGTTTAGGGGAGATTGTTGAATTGGGTATAGAATTGGCTGTCTCTCGGAAAGCGGAGCATCAGGATAATTTTCCTTTTTTGGCAAACTGAAACAATGATGTGCTGCAAGGTTCCGCTCTCAGACTTCAACTGCATACACTCTACACAAATGACTTGGAAGGAGAGACAGAGTGCAGCAATAAAATTTACATATGATACTAAAATAGATGGTAAAATAGGTTGTGATGAAGAGATAAAGACTTTACAGAAGAATATTGATAGGCGAGGAGAATGGGACAGCACCTGCCAGATAAAGTTTAATGTGAATAAGTATGACGTTGTCTGTTGTGGCGGGAAAATTTAAAGGGTAAATGATTAATTAAGTAGGAAGCAGATTCAAAGTGGGTCAATGGTGAAGGTTTTAGGTATCTTTGAGCTTGACTTACAGAAAGGAGACACTTCCATCCGCCATGACCAGGGCCTCCAAGCCCTCCGTTCTTTCCTCTCCAGACGTCCCCAACAGTACCCTTCCACCGACACTCTCATTCGTTTGGCCGAACTGGTCCTCACCCTTAACAATTTCACCTTTGAATCCTCCCACTTCCTCCAGACCAAAGGGGTAGCCATGGGCACACGTATGGGCCCCAGCTATGCCTGTCTCTTTGTTGGCTACGTAGAACAGTTGATCTTCCGTAATTAGACCGGCACCACTCCCACCTCTTCCTCCGTTACATTGATGACTGCATTGGCGCCATCCCGTGCTCCCGCGAGGAGGTTGAGCAATTCATCAACTTCACCAACACATTCCACCCTGACCTTAACTTTACCTGGACCATCTCTGACACCTCCCTCCCCTTCCTGGACCTCTCCATCTCCAATAGTGAAGACCGACTTGACACTGACATTTTTTAGAAAACCACCGACTCCCACAGCTACCTGAATTACACCTCTTCCCACCCTATCTCTTGCAAAAATGCCATCCCGTAAACCCAATTCCTCTGCCTCCGCCGTATCTGCTCCCAGGAGGACCAGTTCCACCACAGAACACACCAGATGGCCTCCTTCTTTAGAGACCGCAATTTCCCTTCCCACGTGGTTAAAGGTGCCCTCCAACGCATCTCGTCCACATCCCGCACCTCCGCCCTCAGACCACACCCCTCCAACCGTAACAAGGACAGAACGCCCCTGGTGCACATCTTCCACCCTACAAACCTCCGCATAAACCAAATCATCCGCCGACATTTCCGCCACCTCCAAAAAG
This sequence comes from Chiloscyllium plagiosum, assembly GCF_037043375.1. Classification (NCBI taxonomy): domain Eukaryota; kingdom Metazoa; phylum Chordata; class Chondrichthyes; order Orectolobiformes; family Hemiscylliidae; genus Chiloscyllium; species Chiloscyllium plagiosum. Next base: position 42,980,881 of record NW_028270173.1, read on the forward strand.
ACCCCACCGCCAGGGATACATTTCCCTCCCCACCCCTTTCCACCTTCCGCAAAGACCGTTCCCTCTGTGACTACCTGGTCAGGTTCACGCCCCCCTACGACCCATCCTCACATCCTGGCTCTTTCCCCTGCCACCGCAGGAACTGTAAAACCTGTGCCCACACCTCCTCCCTCACCTCCATCCAAGGCCCTAAAGGAGCCTTCCATATCCATCAAAAATTTACCTGCATATCCACTAATATCATTTATTGTATCCGTTGCTCCCCTTGCGGTCTACTCTACATTGGGGAGACTGGGCGCCTTCTAGCAGAGTGCTTTAGGGAACATCTCCGAGACACCCGCACCAATCAACCAAACCGCCCCGTGGCCCAACATTTCAATTCCCCCTCCCACTCTGCAGAGGACATGGAGGTCCTGGGCCTCCTTCACCGCCGCTCCCTCACCACCAGACGCCTGCAGGAAGAACGCCTCATCTTCCGCCTCAGAACACTTCAACCCCAGGGCATCAATGTGGACTTCAACAGCTTCCTCATTTCCCCTTCCCCCACCTCATCCTAGTTTCAAACTTCCAGTCCCCTTGACTTGTCCGTACTTGTCCGACCTGCCAAGCTCCTTTTCCACCGATCCACTCCACCCTCTCCTCCCTGACCTATCACCTTCATCTCCTCCCCCACTCACCCATTGTACTCTATGCTACTCTCTCCCCACCCCCACCCTCCTCTAGCTTATCGCTCCACGCGTCAGGCTCTCTGCCTTTATTCCTGATGAAGGGCTTTTGCCCGAAACGTCGATTTTGCTGAAGCTCCTCGATGCTGCCTGAATTGCTGTGCTCTTCCAGCACCATTGATCCAAATTACAGAAAGGAGATATGCAGTTGCAAGACATGTTAAGATAGGCAAATAAAAGTCTGGCATTTATTGGCAAAAGAAAAATGTGTTGCTATAATTATATAAGACATTGGTTGAACATCTCAAGTATGTTGTCCAATGTTGCTCGCCACACTTGAGGAAAGATTTGGTGGCATTGGAGGCATCTCTGAGGAGGTTTTCCAGGTTGATTCCAGGAATGAAATGGCGGTTGCACGAGGTGCAGTTGAATAGCTTCTGCTTGTAATCGTTGGAGGTCAGAAGAATGAGGGAGAATCTGACTGGCTTAAAGAAACTCTAAAGAACATCGGAACGATATCCCCTTGTGATACAATCTTGAAGAATTAGTCATAGATATGGAGTGAGAGGAGGTAGGCTTAAAATTGAGATGAGAAGAAACAATTTCCCTCAGAGGATTGTGAATCTGTGGAACTCGCTGGCCCAGAGTGTAGTGGTGGGACAATCAAACAACAGATTCAAAAGAAAAGGTATGTTTCTGATGAAATTCGAGATTGAGACATGGGGACTATGCAAGAAAGTGGAGATGAGACCAGAATAAGATTAGCTATGATCATGCTAAATGGCTCAGTGAATCGAAGGATGGAATTTCATACTTCCATTCCTAATTCTTCTGCTCTTATGTTGTTCCATCTGCATTTTATTCTTTGCTTTTTATTCACAGTTGGTGACTAGGGTGACAAGAGTCAAGGCGTTTGGTTGAGGGAGATGCAGGTTGCTCTGAGTGTAGGTAACAAGACGATAATGTGGAGAAAATACCGCAGTCAGGTCTTGTTGATTGTCAGGGAAGGCCTGGCAATCTTAATTCCTCATGTTTGGTTGTCTGCAATGAACCAAATCAAAATGTCACAGTCAGATAGATCGTCCATAATAATCATGTCCGTTTCATGATGAAGGGGAAGCTGACCAATTAGATTGGAAGTCAAAGAGTTGGCTAAACTTTTGAGATTTAATGACAATTTGCTGAAACTGCGGGCTGGGAACAGGATTGCAACTCGAAAGTTTCAACATCGAATAAAAATATTACATTATTAATTCCAATGGAATGTGGCCACAATCTATATCTTTTTCAAAATATTTTGAATATATTATTGAAGAATACAAACATTACAAAAGATGAGACATAAGTCTATAAGGAAGTGGGTGGGACAATGGAATGGACGAATATTGGTCTTTGGATCATACTTGTAAACATGCATTTGTGTTTGAGTACATTGTCGAGTTGAATGGAAAATCAGCGTATTATTTCAATGGACAGATTGCACGAGGAACGGGGCATCAGCATCACAAAACAAAACCTCTTCATTACCATCAACGTTTTCAGGAGGCAATATAAATGTTGCAATCTTTTGAAACTGAATGCATTTAACAATAGGGAAGATTTTTTTCTAAATTTTACTGAATAATGGTGAGAGTACTTTCACTTCAAAAGTTTGTCTCCTTATTATTGAGCCGTCGAGTAAGGGGAAAAGCTGCGCTCTGTTCACCCTGTCAATACTCATCATGCGCTTATATACCTCGAGCAGGAGCCCCTCTCAACCTTCTCTGTTTCAACGTAAAACCAAGGAAATCTTGATAAATTGAGGACTCTCTTGTCTTGTTCCTTCTCCCAAAGTGCACCATCTCACATAATTCAGTGTTAAATTTTATCAGCCATTGATCTGCACATCTCAACAATCCGGGATAATCTCCTGTAGCCTAACTCTTACCTCCTCACTGTGAATTATCCAGCTAATCTTCATGTATTCTATAACATTATTCATTATTTCCTGCAACTCCATCTCTCACATTCTCATCATCATCATATATGAAGTTCACAAATAAGCCTTGATTTTTCGTCTGTTCATCAGATGTTCTTCAGAGGTGAAGAATCAAGAATTCCGGTCTCTTGTTTTTTTTTTTTCAACAGTTCTGGCAACTTTGGAGCAGAGAAACACGAAATTAACATTTTGAGTCCAATATGACTTGTTCAGAACAGCGTCATATCAGACTCGATGTGTTCACTGTGTTTTTGTCTCCAGATCCTGCCTCATCTCTATTTTGCATTTCTACATCATTTTGTGCTTGTATTCCATTATCGCTAATATTTTGCTTTTTTTGGTGGTTCTGGACTTCGAATATGATTATATTTGGACAATATGTTCCATTCCTTTTCGCAATACTTGTGTCAATGAAACCTGTATTACACTGGATTTGTTTCTTCTTTGAGTTGCCAAAAAAAATAACATTTTGCCAATATCCTCTTAAATGTGCACACCTCAGCAAATGCATTTTGATTAAAAAGGCAATTTTTAAAAAGGCTACACTTCATTAAACAACAGGAATATATTATTGATGCTGACATCCTCTGTGTCCTTCATAATAAGTTTGCGTCCTCCGACTCTGAAAGCTTATAATACATTTCATAGAATATTTACATTAAAAATGGTGATAAGGCAACCCATCATCTCTGCAGCAGCTCGGAATGAGCTATATACCGACTGTTACTCGTGGCAATTTCCCAGTTACACCAGGTATTTTGATATCTATGTCTGTTTTGAATTCCGAATATCCTGTCCAGATAGGAACAACCTTATTATCCTTTATAACCTGTGATTAAACATTCTACATATAAAATAAAATTCCCTACATAATGTTTAAAATTATCCTGTTCTATTTGCATTGTCGTTCAGTATTCTATGTCCCAAATGTCATCTGTTCCCTAACTCTGCATTGAATTCCATTCCAATGTACCATACTGTAAAGAATTAATTGGAACTGTTTGTTTAGTGTCTGTGATTAGCATCTATTCCCTGGAGCCTAACTGTATCTCTGGAGCATTTCTATCAACTATTAGTAAGGGGCTATTTCAATGTGTTATACCTTTGTAGCAGCAGATCCATCACCTCCATCACGAACAGGGATCAGCAGCTGCAGAGACAGGGAGAGGAAAGACCAGAATCTGAGAACACCAGTCTGTAATATTCCAGCAATGGATCAGAAGCTGAGACCAATAGACTGGAAGATTCCAACAATGGATCAGAATCTGAGAACAGCAGACTGGAATCTTGCATCAACTGCCAGGAGTTTATTCTGGAGTCTTTCCTACCTTTCCATGCCTTGGTCAACATTACCATTGCGAATACATAGTGTTTTGATAATCATTCACGCAGGTTATTACCCCATCCTCAGCATTGTTGTTGTTCCTGATAAGTCTTTCTATCGCTATTCATTTGTTAATCCCATAAACCATGTTGAACTTCATTTATTGCTATTTCTATTACCGTTATTAATCAAAGACGGAAACTATTGTCTTCAATTTCAAGTGCAAACTCAATTCATTACCCAGAAATTTCAGACGACACCCCACCCCCTGACAATCATCTGAGAATAAGAATATTCACAATCTCGAGGTCCATTTTTGCCCCGAATTGATTTATGTCACAGTATTATCTCCATCAAAAAACCTATCCACAACCGGCACCACAATATCTCCAATACCATCCTAGAGTCAGTGCTGTTGAGAAGTAAACAGTTATCTACGTCCTGGTAAATTTGATATTTTTCGGTTCCAGATCTCTTCTTAGTACTCTTTCAGGTGCAATTATTTTGAACACAAATTTGTTCTTGTCTCGAAAGTAACTTCATGATACGGTCACAGTGTCAGAGTAGTACTGACGCTGAACATGTAATTCAGAGGCCCAGGTTATTTCACGAAAGACACTGCTTCAGATCCTACCACAGATGATCTTCGAACTTAAATTCAAAGGACAGGAATTCGAAATAAAAGTGAATTTCACTAATGGCCGTCATAAAACCGCCAGCACTTTGTCTGTAAGTTTATCTGTTTGACTGATGTTCTTTGGAAAGGAATTTAACGTTATGACCTGATCTGGATTAAGGGACCAACAATAATGTGCTAGGCTCTGTACTACCTGACTGAATGACCTCACAGTAAAGGGCACTTTGTGAAGTCAACAGATGCAGCCCTTGCCAGCGATGCAGATATCCGTGTGAAAACAAAATTAAAGCTTAAATAAAACAAAGAATAATGCTCGAGATCCAAAACAAAAAGAACGAGAAGATGCCAGAGAAACTGAACAGACTTGGCACCCTCGGGCCGAGATAAAAATAGAGTTGGCATTTTGAGTTCACTGACACTCTGTCAGAACTAAACATAGCTGTGAAATAACGTGTTTGATGTTGGTGACAGGGAAATCGAGTGAGTTGAATAGATAAAGAGAACGTTAGAAAAAACTAAACAAACAAAGTGATTGTTGGAATGGAAATAAAACACGAGATTAATCTTATTTATTTTTCTCCTGTTCCCATATTACTGAATATTATGACAATGCAGGGCATAAATCAATGTCCCTGTTTAAAGTGAGTTATATCCCTTTGTCTCTCTTCCCGAAGTATGATGATCTCATCTTCATTAATGGGATGCTGGGCCACCATTTAAGTCATTTTTCCTCATTGTCCTTGAGAAAGTGTTGGTGAGCTGTCTTTCTGACCCACTGCAGTTCGTGGCTGTAAGTAGCCAGTACTTAATTCCATGCGGTTTCATTTCTTTGATAAAAATCTCAAAACACCAGGTTATAGTCCAACAGGTTTAATTGGAAGCACACTATCTTTCGGAGCGACACTCCTTCATCTTCTTGGAGATGGAAGATACCTCCTTGAAAAATGGCACTAACCACCCACTTTCCCTCCTTAGTCATCAAACTATGGTAACCTAGCACGTGGGTTTCATTAGCAATGGAAACAGAAGGAACTACAAGGAAGTGTCTGTCGGTGCAGTTTCTGCTGCAATGGTTTGTCGTTTTGGAGCATCATTGACATCCTCCTGTTTCTTTGTTACAGGTTGGATGGGCTGAATGGCCGCTTCAGTTCGTCTGTTATTGTCTCGAAGGGCTGAATATCCTCCTCCTGTGCCAGAAAAGAGGTTCAAGAACATTATTGGGCAACTCGTTGTTCCTGCTTACGAGCCTGTTGTCCTGACAAAACTCCTTATCTTAGTGCGTCATTGGAAACAAACAGAATGCTGGACGAACACAGCAAGTCAGGCAGTATCAGGAGGTGGAGAACTCAACGTTTCAGGTATAAACATTCTGCAGGTCTGGGGGTTGGGGGTAGGGGGACCTGCAGAGGAAGAGAAAAGTCGCGTGGTTTGGGTGGGAGAGCAACGTCATGGTGAGGTCGGGATCGGTGAAAACAAGTGGTTGGTGCAATCTGGTTGGTTGACGGGAGGGATGAATCCGGTTGGTAGATGGAACGTATGGCTGTTTCGTGAATTGTAAGGGGGTGGGAGGGGCTGGAAAGGGAATGGGGCATATCTGGGATGGTTAATTAAAATTGGAGAACTCAGGATTGAGTCCTCTGGGCTGTAGACTGGCCAGGCAGAAGTTAACTTGTTGTCTATCCAATCTGCGGTCTAACTTAATGTGACAACAGAAGAGGCAGAAGATGGTCATCTTGGAAAGAGGGTGGGAAGGGGAATTGAAATGGTGGTGACTGGAATGTCAACTTGGCCCTTGCGAACCCGGCTGTGATGCTTGGCGAAATATGCCCTTACTTTATATTTGGTCTCCGCAATGTAGAGAAGACCACATTGGGAGCATATGATGCAGAAAACTAGGTTGGAAGAAAGGCAGCTAAACCTCTGTCTCGCTGGAAGGACTGTTCAGGGGTTTGGATGGAGATGAGGGAAGTGGTGTGCCAGCAGGCAATGCATCTTTTCCAGGAAAAGGTGCCTGTGGGGAATTTGTCGGATTGGTGGGGTGTGTGGAAGGAACGAAAGATTAATCAAAGGAAAGGCCCTTGTGGAAAATGTGCCAGATAATGGGATCCAACGGAGTTTATTGCATGTGGCTATCCTGACGTGGTCTTCTCATCACCAGGTGGCCAAAGTTAAATTAAGGCATCTGAACATCTCAGCCGGGTCTGTAAGAATTGGTCTGAATTTCCAGTCACCATCTATTTCAATTCTCCCTCCCAATCCCTATCCGACATAGCCATCCTTGGCCTCCTCCTTTGCCGTATCGAACGAAACTATAATTGGAGAAGCAACACCTCATCTTCCACCTGGGCAGCGTTCAGCCCGGAGGACTCAATATTGAATTCCCAAATTCAAATAACGTCCTTTCACATCACCCAACTCCCTTTCCCATATCCTCCCCGTCCCTTCCATTCCTCTGATCCAGCTACCAACCGCATTCATTCTTCCCATCAACTAACCCGGCGGTAACCTCTACCTGTGCTCACCTATCCTCACCTCACCATCCTGCCTCTTCCTACCCCATCCCACTTTTTCAACTGTAGCTCCCCTTACTCCCACCCCAGTCCTGAAGAAGGGTTATCCCCAAGGTGTTGACTTCTGCACATCCTGATACTGCATGGCTTGTTATGTTCTTCCAACCTCCTGCATTCCAATATTTGCAGGTTTTGAAATCTCTGCTTGTGTAATAGGCAGGGCAGAGTCAATGGGTTTTGCGTCTTGTTATGCAATAGTTTCAATGGGGTGAATCACTTTCTTATACTCCTGTGAAGTGAGCTTCAGGTGTTGAATGAGATCCTCTTTTCTATTACCATGGAAATGAGCAGTGTCTAGCAGTACTCTAACATACTCTAACTCTGATCTTCAGAATCTGGGAGATTTTCCTGGGACAGTATATTTAGTCTATAAGAATTTCAGTTATACCAGAAAAGAATGAGGTTGCTCAGCCCAGGAGCCTTATACACAGTTAGCAGGACAGGCCCGACTGATGTCCACGTTAAGATGTTTTATCAGCTGAAGGGGTGGCAAATTGTTCTGAATATTGTGTGACCTTCACTGAACATCCTCGTTTCTGATCGTATGAAGAAGGGAAAGATATTGATGAAGTAGCTGATAATGTTTGTGCAGACGAAGCTACCCTGAGTATCATCCACGGAGACATCCAGGGACTGAGATGATTGATGTCCACCAGCCTCATTGTGTTCTGAATGATCCAAACTAGTGAGGAGTTTTCTCCTGATTGCCGTTAAGTTTAATTATGTTCAGGGTCCTTGACACCTTGCTCAGTCAAATGCTGTCATGATATCAGGGCCAGTCACTCTGACGCGGTGTTCATATCTTTTGTTGATGTCAATAGAGCAAGGTCTCTGTGCAGGGAGTGTTTCCTTCTTTCAGACAGTGACTGTTGGGACCTCTCTATCGCAGACAGTTAGGGGAGCTACATGACAGAAATGTTTAGGTGGTTGGGTGAGTGTCAACGCATTTTGACACATCAGAGAGTTTACGGCGACAAGGATTGGGGCATGAAAGACAAATTGAAGCCAACAGCAGATCAGTCCTGACCTTACTGAAGGGAAAGACCGGTCTTGAGGGACTAAAGGGTTTCCTGTTATTCCAGTATACCTCATACTCCAGTCGCTTTGTGGACTCTTCCAGTTCTTGTGTTACAGACTTGAGGAGGGGGAATGGACTGATCCTGTTGTTGTGTAATAGGATAACTAGTGCTGCATGGCCTACTCTGGGTCCAGTGTGATAACCTCGAGGGGCTGATTGGCCTCCTGCTAACTGTTGTCAGGCTCCCGGGCTGAGCAACCTCATTCTGTTCTTGTGTAACTGAAATTCTAATAGACTAAATATACTGCCCCAGGAAAACGTGAGAACTGCAGATGCTGGAGATCAGAGTCGAAAGATGTGGTGCTGGAAAAGCACAGCAGGTCAGGCAACATCCAATGAGCAGGAGAATCGCGAATCTTTCCTGATGAAGTGTTTATGCCAGAATCCTCGATTCTCCTACACATCTGATGCTCTCTGACCTGCTGTTCTTTTCCACAGCACACGTTTCGATGCCTCCTGCCCTGTCCTTCCTGGTTACGTCATCAAAGAACTTTAAAAGATTTGGCAGGCATGATCTCCCATGGACAAAGCCATTGTGTCTTTCCAAATGCATGCGCATCCTATCCCCAGAATCTTCTTAAGTAATTTACTTATCATAGATGTTAAGCTTACTAGTAAAGAGTTCCCAGGCTTTCTGTTTTTAAGCAGACTTTCTTGAATAACAGAACAAGTTTTGCTTACCTTCAGTATTCCGGGACCTCACCTGACGTTGATGATGATTCAAAACTATCAGCCAGGGCCGCTGCAAATTCTTCTCCAACCCGAAAGGAGCCTTCCACATCTATCAAAGTTTGACCTGCCCATTCACACATGTAATTTACTGTATCTGTTGCTACTGATGTGGTCTCCACTTCATTGTGGAGCCGGGAAGTCTATTCGCACAGTGCTTCAGAGAACATCTTCGGGACGCCTGCCACAGTCCCGTGGCCAAACACTTCAACTCTCTCGCCCACTCCACCAAGGACATGCACAGGACATAGAACATAGAGAATTGCAGCACAGAACAGGCCCTTCAGCCGTCGATGTTGTGCCGACCTGTGAACTAATCTCAGCTCTTCCCCCTGCACTATCCCAAAATCATCCATGTTCTTAGCTAAGGATTGTTTAAATCTCCCGAATGCGGCTGAGTTGACTACCTGAGCAGGTAGGGCATTCCACGCCCTTACCACTCTCTGCGTAAAGAACTTGACTCTGACATTTGTCTTAAATATATCACCCTCTCAATTTGTAATTATGCACTCTCATACAATCTGACGTCACAATCCGAGGAAAAAGTCTTTCCCCGTCTACGCTATCTGATCCTGTGATCCTCTTGTATGTCTCTATCAAATATCCCCTTAGCCTTCTTCTTTCCAATGAGAACAGAACCAAGTCTCTCAACCTTTCCTCATAAGACCGTCCCTCCAGACCAGGCAACATCCTGTTAAATCTCTTCTACAATGCTTCCACATCCTTTCTGTACTGGGGGACCAGAACTGTACACAATATTCCAAGTGTGGCCACATTAGCCATTTGTATAGTTGTAGGTCCTGGGACTTATCCATCGCCATTCCCGAACCACCAGACACCTCATTTTTCCTCACCTGATATTACCCCGGTTCCAAACTTTCAACTTAGCACTGCCCTCAAGACCTATTTCACCTGTTCATCCTCCTTCTCAACTATTTGCTCGACCTTCCTCTCTGACTCTTCAGTAAAGTGTTCAACAAGGTTCCCCATGTGAGACTGGTTAGCAAGGTTCGGTCTCTTGGAATACGGGGAGAACTCGTAATTTGGTAACAGAACTGGCTGAAAGGTTAAAGATAGAGGGTGGTGTTGGAGGGTTACTTTTCAGACTGGAGGTCTGTGACCAGTGGATTGCCACAAGGATCGGTGCTGGGTCCATTACTTTTCATCACCGATATAAATGATTTGGGTGTGAGCATAAGAGGTACAGTTAATAAATTTGTTGATGACACAAACATTGGAAGTGTAGTGGATGGCAAAGAAGGTTACCTCAGATTACAACGGAATCCTGTTCAGATGGGCCAATGGGCTTAGAAGTGGCAGATAGAGTTTAATTTTGGTAAATGTGAGGTGTTGAATTTTGAGAAAGCAAATCTTAGCAGGACTTACATACTTAATGGTAAGGTATTAGTGAGTGTTGCTGAACAAAGAGATATTGGAGAACAGGTTCATAGCTCCTTGAAAGTGGAGTCGCAGGTTAAAGGATAGTTAAGAAGGTGTTTGGCATACTTTCCTTTATTGGTCAGAGTATTGAGTACAGGAGTTTGGAGGTTATGTTGCGGCTATACAGGACGTGAGTTCGGCCATTGTCGAAATACTGTGTGCAATTCTGATCTCCTTCTTATCGGAAAGATGTTGTGAAACTTGAAAGGTTTCAGAAAAGATTTACAAGGATGTTGCCAAGGTTGGAGGAATTGAACTTCAGGAAGAGATTAGATTAGATTAGATTAGATTCCCTCCAGTGTGGAAACAGGCCATTCGGCCCAATAAGTCCACACCGACCGTCCGAAAAGTAACTCTCCCAGGCCCATTTCCCTCTGTTTAATGCACCTCGCGCTATGGGCAATTTAGCGTGGCAAACCCACCTGACCTGCACATCTTTGGACTGTGGAAGGAAACCAACGCAGACACTGAAGACGTTAAATAAGCGAGGGCTGTTTTCCCTGAAACGTCGGAGGGAAATCCAAAACTAGAGGGCATAGGTTTAAGGTGAGACTGGGAAAATATAAAAGAGACCTAAGGGGCAACTTTTTTTCACTCATAGGTTGGTATATGTATGGAATGAGCTGCCAGAGGAAGTGGTGGAGGCTAGTACAATTGCCATTTTTAAAAGGCATCGAGATGGGTATATGAATAGGAAGGGTTTGGAGGGATATGGGTCGGGTTCTGAGGTGGGACTAGATTGGTTTGTTATATCTGATCAGCATGGACGAGTTGGACAGAAAGGTCTGTTTCTGTGCTGTGCTATGACTCTGTGATCACCTTTACCCTCACCTCCTCTACCTATTGCAGTCTCGGCTGTCTTCCTCCCAGCCCTAATCTCCTCCATTTATCTCACTACTCCCTCAGCTCACAGCCTCATTCCTGATGAAGCCCTATTGCCTGAAACGTCAATTCTTCCTCTTTTCAGCACCACGCTCATATCATGTTGATATCAGGGAGCACTCTCCAGGTTACAGCAGCCCACAACATTACACTCTCATCGGATCACACTGGGCTACACAATCCCACAATATGTCACTTTCAAGGACCCAGTCCGTGTTACACCAACCAATACCATGTCATTGTCAGCGGGACATTCTGGTCTACACCAGCTCACACGATGTCGCTGTCAGGGAGACAGTCTGGGTTACACCAGTCCACACGATGTCACTGAAGAGAAAATGAGGTCTGCAGATGCTGGAGATCAGAGATGGAAATGTGTTGCTGGAGAAGCGCAGCAGGTCAGGCAGCATCTAGGGAACAGGAGAATCGACGTTTCGGGCATTAGCCCTTCTTCAGGAATCCTGAGAGCCGAAGGGCCTGTGCTGCTCTGTAATGTTCTATGTTCTATGTCCTGTAATCTCTTTCCATTGCAAGAACATACTACCTTCCATTCTTCCTGAAAATGAAATGTCAGGTTGTACATCATGCTATAATCCACCTGCCAAACTATTGCCTGTTTACATCTATTTGCAGATTCTTAATTTTCTCTTGATATTTTAATTTCCTCCTTATCTGAGTGTCATCGTCATAGTACATGTGTTCCACTCCTGATCATGACATTGGTTGTAAAAATTTAAAATTCACACAACACCAGGTTATAGTCCAACAGGTTTAATTGGAAGCACACTAGCGTTCGGAGCGACGCTCCTTCATCAGGTGATTGTCATCAGGATGAAGGAGCGTCGTTCCGAAAGCTAGTGTGCTTCCAATTAAACCTGTTGGACTATAACCTGGTGTTGTGTGATTTTTAACTTTGTACACCCCAGTCCAACACCGACAACTCCAAATCATAGGTTGTAAAAGGTGAGGATCCAGCACTGGTGACTGTCTGTCTCCACTGGTCATGGTCTGTCAAACCGACGAAAAATGATTTATCCTGAGTGTCTGCTTTCTGTTTGATACCCAATCCTTCCCCATTCCTGTGTAGCACATTCGAAGCGCTGAATAAGAACAAGGGACATCAGTCGGCAAATCATCCCCTCAACCCTGCTCCGCCATTTAATGCGATCATGGCTGATGTCATCTCGACCTCAATTCCACTTTCCTGCCCGCTCTTCACCTCCCTTGTTATCCTAAAATTCTAACATTTTGTTGTAGATTAGGCCACGTGAAGAAATATCCACTCCACGTCTATATCGTCAATCACCTTTATCATCTTTAAAATTCAATGAGATCTCCTCTCATTCTTCTATACTCTACAGAGTAGAGACCTGAACTGGTCAATCTCTCTTCATGAGATAAACTCCTCATCAGTCGAGTGAAAATCTTCGGACTGCCTCCAATGGAATTGCATCCCTTCTGCAATCAGGTCACTGAAACTGTACATAGTACTCCAGTTGAATCTTACTGATTTCTCGGAAAGTTTAGTAATGTTTCCCTCCTTTCATGCTCTATTCTGTTATGAGTAAATGCTGAAATTGCACTTGCCTTTCCCATTACCTGCTGTACGTGCATGTGCGTTTTCTGTGATATGCACAAGGACACCCAGATCCCTCTGCTCATAAGCACTCTAATATTTATCTCAATATACACAACAAGTTGCCTTTCGCTTCCTCTGATTAATATGGATAATATCATACTGATCCACGTTAAATTTTATTTGCCAGTTGTTGGCTCATTCATCTAAACTAGTTATGTCCATTTGTAAATTGATTTACATTTTTTCATTGCACCAAATTACTTTTCCAAAGGTTTTATTACCAGCTGAAAATGAGGCTGTAGTGTTTTCTATCCCCTCGTCCAAGTAGTGCAATAGATGGCAGATAATCAGGGACTGTAATCTGAAGTCTATGGCACCCCAAAAGATGTCAGCCATTAAACGAATCATATATTCCATCTCTCTGGGTTTGTTGGTTCACCAATCCTCTATCCAAGTGAATAACGTCCTCCTAAACACATGTCTGCCTATTCTGCAGCATATTCTTTTTTTGCAGCAGTTTGATCAATGCCTTCAAGAAGTTCAGGGAGTTTACATCTCCACGATCCCCATTGTCTTCTTTGCTTGTCATATTTTTAGGAGAAGGTGACTCAGTGGATAGTACTGTAGCCTCACAGCGCCAGGGACCCAGGTCCGATTCCAGCCTCGGGCGACTGCCTGTCTGGTGTTTGTACACTCTCCCCGTCTCTGGGTGCTCCGGTGTCCTTCCACAGGTCATAGATGTGCAGGTTAGGTAAATTGATCATGCTAAATTGCCCATAGAGTTAGGTGTATTTGGCAGGGGTGGATAGGAGAATGAGTCTGAGTGGGTTACTCTTCGGAGCGTTCGGCGTGAACTAATTGGGCCAAACGGCCTGTTTCCACACTGTAGGGAATCTAATCTAATCTAAGTACAGTCTTCACAAAACCATGCCTCTTCTGATGAATTGTGGTTTGTAATTGCAAAACTGTTGATCTTAATTAACTAGTAATGGATTCTCACAATTTCCCTGACACAGTTTCCCAACAGGTTGCTCGCTACTGTTTTATTCACTAGTGAAAACGATTATGCTGAGGCCTACTCTTCCTATACCCTCTAGGTTCCCTTTCCCACATTCCTGTGAAACAGGCAAAAGGCTTGAAAAGATCTGCTCCGATCGATGTGTAAGATGCATGAGAGACTGAATTAATTCATTCTGTTCCTAGTTTACACATTCGATGGGCTGAATGTCCGCCTGGTTTTCCGACATTATTGTCCCGATGGCCGCAACATCCTGATTAGCAAACGCAAGGACTACTTCTCCTCCTCCTGATGATGTCTCAGAGGCTTTCGGGTTTATGGCATCTTCCTGTTGTTGCCTAACAGTTTGACTGGCTGAAGAGTCTCTTCATACTCCTTCGTAACAGGCTCGAGATATTGAAGAATCACCTTCTGCGTCCCTGAAAATGGATTAAGGGAGTCATTGGTCTGCTCCTGTTCTCATGCAACAGATAAATGGCTGAATTACCTTCTCCTTTCCCATTAAAATTTCAAATAGTTTTATCTCCTGATCTAATTTTCATGTTTCAGGCTCAATGGGCTGAACGTCCTCCTCTTATTCTAGTGTCACAAACTCTTCCCGTTCCTATTTTCCTACTTAAGGAGGCTGAACGGACTGATCCAATTTTGTTTATCAGGATACTGGTGCTGCATGGCCTTCTCTGGGTTTTGCAATATAGGTTCGAGGGACTGATTGGCCTCCTCTTGGAATTATGTCAGTCTTTAGGGGCTGAATAGCCTGGTCCTGTTCTGCTGTATCAGGATCGAAGACCTTAATATACTTTTGCTGTTCCTGTGTAACGGCTGAAAAAGTGGCATGGATTCCTCCATTTGCTGTGCAATTGGCTTCTGTTGCTGACTCCTTCTGGTTTTTCATGGAAAGATAAGATCATCTTTCATTCTTGTAAACGCCAGTGTGGTGGGTCAACCTGATCATCCTTCCCTTGTAAACTAAAAATATCATTCCAGGAATCAGTTGAGGGAACCATCTCTAATGTGCTTCCAATATAACAATATCCTTTCTTCAGTCAGGGGATTAAATCTGTGCACACGACTACAGAAATGATCTCACTAACATTCTACACAGCAGCAGCAACACTTTACCAGACTGCTGTAAAATTCCCAACCCAGATTCGTGCGGACTCAGCTGTCAGGAGGAATGCACAACATTGTTGATAGATCATTCTCTCCTTCTCTACTCCATCAGTGTAGTGTGAGATCTAGTGAAAATATCATAATGATCCGTGCAAAGAACGAATAACATGACGAGATGATCTCAATGTCCAGATGGGCCTCTCCAACCATCTCACCTTCATCCCGAGAGGCCACGTCTTTCAGTTTCCACAGAATCCGCTAAAGTGGAGCTTAGAAACAGCAAGGAGAAGCAGTCATTAGTGGGAGTTATATATCAAAGTCAAAACTGCAATGTAAATTTTGAGCATATTTCAAAACAGGAAATTAGACTAGAGTAATAATGGCTACCTTCAAGTTATAACGGAACCATGTTAACCCAATTGAATGCTTATGCTGGAAAAAATGGATTTTGCGACCTTATATGCGATTGATTGCATTAATACTGTGTTGAGCACCGAGCTAGAGATGACGCTGTTATTGAATTGATCTTATGTGAGTCGAAGAGCATATGAAAATCTTGCAGTAAAGGAGCTTTGGGCATAGTGATCAAAATGTTTTGAATTTTATGTGAGGTCTGAATATGAAACTGTTTACTTTTGAAATTGCAGTTATACACCTGAGTCATGCAAGTTGTGAAGGTATGAGGGGCAAGTTGGCTTCAATGAATTGGAAAAGTACTTGAGAAATATTTAGTGGAAGACAAGCAATAGCTGTTGTGCAAATAGTCAATATATATCTCCCCGCGACAGTGCAAACAGCACAAGGGTAGGGTGACTCAACGATGGTTCACAAAAGAAGTTACCCATTGCATTTGCTCAAAGGACATCAAGTGAATGTCAGATATTGTGGTAAGCCATGGATTCAGAGACATTTGGAACCTGACAAAAGAGGATCAATGAACTGATGAGGAAATCAAAAAGAACAAGGATGCAAACTAACAGGAAACATGGGGAATACTAAATTTTTCTCTCTATACTTGAAACAGAAGTGAAGGCAGGGTCACATGCAGAATGGTGAACATCCGGACAAGATAATTTCTTGCAGACAACTGGAAAAGTGCAGAGAAACTAAACAGTTACATTCATCTCTGTCTTCATAGAAGCAAGATTATCTGATGAGGAAACTCACTCTGTGTTCTCTGGTGATTCAAAAATGAGAGGTGATGACAGTGAAACATAGAAATTTCACGAAGAGGGACTGACTAACACAGCGGCATGGTCAAGTGTTACCATGCAAGTACAGGGAGGATGCCAGGATATTCTATACGTACATCAAGCAGAACAGAATAACCTGGGATCAATTAAGGCCCATTGAACAGCAAGGGGGAAATCTGTATATAAAGCTGGCAAACATTGATAGATTGTTACATGAGAGCTTCACATCTGTTTTACTTGGGAAATTTAGGATGCAGGCACAGAATTCGAGAAGATGAATTGGGAAGCAGGGATTGGAGGTTTTGGCTGGTGTAAAATTGACCAAATCCCCACGTTTTGGTGAATTGTATCACAGGGTGCTATTGGAGTCAGGGTAGGAAAGGCCCTGACCTAAATGTCCACAGAGAGTTAATACACAACTGGAGAATGAGCTAATGCGGTTCCACGTTACAGGAAGGATAGTGAACATAGACCAGGAAAGTATTGACAAATAAGTAGCAGGTCAGTGTTAGGGAAACTATTGTATGAAAGAGGAAAGGAGAAAATTGATCGCCATTTAGAGAGGATATGTTTGAACGAGGGAGTCAGAGTATCTTTATCAGACGGACGTCATGGTGAACGAACTTGATTTTTTTCAAGGTGGTCGTTTGCATGGTTTTTCGGCAAAGCCTTTAACAAAGCCCCATCTGGGAAATTGATAAAGAAAGTGAAATCTCATGGTATCAAGTATAACTTTAAACGTTATAAGGAAAATTGGCTTTGTGGCAGGAGACAGAGGGTGGTTTTAGAAGGCTGTATGTGTGGCCCAGTTGGGTGGTGCAACACAGGGATTATTGAGTATTCATTGTGGCACCTTTGTGGTGTTCATAAATGATATTGATTTGAATGCGGAGGGGGTGGAGAATGAGCATGATAGGTCATTCTGTGCTTGACACAAAGATTGGCTGGATATGGACAGTGTGGAGAAAGGTCGTATGTCACAGGAAGATCTAGATTGAATGGTCAAATGGACAAATGTTGGCATGTAATTCTGATATATATGATGTGATGCACTTTGGAAGAAGGAACCAGACAGGGGAGTAAACAATGAATGGCAGCAGACGAAGACGCTCAGAGGATGCTTCTCTAAAGATCCCTGAATGTGACTGGACAGGACAATTAGCAAATTCAGACGGCATATGGGAGCTTGGGTATAGCCTTTAACCATTGGGACATAGATTATAAGAGCTTTCCAGGACTTTGGCTAAGCCATACATGGAATACTGTGTGCAGTTTTGGAAGCCAAATTACAAAAAGAATGTGACTTCAATGGAGGGTGTAGAGGAGATTCACAAGGATATTCCCTGGGATGCAGCACATCGGCTGTGCAGAGAGGCTGCATAAGCTTGGGTCGTTTACTATGGAGGAGAAGGCTGAGTGTGACTTGAGACAGAAGGATAAGATTGCAAGGGGCACAATAAGGATGGATAACCAGCAGCTGTTCCTTTTCGTCAAAGGTTCAAAAACAAGGGAGCATTCTTTTAAAGTGAAGGGATTGACGGTTAGAAATGATTTGAGGATTGTTTTTCACCCAGAGGCTGTTGGGGACTGGAATGCACTTCCTGAGAGTGTAGCTGTCACGGGTAACCTCACAATTGTCATAAAGTACTTGGACGACCATTTGAAGTGTCATAACATTTCTGGCAACAGGTCTTATGTCAGAAAGTGTGACTAATGTAGACAATTCTGACGTCTGAGTCTATGTACAGAATTAATGTTTCTGTGATTTTATAGCTGTGAAAGGTCAATCATTGAGCAGTGTAAGACGGGGAATTGATGGGTTTCTGACAAGTATATGAACATGGTTTTAAGAGCGAACACTAATATCTTCTAAAGGCATGTCATTGGGAAAGGTAATAGAAAACAAATGCATTTTCTTTACAGTCTGAAACCAGGAAATGGAGAATGGAGAACAGAGATATGGCAGAATTATGTGACAACTACTTCTTTTGAAAGTTCCTGCCTAATATTATCAAAATGGGCCTTGCCAAAATTTATAACGTTAACTTGTGGATCAGGCCTATTCTTTTCCAGAACTATTTTCAAACTAAGTAAATTACAGTCACTGGTCCCAAAGTGCTCTCACTTTAACAGTGCAGTCACTTGCCAAACCTTATTTCCCACGAGAAAATAAAGATGATGCCAGGATCAGATCAGCCATGATCGTATTGAGTGCCAAAGGAGGTATGAGGGGCCGAATTTCTGCATATATCTCTGTGTTTGTGGTTTTGTGTATGTATACGTTTGCCTGTGTCTTTGTGTGTGCGCTTTAGTGTATTAGTGTGTGCAACTCTGCATCTGCATCTCTGAGCATTTGCGTTTCTGTTGATTTGGGAGTGAATCCATTGACACTGGCATCAAAATGTCCCTCCTCACTTCCTCTCCGTCTGTCTCTCCCTCTTATGTTGAAAGTGATGGCATACCCCCCCCCGCCCCAGCTGGCCACCCATGCCAATGCACAAATAGCAGCTTTGTTTGGAAAAGGCGTCAAAGACATTGACGATCTCACATTGAATTGAATTACTTTATTGTCACGTGCACTCTAACGAATGCAGTGAAAAGTTTGCAATGTATTTGGTTATGGTACCATCTTAGGTTTAAGACATCTAGCTACAGATTCTTAAGTATTTGGTACAAAATTGAAAGAATAATAAATCAAAGTCCAGCATAAGAATGAAAAGGAAGAAAAAAAACAATGGGCTCCATTTGCAGTCTCTTCACGACTGTCTGTTCCAGCAAAAACACCCCAGACTGCACCGGGCCCAGTCTGCAGCCGACGCCTGGCCGAGCCTCCAGACCGTGCCGGGCCCAGTCTCTAGACCACGCCACGCCCAGTCTCCAGAATGCACTGCACCCAAACTCTAGACCATGCTTAGCCCAGTTCCTAGACCATGCCTGGCTCCGTCTCCAGACCACACTGGGCCAGACCCAGTCGACAGATCATCCCAGGCCCAGTCATCAGGCAACACCAGGCTCAGCCTCCAGACTGCACCGCGCCCAGTCTCCAGGCTGCACCGGGCCGAGTCTCCAGGTCACACCGCTCCCAGACTCCAGGCCATACCAGGCTGAGCCTGCCAGCTGCACTGTGATTTAAAGTTCGAGGGTTTGACTCCCTGCACCAACCTCCAGTCTAGTATTCAGCTCCTTCCATCCCAATGAAATAACTAAAAAAAGTTAAACGTTTGGGAAGAAAATGTCCTCCAGAAAACAGAATAACAAAGAGAGACTCAAAGTGCGGGCAGAGCAGAGGAGCTCCTGCTGCAACATTCTGACCCTGTCACCATCTTTTGGACATTTCCTGACAGTTTCCTTCTTCAAATAATGACTTTCGTGACTCAGAGCAGTGTTGCCCGATTCCTTGCAACGCTCTTCCTGAAATATTAACAGAAGGAAGTGAACATGCCCATTGCTGGCCCATATGCTGCCATTGGATTTGTTTCTGGACTTTAGAATCCATTCACATTATAATTTGGATGAGCAAAAAAGTTAGAGCAAGTGCCAGAAAATTCATCCCAACCTCTTCCAAAGTGCTTTACTCAGAGTGGCCTGGATCCAATTGTCCTGCTGTAGTCTGCATAGCTCCCAGTACTGGGCAGGTATCTAGTCCGGGTTTATACATCAATGCACTGCCGTCGTCTGCACAACTCCGGGTGCTGGACAGATATCCCGTCCAAGTTTATAGATCAAAGCACAGTTTTTTCTGCACTCAGCAGATTGTTGGGTTGAACCTAGCAGAGTGTGATTTACACAGTTTTCTGTGCTGAACAGGTATCTCCTCTGGGTTAATGATTCTCTGTGGTGAATTCAGAATGTGATATAACTGACCATTTCAGCTGATCTGACAATGCCTTTAGTTCTCATTCTTGTGATTGGACCGTCCGTCTCTCACTCCATTAATGTTGCAGTGCACCCATGTACAGTGCATCATATTGGTGAATACAAACTGTCCTGGCAATAGCCACAGCCTCTTCATTAATACGCAAGCAGCCATTCCCATCGTCTTCTGGTCTCCACATAGAAAGAAAGGGTGGCCTGTCAGATAAAGGCTGTCCCCACGATACATGGCTCAAAGCACCACCCCTCTTACCACTCTCAATCGCCAATCAACTACATCAAAATATCCTGTGTGTACTGAGAGCAATGGATGCACTGGGAACACCACACAGCAGACCATCAGGAAGATGGAGCAACATATCCCATGCCTGAGTAGCTCAGAGTGAACCCTCCAGTACTCATTGTATCACGACCTCTTGTAATCTCTCTCCATTTATGTGACATACAGCCTGTTATTCTTCCTGAAAAATTCACAGGTTCATAGTTACCCACATGATGTTCCAATTGCCAAATTGTTGTTCATTGTTTATCCAATTAGAGATTATATGACTCCTCTTGATAATTTCAGTTCTTACCTATCTTAGTTAGAATACATTTGCTCCATTTATCAGAAAGGTTGATATTGGTTGCAAATCGTTGCGATCATTATGTCACTGAAGTCGTTAATTTGTGTTAAACTGATAAAGACTGATTTACCTTAATTTATCCCAGCTCCCAGCTCAGTAACCAATCCTCCCATAGTAGCTTTAAGAGGCTAATTATTCCGTTCCATTTCCAGTGTAACAGTCATGAACGATTAAAATGTCTGTTCCAATTGCAGTGTAACAGCCTCAATTGGTTGGGTGGCCTCATTCTGTTCCGGTTTAAAAGTCCTGAATAACCTGCTTCAGTACAGGTGTAGTTGTGAATGGTGCTGTACATTTTGGAACCATCAGTGTACGGCCCAGTTCTGCGTTTATGATGGCGGAAAGGCCTTTGATGCTGCAGTTGCTGATTCCCCAGAGTGCATCATGGATGCCCAGTTTCCATTTGCTTGGTCCTTTCGAAGTATGTCCTACTTCTCAGGAGGTAGTGCCACATAATACAGTGGGCGGTATCTTCAATATGAGACAGAGACTTGATCTCCACCAGGATTTTCAGCTAGCTGCTCCAACAGATACTGTGAGGGACAGATCCATCTGTGACAAGCAGTTTGGTGAGAATGTTTCCCTCTTGTTCGTTCCCCAATCACTTCCCACAGTTTGGCTGCTGTGTATTTGAGACCTCACCCTGCTCATTCAATGGTGGGAATGTGGAGGCAACCTTGGTGATGGACATTGAAGTCCCGCACCCAGAGTACGTTCTGTGTCCTTGTCACTCTCAGTGCTTCCTATGATTTGTTTGCAATGTCGAGGGGAATTGAATTATCACCGAGAGATGGTGTGTTGTGTGTGGCAGTAAATATCCATCAGCAGGACATTTCCTTGACCTTCTTTGACCTGTCACCATGAGATTTCCCAGGCTCTCGAATCAATGCTACTTTCCTGACTATCCCACTGTGTCCCCACGACTGGTGGATCTTTCCTGACAGTGAGACAAGGTATACCCAGGCATGGTTATGGAGCTTAATGAAACATTGTCAAATCAGGCCTGATTCTGTGAGTATGATGGTGTCAGACTTTTTCCTTAAACGGTCAATATGAGGAAAAACACCTAACAATGGAGCAAGGAATAATGGGTTAAAAGCTGAATGACAGACACACTATCGGAATTTGTGTTGTCCTCTCTAAATAGACAGGAATTCCATGCATACTCTCTGAGGGAAATGGATATGATCTAATGGCGTACCCGGGCTCATACTATAACTGAGATGGCTGCAGAGTGACTGATATTGAGAAATTAATATCCACAACATTTTATATTTGGGAGTGTTATACAAAAATGAAAAGGAAGTGGGGAAGGTCTCAGAATAAGGATTTGCATCTGTATGATCGTAAAAGAGGACCTTGCATCAAATGATTGAGATCTTGCCTTAACCATATGGTTTTTGTGCAAAGTGCCAGTTGAGTTGAGTTTGGAGAAAGATTCCCACTATGAGGCTGAGTGGGTCACCAAACCAAATGGACAGAAGAATCTGTGTGATGTGTGTCTTTATGACGCTATCACAGCCTATACCCGACATTCTTCAGAACATTCTATAACTGACGTTCCCTGGAATATTCTATAACAGACATTCCTCAGAACATTCTATACCTGACATAGCCAGTAACATTCCATAACTGACATTCTCCGGAACTTTCCTTACCAGACATTCCTCGAAACATTCTCTCCCTGACATTATTTGCGAACGGCCGAACGTCAGTGAATTGAACAAAAGTTAAGAACCAAAGGGAAGAGATCTCTTTCCAGGGAGAAGGAGATGATGTTCCCATGTCCTGATAGGCAGTTAACGGTTTAAAAACATTTTTCCTGAGTTTACCGCAGAGGAACCGACCACAATTTGCATTAAAAGACAGAAATATCCAACCTATGCTTGTCTTCAAGGAACTGAGAAAGAATCCTTCAAGACTGCAACGGTTTCACCCTCTGTATAAGGAATAAGAAAGAAGTGACCTTTGACTGCTCTGGAGTGATTGAGTGTGTGGGAACCACCTGGAAACCATCTGTTCTCATGTGTGTATCTTTGTGTGTTTGGGCATGGAGGGTTTCTTATGTTTTATGACACATTTTTGTCAGTAATTCAGAACTTCACATTTGTTATTTGAGCTCCAAGTATTTGAATAAATCACTGAATACGTGACACAGTTGAAACTCTCATTGGATCCTCAATCAAACTGATCATTCTGCCTCCAGGCTGATGTATAATGTGCTTGTGTTCCTTCCTCACAGTGAACGTAATGACAATCTATGTCCTGCTTTATAAAGATTGTGTGTTGTCTCCATGCGTCAGACGTTACCTGGGGGCCATGGCAGCGGCGGATCTACTGGTCATTATTCTCGACCTGATACTGAAACACATTCCCATTGTTTATCGGGAACAGTTTTATTTCCTGTACTTCATCCCTGTGTGTAATACACATGTGGCCCTGCTTTATGCAGCCACTGACTGTTCTGTCTGGTTCACCGTCATATTCACCTTTGGTCGGTTTGTGGACATTTGTTGCCAGTAGCTGCAATGTTATACTGCACTTAGAAAAAGGCGGCTGTGGTTCTGGGAGCAGTGACTGTCCTGAGCTGTTTAAAGCATATTTTCTGGTATTTTATGCTCACAGCTCAGTATTGGCTGGTGAACACACCCTGTTTTTGTGATGCAACAATCACTGTTCAATTCTCTCGTGTCTGGGCTGCAATCGAGTTCCTTCACTGCATTCTAACACCGGGTCTCCCATTTCTCCTGATTCTGCTGCTCAATGATTTAACCATCAGATACATTTTAGTGACCAGCAGAGTCCACAGGAGACTCATACCAATGGGGACACTCTATCTGACACAGAAATGAGAAACCGAAAAAAATCTATCCTTTTACTGTTTGTGATCTTGGCCAATTTCATCCTGTTATGGTCACCATAAATTGTGTATTCTATATGTCCCCGTAAGTATTGGATTTTGTATCGGTCTGTGTTTATAGATTACTTTGTGCAGGAATTGGACTTCAGCTGCAACTCCTCAGTTGCTGCACAAACACCGCGATTTAGCCATGACTCAGACTGCAGCTGAAGAAGGTGCTGAAATTCCCTTTACCCAAATAAATCAACCAAATCAAATTCACTCATTAATAAATCCACCTGGATTTTCTAATTTCCGTTCATTGTTTCAGCGATGAAGCAATCTGTCACTCTGTTAACAGAACGAGGGTATCTCTGGTTTGTCCAATCTTATCCCACAGTGGGTTACAGGGACACATTTCAATGTTACACACAATTCAGGGGCTATTGCGTAAAGGCATTTTCCGACTAATTGTTTCTAACACTTCACTTTGTAAACAATAAAAATATTCATTAAAAGAGCCGAGCAGCAGAGTTAACAAGAATGTGGTTTGTATTTGTATTGAAGAAGCTGACCTGGAGAGAGACAGACTCAGCCCCAGGTCCTGGTCCTCAGAGAAGGGAAGGGGACCGAAGCCCCTGCGCTCAGGAGTTGCGTTTAAGTCTCTCTGTACTTCCTGTCCCCTCTCGGTCCTCCACTCTGACTAGCGCTGAGCAAAACTCATCTCTCTACTCTGTTCCCTCATCTCCACTCAACCCCATCCATTTCTCTCTGTGTGTCCATCCCTCACTTTCCCTCCTCTCCATCAACCCCTCTTGAACTCTCTTCCATTTTCTCTCACAGCTCCTTCCCCTCATTTTTCTCCATCTCTCCTTCCGCATTTCGCTCTTTCTCTCACTGTCTTCCTTTCACTCTGTGTCATCACCCGCCACTCTCTCTCTCTCCCCATCTCTCTCTCTCCGCGTAAACCCCCGATTGCTCCATCCACCTCCACTCTTCTTTCTCATCCACCCTTCCTCTCTAACTCTGCTGTGGTCTCTGTCTCTTTTCCACCTCTCTACCTCTCCCACATTTTCTCCCTTTCTCCCTTCCCACTCACTCCACGTCTGTCTATTCTCGCTTCTCTCTCCACCCTCTCCACCCACCATCCGTCTCTGGGTCAGAGGGAGACGGAAAGAAGACCGAGACAGAGTGTATCAGATAGAGTGAGGGAGGGGTATACATTCAGTTAGAGGGAAAGCGAGGAGAGAGAGAGAGAGATAGTGGGAGGGGGAAAATAAAGAGTGGGGTGCACAGATAGAATAGACTGGGTAGAGAGAGAGAGTGGCAGGAGGGTAGAGAGTTTCGGGGGGATTGAGAGCGAGAGTGTCTGGGGAATAGACACAGAGAGAGCAAAGAGAGTAGAGTGCGAGATAGTGGGAGGGGGTAGAGAGCGAGTGGAAGGAGACAAAGCGACACAGTTGTGCATACAGAGAAAGAGATGGAGAGAGGGTGTGATGGGCATAGCTAGAGAGTAGGATGGGGTCGGAGAGACAACGACAGAATGTGGATGGTAAAGATAGATTGTGGGACGAGTATGTGCAGAGACAAAGAGTGGGAGCGGTCAGAGAGAGAGAGAGAGAAAGGAGGAGTTTGTGGAGGGATGTAGAGAGACAGTGGGGAGGAAGAGCGAGAGAATGAGAGAAAGAGTGAGAAGACGGTAGAGAGAGAGTGGGAGGGGTCTTAGAGAGGGAGAGAGTGGGAGTGGTGCAGAGAGAGAGGGAGAGGGGTCAGAGAGAGAGGGAGATATAGTTGGAGGGAGTAGAGAGCAAGGTTGCTAGGGGAGAGTGCACTGAGTGAGAAAAAGTGGGGTGATAGGGAGATAAAGAGATAGGGAGGGTAGAGGGAGAGAAAGTGGAAGGGATTAGAGAGAGAGAGATGGAGCGGGGAGGCAGAAACAGATAGAAAGAGAGGGTGTGGGATAGAGACAGAAAGAGAGAGTGGGAGAAGGGTAGAGAGTGAGTAAGAGTTATAGAGAGAGAATAGGAGGGAGATAGAAAGTGGGAGAGGCTCGAGAGAAAGGGGAATGTTGAGCAAGTGTGGGAGCGGGATAGAAAGAGACAGGGGGTGTAGGGTAAAAAGAAAGAGATAGAAAGAGGGTGTGGTGCAGAGAGAAAGAGTTGAAATGAGGTAGACAGGGAGTGGGAGGGGGATATAGAGATTGTGGAAGGGGTGCAGAGAGAAAGGGAGTGGTGTATAAGAGGTGGAGAGACAGAGTGGGGATGAACGAGGGAGTGAGAGGAGGTTACGGAGAGAGAGTGGGAGGCGGTTGGAGAGGGAGAGATGGAGAGTTGGAGGAGGAAGAGAGAGTGGGAGGAGGGTAGAGAGAGAGAATGGGAGTGGGTAGAGAGAGTGGAAAAGGATAGAGAGAGTGGAAGGGGATAGAGAGAGGGGGCAATAGACAGAGGGAGAGAGAGTGGGGATGTGGAGAGAGAATGCGAGACTGTTTAAGAGAGAGAGAGTGGGAAGGAGAAGAGTGAGAGAGTGGGAGGTGGGTATATATAAAGAGAAAGGGATGTTAGAGAGAAAGTGGAAATGGGTCGACAGAGATAGACTGAGGGGGAAGAGAGAATGGTAGGGAGGTAGAGAGAGAGAGAAAGAGTGGGAGGGGTAGAGAGATAGTGGGGGATAAAAAGAGAGAGTGGGAATGGGGTAGAGAGACAGTGTGGGAGGTGGTAGAGAGAGAGAGGGAGGAGTTGAGGAGAGCGCGAGTGGGAGGGAATAGAGACACAGTGTGGGATGGTATAGAGACAGAGAGATGGAGGGAGTAGACAGATTGAGAGTGGGAGAGGGGTAGTGAGAATGGGAGAATGTTAAATGGAGACAGGTCGGGGGGAGAGAGAGGGAGGGGATTGAGGAGAGAGAGGTCGTGGGAGGCGTGAGAGAGAGTGGAAGGGGGATACAGAGCGAGTGTGAGTGGAGTAGAGAAGAGGTGAGTGGGTTCGATGGAGAGAGTGGGAGGGCATAAAGAGAGATTGCGAGGGGGATAGAGTGTGAGAGAGGGATAGAGATAGAGAAGGAGGAGGGTAGAGACGGAGAGTGGGAGGGGTGTAGATAGGGAGGGCAATGCAGAGAGAGAGTAAGATAGGAGGTAGAGAGAGAGTGTGGGATGGTTTAGAGAGAGAGTGGGGGTTAGAGAAATTAAGAGACAGACAGTGGCTAAGGGGTAGAGAGAAAGAGAGTGTGATGGTACAGAGAGAGTGGGAGCAGTAGACAGATTCAGAGTGGAAGAAAGGTCGAGAGACTAGGAGGGTGTTAGAGGAAGATAGGTGGAGGGGAGGGGCAAGAGGGAAAGAGCCTGGGAGGGGGAGAGAGACAGTAGGAGAGCATAAGAGGCGGAGAGAATGGGATGGTGGTCAAGAGAGAGAATAAGAGGAGGGTAGAGAGCGAAGCGGTGGTCAGGGGTAGAGAGACGGGGTGTAGAGAAAGAGTCGGAAGGAGGTAAAGAAAGAGTGTCGGAGGTCTTTAGAGAGAGACTGGGAGGTGGGAGACCGCGTGGGAGGTGTCTCGAGCATGAGATAGAGTGGGAAGGGCGTAGAGAGAGAGAGACAGGATGGGGTAGAGAAAGAGTGGGATGGATTAGAGACAGAGAGAGAGATAGTCGAGGGGGTAGAGAGGGCACGCATGAGAGGAGCGTGGAGAGAGAGAAAGAAAGCGTGGCAGTGGGGCAGTGGGAGAGAGGGAGGGGTAAACAGAGAAAGTGGGAGAGGTATAGAGAGTGAGGTATGGTAGAGAGAGTGTGAGAGGGTAGAGAGACAGAGGGGGTCTAGAGAGAGAGTGGGGTCTAGAGAGAGAGAGAGAGAGACAGAGAGACAGACGGGGTTAGAGAGTGTGCGAGGTGGGTTGAGAGAGAAAAGGGGAGGGTGAGAGAACGAGAGGGGAGATGTGTAGAGAGAGACTGGGAGCTGATAGAGTGAGTTGGGGGGTGGCTGAATAGACCTTGAGAGCGAAAGTGGGAACAGCGTAGAGAGTGAGAGAGAGATAGAATGGGGTAGAGAGAGGGATAATCGTAGGGTAGAGAGAGAGAGAGTGCAATGAGAGTCTTGTGGAGAGAGAGAGAAAAACCGTGGAAGTAAGGGGGAGGGAGAGAGAGGGAAGGTAGACAGCGAGAGAGTGGGAAATGTGTGGGGAGTGGGGTGTTCTAGAAAGAGAGAGTATGAGGGAGTAGGGAGAGTGTGGAGGTCTGGAGAGAGAGAGCTCGACACACAGGGGCTTAGAGAGAGAGTGGGAGGGGATTACAGAGGAAGAGAGAGGATAAGAGAGGAAGAGAGTAGGAGGAGATAGAGAGAGAGAGGGTGTAGAGAGGGATTAATATAATTTAAAGAAAGAGGGAGATGTGGAGAAAGATTGAGAGAACAAGAGTGCGAGGGGCAGAGAGAAAGAGAATGGGAGGGTGTAGAGAACGAGAGTGGTCGGGATGTAGAAAGAGAAAGAGAGGGGGTAGAGTGGGGTGGTTTAGAGAGAGAGGCGACGAGGAGAATTATTGAGAGACAGAGTGGGAGAGGGGTAGATAGAAAGAGAGTGGGGGTTAGAGAGAGAGTGAGAGGAATCCCGAGAGAGAGAGAAAGGAAAGGAGAGTGTTAGCGTAGTAGAGGGAGATGGGTAGTGTGGGAGGGGAAGTAGAGAGAGTGGGAGAGGGAGAGAAATAGTAAAAGGGGATAGAGGCAGAGAGAGAGTAGGAGGAAGATCGAGAGAGAGAGTAAGAGGACGGTATAGAGAGAGAGTTGGTAGAGAGTGCGTGGGAAGGGGATCGAGAGAGAGTGAGAGGGTTTAGGAAGAGAGAGAGGGGTTGATAGAGAAAGAGGAAGAGTAATGAAGAGAGAGAATGGGAGGTGGTAGAGGGAGTGAGAGGTGTCTAGACCTTGAGAGGGATTGTGTGAAGGGCGTAGAGAGAAAGATGGAGTGGGGTAGACAGAGAGAGTGGGATGGATTACAGAGAGAGAGAGAGATAAGCAAATGGGGTAGAGAGAGAGAGAATGAGAGGAGCATGGAGAGAGACAGAAAGAAAGCGTGGAAGTGGGGCAGAGGAGGAGAGATGGGGTAGACAGAGAGAGAGTGGGAACGATGTAGAGTTCGGGGTATGGAAGAGGGAGATAGTGTGAGGGGCAGCGACAGAGAGTGGGAGGGGTGTAGAGAGGGAGAGATGGAGGGTTGTAGAGAGAGAAAGAGAGAGGGGTTAGAGAGAGTGTGTGAGATGGTTTAGAGAAAGAGAGAAAGGGGGTATAGAAAGATTGAGAGAAAGTGGGATGGTTTAGAGAGAAAGTGTGGGAATGATGGAGAGAGAGAGAAGGAAGGGTAGAGAGAGAGATAAGGAAGCGGGTAGAGAGCACGAGAAGAGGGAGGGATGTAGACAAAGAAAGAAACAGAGAAGGTTGGAGAGTGAATGCGTAAGATGGTTGAGAGAGAGAGGGAGGGATGTAACAAGATTGAGAGAGAGAGTGGGAGAGAGATAGAGTGAAAGAGAATGGGAGAGGTAGGGAGAGAAAGTGGGGGGGTAGTGAGAGAGTGGGATTGTTTAGAGAGACAGTGTGGGAGTCATGCAGAGTGAGAGAGAAGGGGAAGGGATGTAGAGAGACAAAGAGAAAGACAGGACAGAGAGCGAGAATGTGGGATGGTTTAGAGAGAGAGAGTGAGGGGTGCAGAATGATTGAGAGAAATAGAGCTGGAGAAGGGTAGATAGAAAGAGAGTGAGTGTGCAGAGAGAGAGTAGGGAGATAAAGAGAGAGTGGGATGGTTTAGAAAGAGTAGGTTATGCAGAGTGCCTGAGAGGGGGAGGGGCATAGACGGAGAGAGAAAAGGAGGGGGATACTGAGAGAGAGTGTGAGAGGGATGTAAAGATGCACAGGTGGAGGAATGCAGAGAGAGAAAAAGAGAGACGGGACAAAGAGCAAGAGTGTGGGATGGGTTAGAGGGAGAGAATGAGGGGTGTCGAAAGATTGAGAGAGATAGAGTGGGAGAGCAGTAGAGAGAAAGAGAATTGGGGGTACAGAGAGAGAGAGAGAGAGAGAGAGAGAGAGAGAGAGTGCCGGGGTGGTGTAGAGAGTGGAATATTTTCAAAGAGAGAGGGTGTGGTCTAGACAGTTTGAGAGAGGGTGGAAGAGAGGTAGAGAGAAAGGGAGTGGGTGGGCGTTAGACAGAGTAAAAGAGATAGAGTGAGGGGGGTGCAGAGACAGTGAGAGAGAGAGACAGACAGAGACAGAGTTGGGTAGAAAGAGAGTGGGATGGGTTGGAGACAGAGAGATATAGGCAAAGGGGCTTGAGAGAGAGAAAGAGAGCGTGAGATGAGTGTGAAGAGAAATAAAGAAAGTAGAAATGCGGCAGAGGGAGTGAGAGTGAGAGGGTAGAGGGGATGAGAGTGAGTAGAGAGAGAGAGATTGGGAGAGAGAGTGGGAGGGTGTCATGTGCAAAGAGAGGGATTGGGAAGCAGGAAGCGAGAGTGGGGGAACAGAGAGAGAGAGTCGGGGCTGAGAGAGAGTGGGAGGGTGTATGGACAGAGGGAAGAGGTGGGGATAGAGAGAGAGAAAGAGTGGGAAAGCGTTCGAGAGAGTGAGGTTGGGAGAGGCTGCAGAGAGAGAGAAGAGAGGGTAGTGAAGAGATAGAGAGTCTGTGAGAGGGAGGCAGAGAGACAGTGAGAATGGGGTGGAAAGAGAGTGAGAGTGGGAGGGGGAGACACAGAGTAGGAGAGGTGTAGAGGGAGAGGGAGAGAGTGAAAGTGAGAGGCAATGTAGAGAGAGTGGGATTGGATAGAGACAGAGTGTGGGATGGCGAAGTGAGAGAGATGAAGTGAGTTCGAGAGAGTGAGAGAGAGTGGGAGGGAGTAGAGAGAGTGTGTGGCGGGGTGTATAGAGAAAGAGATAGATAGAGAGAGTGTGAATTGAAATGTAGAGTTTATTCAAGGATCAGCAACTGCGGGTTCAGTTAGGGCGCTTGAAATTTACAAGTTAGCCAGGAAATACCTAAACATGAGGTAAGAAGAGCTAGGAAAGATTATTAGAAGGATTAAGGAAAACTCTAAAGCTTTCTCTAGATGCATCAGCAATAAAAGATGACGAGATGAAGAATAGGTGCAATTAAGGAAAGTAGTTGGAACTTGTGCCTGGAGTCCGAGGAGAGATGGGAAGCACTAAATGAATATTTTTCGTCAGTATTCACACTGGGAAAAGACGAAGAGAGTACCGAGATACAGGCTATAGATTAGACGGGATGCAGGTTCGCAAGGAGAAGGTGTTAGAAATTCTGGGAAGTGTGAAAATGGATCAGCCCCCTGTGTCAGGCGAGATTTATCTTAGGATTCTCTGGGACGTCAGGGAGGCGATTGCAGAGCATTTGGATTTGATCTTTATGTCGTCATTGGAGACACGAATAATATCAGAATACTGAAGGAAAGCAAATGTTGTCCCCTTGTTCAAGAGGGAAGTAGAGACAGTCCTGTAATTATAGACCAGTGAGCCATACCACGGTTGTGAGTAAAGTGTTGGAAAAGGTTATAAGAGATTGGATTTATAATCATGTAGAAAGGAATAAGTTGACAAGGAATAAGTCAACAAGGTTTTGGGAAGGGTAGGTCGTGACTCACAAATCTTATTGAGTTCTTTGAGATGGTGACCAAGCAAGTGGATGAGGGTAAAGTAGTTGATGGGTTGTATCTGAATTTCAGTAAGGCATTTGATAGTGTTCTCCAAGGCATGCTATTGTACAAAATATGGAGGCATGGGATTGAGGGTGATTTAGGGGTTTGGATCAGAAGTTGGTTAGCTGAAAGAAGACAGATTGTGGTGATTGATGGGAAATGTTCATCCAGGGGTTAATTGTGGTGTACCGCAAAGATCTGTTTTGGGACCACTGTTGTTTGTTGTTTTTATAAATGAACTGGATGTGGGCGTAGGAGGATAGGTTAGTAAATTTGCGGATGACATTGAGGTCAGTGGAGTTGTGGATAGTGTTGAAGGATTTTACAGGTTACAGAGGGAAGTAAAGCTGAAGAGCTGGGCTGAGAGGTGGCAAATGGAGTTTAATGCGGAAAGGTTGGAGGTGTTTCACTTTGGAAGTAGTAACAGGAGTACAGAGTACTGGACTAATGTTAAGATTCTTGGTAGTGTAGATGAGTAGAGCGATCTCGGTGTCCATGTATATAGATCCCTGAAAGCTGTCACCCAGATTGATAAGGTTGTTAAGAAGGAATAAGGTATGTTTTGTTTTTGGCAGAGGGATTGGGTTTTGGAGCCATTAGGTCACTTTACAGCTGTACAAACCTCTGGTGCAGCTGCACTTGGAGTATTGCATCCAGTTCTGTTCGCCACATTATAGGAAGGATGTGGAAGCTTTGGAAAGGGTGTTGCCTTGTCTGCAAGGAAGATCTGTGGAAACACAGAGGGGCTTGAGTCTATTTTCGTTTGAGAGAAGATGATTGAGAGGTGATCAGAGGGCTAGTTAGGGTGGACAGTGAGAGCCTTTTTCCTCAGATGTTGATGGCTTGCACGAGAGGACACTGCTATTAGTTGAGGGTTGCTAGATATAGGACAGATGTCAGAGGTAGGCTCTTTACTCAGAGAGTAGCAGTGGTATGAAACACTCTATCTGCGAAAACTAATTTGGTCCAACGACCATTTATGAGCATATATATGGTGGTTGGATAAACATTTGGATGATAATATAATAGTGTAGGATAGATAGGTTCCAAATTGGTTTCACAGGTCGACACAACATCGAGGACAGAAGGACCTGTACTGCTCTGGCATATTCTATGTTCTGTGAATATCGCATCTCTGGGAAGTGCTGTCGAAGTTCTATGGAACTGATGTCCCACCGACATGTCCACATGATGAGAGACTTTTCAGGTGCTGGGACTGGGTTCTTGTGATCATCTCACTCTCAATACAACAGTGCGTTCACAGTGGGGAGAACGCATTTATCTGCCCCATGTGATAAATACAGTTATCTCACTCATTGACCCTGCTAAGAGAGCAGATATATCACACTGGGGGTAGACCATTCACAAGTTCCATGTGGGGGAATGAATTTACTCACTCACTGGTGCAGAGATGTACTGCTGAGGCTACAAAAGGCTCAGACCACATTTGGAATATTGTCATAGTTTTGGGCCATGTGTCTAAGGAAAGATGTGGTGGTGTTGGAGTGGTCCAGAGGAGGCTTACAATGGGTGGCACAGTGCCTCAGTGGTTCGCAGTGCTGCCTCGCATCCTCAGTAACATGGGTTCAATTCCAGTCTTGGGTGACTGCTTGTGTGGAGTTTGTACATTCTCCCCCAGACTGCATGGATTTTCTCCCAAAGGCCAAAGATGTGCAGGTTAGGTGGGTTGGCCATGGGAAGTGCAGAGTTACAGAGATAAGGGTGAGTTTGGCGTGGGTGCTGTTCAATGGGTCAATGGGCTTGTTGGGCCGAATCACCTGTGTCCACATTGTCGTGATTCTAAGAGAACAAGATTGATCGCAGGGATGAAGAACTTATCATTTAAGAATAAGAAAGGAATCACACATCAGATATATGCAAGTAGGTTCAAATGATTCAAATTCAACAGTATAAGGAGTGTAGGGGTATTCTTAAGAAAGGGATCAGGAAGGCACAGAGCGGCTCTGAGATAACCTTATTTGTCAAGGCTAAGGATACGCCAAGTATATTAAGAGCTAGATATCTTTATGTTGAAGCTCACGGGATGGGAGAGATATTAAATGACCAGTTCACGTCCGTTTTTACAATGGAGAGTGAAATAAAGGCTAGATAACTCATGGAACTAAATATTTACGTTTTGAAAATATTTACATTACAAAACAGGAAATGCTGAAGGTCTTAGAAAAAGGTGGATATTTCTCTGGGAACTATTTGAGGAGGTGTAGGGGGCAGTGGAGAAGGTTACTCTAGAGCAAAACCGGATCTTGATCAGATGGACGAATAGGCTGAGGAGTGGCAGATGGAGGTTAATTTAAATAAAGGTGAGGTGCTGTATTTTGGAAACGTAAATCAGAGCGGAGTTGGAGGATTTGAGCTATAGGGAGTGGCTGAATAGCCTGGGGCTGTTTTCCCTGGAGCATCGGAGGCTCAGGGGTGACATCATAGCAATTTATAAAATCATGAGTGGTGTCGATAGAGTGAATATACAAGGTCATTTCCTTGGGGTGGGGCAGTCCAAAACTAGATGACGGAGGTTTAGGGTGAGAGGGGAAAAAAATAAAAGGGACCCAAGGGGCAAGTTATTTGAGCAGAGTGTGGTGCATTTATGGAATTATCTGCCAGAGGAAGTGGTGGAAGCTGGGACAGTTACAATATTTAAAAGGCATCTGGATGGGTACATGAATAAGAAGGGTTCAGAGGGATATGGGCTAAGTGATGGCAAATGAGACTAGATTAATTTAAGTAATGCAGTCGGCGTGGATGAATTGGACTGAAGGGTCTGTTTCCTTGCTATACATCTCTATGACTCTGGTGTATTCCACAATTTTGTTGGAAGTTTGGGGCGCAACTGTGGGAACCCTTGCAGAAATATTTGAATCAACTATAAATATGGTTGAGGTGTCGAATTACTGTGGAGTGGCTAATGTGCCTTTGGCTAAGAAGGGATGGAAGGAGAAACCTAGCAACTCTCGACCTGTGAGTTTAGATTTGGTGTTGGGTAAGTTGTTGGAAGCAATTCTGAAAGATAAGAATTATATGCATTTTGAGAGACAAAGAATGATTCAGGATAATCAGCATTGTTTTGTGTGAGGGAAACTGTGTCTCACAAATATGATTGAGTCTCTTGAGGAAGTAAGCAAGAAGATTGATGAGGGCGGTGTGAGACATTATTTACTTGGACTTTAGTAAAGCCTTTGACTAAAGGTTCTGCACGTTAGACTAATCCTTAGAGTTAGATCACATGGGGTTTGGGGAGCTTTCCAATTGAAGTTAAAATTGTTTTAATGGCAGAAGACAGAGAATGCTGGTGGAGCATTCTTTCTCAAACTGGCGAACTGTTCCCAGCGGATCATTGTTGGATCCACTTTGGTTTATCATTTTATAAATGATTTAGACGAAATTACAGAAGGCCTGATAAGTAATTT